>NC_031991.1:12945729-13010156 GCF_001879085.1 Nicotiana attenuata
TGGGACAACAAGATCGAAAGTATCCTGAATTGGTGTGGGTACGAGCCTGGAAAGGGACTCGGTAAAAATCTTCAGGGGATCACTAAGCCTATCAAACTGAAGAAGCATGGCACTACCTTTGGCTTAGGGTATGGTTACACTTGGGAAGAATTCCAGAACTGGTCGCCACCATGGCGCGGCCCCTACTATCCATTGGAGTTTCCGATACCTAGCCTGGAACAGACCTTCCAACCGGCAGATACTATATATGGGCCGGAAGAAGATGAAGCGTTGTCGGCCATGAAGAATTTGTTCCTGGAGGATGATGACATGGACTGCTGTGTTCTTTTCGAGGAGGAAGGGGAGGAAGGCCCTTCCATACAAGCTGTGAACAGAGGGGACCGCCTCAGCAACTGGTCAATTAAGACCGTCAGGGCCCGGAAGGCTTCAGGGTAGCAAGGCTAAACAAAAGCACCATGCATCTCATTTTTTAGCTTACTTTACTAGTTGATTTTCTTTCCGCATTGTCTTTTATTTCGAAAAGAGCTCCGATGTTTCAAACAAGTATGGATTTAATCAAAGCATTTCAGTTTATCATATATATCTCGCTTATTATTTTCTCTATCATTTACTCTATTTTATACAGCATTACTATTACTTATCTTGACGATGAACCAACGACTGTGACTTGCAATGAAACAACGCAACAAAAGGATATAGACTCAGAAGAAGATGAGATACCTGAAGAGGTCGTCAGAGAGATTGAGAATTTTGAAAATAGACCTAAGTCCAACCTGAAGAAACTGAGGTCATTAATTTGGGAGACACGGAAAATGTCAAAGAAACTCGCATCAGCGTTCACTTGTCGCCATCAGAGAAGGAAGAATATACGGAATTTTTAAAAAGAATATGAGGACATATTCGCCTGGTCGTACGATGATATGACTGGTCTCAGCACGGCCATTGTAGCTCATAAGTTGTCAACAGATCTAGCCTGTCCACCGGTAAAGCAAAAGCTCAGGAAATTCAAGCCCGACATGAGTTTGAAAATCAAAGAAGAGGTTACTAAGCAAGTCAAAGCTAAGGTTCTCAAAGTGGTAGAGTATCCAACATTGTTAGCCAACATCGTGCCAGTACCAAAGAAGGACGGGAAGGTTAGAATCTGTGTCGACTACCGGGATCTTAAGCGGGCCAGTCCCAAAGATGACTTCCCCTTGCCAAACATACACATCCTTATCGATAACTGCGCCAAGCATCAGTTGCAGTCTTTCGTTGATTGTTTCGCTGGGTATCATCAGATATGGATGGATGAGGAAGATACAGAGAAAACAGCTTTCATCACGCCGTGGGGGATGTATTGTTAAAAAATGATGCCGTTTGGGTTGAAGAATGCTGGCGCCACCTACATGAGAGCCATGACTACCATCTTCCACGACATGATACACAAGGAAATCAAGGTATATGTGGACGACGTCATCATCAAATCCAAGAAAGCCACTGATCATATGGAAGATCTGAGAAAGTTTTTCAACAGACTGAGAAGGTATAATCTGAAACTGAATCCCGCCAAGTGTGCATTCGGGGTTCCTGCGGGAAAACTACTGGGTTTCATCGTGAGCCGTCGAGGGATAGAATTGTACCCATCAAAGGTCAAAGCCATTCAAGAATTGCCACCGCCAAAGAACAAGAAGGACGTGATGAGTTTCTTGGGAAGACTCAACTATATCAGCCGGTTCATAGCCCAGTCCACAGTCATTTGTGAACCCATCTTTAAAATGCTAAAGAAAGACGCAGCTACTAGATGGACCGACGATTGTCAGAAAGCCTTCGACAGAAGCAAGGAATACCTGTCAACGCCACCAGTCTTGGTTCCTCCCGAGCCAGGAAGACCTCTATTGCTTTATCTCACGGTTTTGGATGGAGCATTCGGTTGTATTCTGGGACAACATGATGAAACGGGGAGAAAGGAGCAAGCCATCTACTATCTCAGTAAGAAGTTCACCCCGTACGAGGCCCGGTATTTTCTATTGGAGCGCACCTGTTGTGCTCTGACTTGGGTAGCTCAGAAATTGAGGCATTATTTCTATGCCTACACTACTTATCTCATATCCAGAATGGATCCGTTGAAGTATATCTTCCAGAAACCCATGCCCACCGGCAAGCTCGCCAAGTGTCAAATCTTGCTGAGTGAATTCGATATTGTTTACGTGACTCAAAAAGCAATCAAGGGTCAAGCCATAGCAAATCACCTTGCCGAGAATCCTGTTGGCGAAGAATACGAACCCCTGAAAACGTATTTTCCTGATGAAGAAGTGTCCTTTGTAGGAGAAGATATTGCAGAATCCTACGATGGTTGGAGGTTGTTTTTCGACGGAGCCGCAAATCTCAAAGGAGTTGGCATAGGAGCAGTCCTAGTATCAGTAACCGGCTAGCATTACCCGGTATCCGCCAAGCTCAGGTTCCCTTGCACAAATAATATGGCCGAATACGAAGCTTGCATCCTGGGACTCAAGATGGCCATTGACATGAACATTCAAGAGTTACTAGTGATCGGGGACTCAGACCTGCTCATACATCAAGTTCGAGAAGAATGGGCCACCAAAAAGTCTAAGATACTTCCCTATTTGCATCACATACAGGAGTTGAGGAAAAGATTCACAAAGACAGAATTTCAGCACGTCCCCAGGGTCCAGAACGAGTTCGCTGATGCATTAGCTACATTATCAGCCATGATCCAACATTCAGATACGAATTTCATTGATCCCATCCCAGTGAAGATCTATGATCAGCCAGCTTATTGTGCTCACGTTAAGGAAGAAGCAGACGGAAAACCATGGTTCCACGACATCAAGGAGTACTTGACAACAGGAGAACACCCAGAACTTGCCAACGCCACCCAAAAGCGCACGCTCCGGAGATTATCCAACAACTTCTTTCACAATGGAGGAATCCTGTACAGGAGGACACCCGATTTGGGTTTGCTAAGGTGTGTCGAAGCAAAAGAAGCATCCAGACTATTGGATGAAGTGCACGTAGGGACATGCGGGCCGCACATGAATGGTTTTGTCTTAGCAAAGAAGATACTCCGAGCAGGGTATTTTTGGATGACTATGGAAACAGACCTTATCCTGTACGTTCGCAAGTGCCATCGCTGTCAGATACATGCAGACATGATAAAGGTGCCTCCAAACGAGCTTACTGCAACAAGCTCACCGTGGCCATTTGCCGCCTGGGGAATGGATGTCATTGGACCTATCGAGCCCGCCGCATCAAACGGGCACAGATTTATCCTGGTGGCAATTGATTATTTTACTAAATGGGTAGAGGCAGCATCATACAAAGCAGTGACTAAGAAAGTTGTGGCAGATTTCGTCTGTGACCGTATTGTTTGCCGATTCGGAATTCCGGAATCAATCATCACTGATAATGGTTCCAATCTCAACAGCAACTTGATGAAAGCAATGTGTGAGGCATTCAAGATCAAACATAAGAACTCTACAGCCTACAAGCCTTAGATGAATGGAGCCGTGGAGGCAGCCAACAAGAATATCAAGAAGATACTAAGGAAGATGGTCGAAAGTCACAAATAGTGGCATGAGAAGTTATCGTTCGCTTTACTGGGATACCGCACCACAGTCCGCACATCGACCAGAGCAACTCCCTACATGCTGGTCTATGGTATAGAGGCGGTCATCCCCGCCGAGGTAGAGATTCCCTCCTTAAGGATCATACAAGAAGCAGAGTTGGACGACGCAAAATGGGTAAAAGGTCGCTACGAGCAGTTAGCCCTTATAGATGGGAAAAGGATGAGTGCAGTTTGCCACGGTCAGTTGTATTAGAACAGAATGTCCAGAGCCTTCAACAAAAGAGTTAAGCCAAGGAAGTTCACACCGGGGCAGCTGGTGTTGAAGAAAATATTCCCACATCAAGAGGAAGCCAAGGGGAAATATTCCGTACATGGTTCACCGGGTTCTAACTGGAGGAGCCCTTATTCTTGCAGAAATGGACGGAGAAGTCTGGCCGAAGCCAATCAACTCAGATGCAGTGAAACGATATTATGTGTAATCACCTATGATTGCTTTATGATGTAATTTGAACTACGCCTGACCTGATTCCCATTTAAGAGGGGATACGTAGGCAGCCCTATGGGTTCGGTCACAATTTAATAAAAATTTCATGTCCCCCTATTATTGGAACTGGGGCAGAATTTTGAGGAGGGCCTTCAAAATTCCGAAGTCAGTCTTCAGCCACTCATCGCCAGGGATGTCAGCCCAGTGAACTGGGGCAGAATTTTGAGGAGGACCCTCAAAATTCCGAAGTTGATTTTTCATCCGTTCAGCGCAGCCGTTAGAAGTCCCAGCCCAGCAAACTGGGGCAGAATTTTGAGGAGGACCCTCAAAATTCCGGAGCAAGAGAGCCACTCGTCAGGTATATTTACATACGCATATTCCTCAAAGACGCAACTTCTCAGAATCATCACTCGTCCGTAATTATTATCCACACACAACCTCCGTGACAGTCACGGCATCGTGATCAGCAGTCAGCTAAGAAATCTCACTACTATCCGTCCTTTTATTTTCTTGCATTGCATAAGGCTACCTTTCTTCCTTTCGAGACTAAGCATTGTCTCCATCTGCATTATCTGCATAAGGCTGTCTTTATGCCTTCCGAGACTAAGCATTGTCTCCATCTGCATTATCTGCATAAGGCTATCTTTCTGCCTTCCGAGACTAAGCGTTGTCTCCATCTGCATCATCTGCATAAGGCTATCTTTCTGCCTTCCGAGACTAAGCGTTGTCTCCATCTGCATTATCTGCATTGCATAAGGCTACCTTTCTGCCTTCCGAGACTAAGCACTGTCTCATCCTGCATTATCTGCATAAGGCTACCTTTCTGCCTTCCGAGGTTAAGCTCTACCTCCACTTGCATGGCTGAAATACCGCCACTTTATCTTTCTTGCATGGCTGAAATATCGCCACCTTATCCTTCTTGCATGGCTGAAATATCGCCACCTTTACTTACGTCTTGCAATCGGCTGAAATATCGCCAAACTTTATTTAAATTCTACATCGGCTGAAAGATCGCCAGTTCATCTCCATCATCATCTATACCTATGCTTTCTGTCGGCTGAAATATCGCCATTTACATTTCTTGGCATCGGCTGAAACATCGCATGCTTTATTTAAATTTCTGTCGGCTGAAATATCGCCATTTACATTTTTGCATCGGCTGAAATATTGCCATTTACATTTTTTTGCATCGGCTGAAATACCGCCAAATCCTGCATTTCATGGGCTGAAATATCGCCAAAACTGTCCGAAGGCGTCATTGTTCGGGGGCATCATCCTCATAGCCCGAGAACACCATGCCATGGCCCGAGGACCCCACTTTATATCCTGCACATCATTATTCAAAGGCATCATGGTTCGGAGGCATCATTATCATAGCCTGCGAATCCTTTAATTTTGCGCTTCATGGCCCAGGACTTCATGGTCTGAGGACGTCATCCTAACCGCCCGGAGACAGCATTCATGGTCCAATAGGAACTTGCATCACGTTTAAGTTTATGCACGATATATGCCTATATTGCTCACTTGCAGGTACACCGGCTAGCAACGGCCGTCTCAGCAGGAGCGATCCCGCTGCAGTTCTCGCAGCCGATCAGCTTCAAAATACCTCTTGCCTCCCCCCCCCCCAAACATCGTGTCCGTCCTTCCGAATCTCCATCGGCATGTTTCGTCAATGGTTCCTGAACTACATACGGTCTAATTCCTGTAAAACCAGAGATATGTAGGCAGCTCAGAAACCAGAGCTCGGTCAAATTCTTTTCAAATCGCCGCTTTCGGTCAAAATTGGCCATCATATCTTTACCCGACAACTCTTTCATCCTTCCCGGGTAAAGAGGGGCAGCTGTTGATACCCAATTTTTCCCTAAGTATTTTTTATACCCAAAATACTTTCAAAATAACATATATGTGCATATATGAGCACACACAAGAGTTTTGGTACTTTACCAAATTTTTAATGATTTCTAAAACCAATTTATTGCCTATTTTTATACCATAAAACCAAATAATTATTCCCAAAGTTATCATTTTGGTGGACAACCTATTTTTTATTCTCATATTTACACCAAAATGTGGCTAACATGATTTTTGCATATTTTTTACAAATTTATTTAGTATTTTTTAAAATTAAATTGCACATAATTGCAATATTAGCCCCCTTTAAGATTTAATTGTAATTATATTTATAAAATTGGCCCCAGTATTTTAATTTGATAATTATGTATTATTAATCATTTTAGCACGTTTGATTTACTTCCAGAAATTATTTTGCTATTTTTTATAAATTAAACAAGGGAAAAGTGGCTATTTAAAAGTTAGCCTTTTTGCATTTCAATTTTAACCGGAATTGGGCCCCAATCTCAGCCCCAAATTGAACCCAATACCCTAACCCAATTTCCTAATCTACCCGACCAACACCTAATCACCCGAACCGGCCCGTGTCCCTTTTAATCTGAGCCGTTGATCATTTTGATCAACGGCCCAGGCTCCCCCTTACCATTTTTAATTCTAAGCGAACCCCCCAAACCCTCCCCATTTTCTAAAAGACCGCCGCCTTTAATCCCTCATCTCTCTCAAACGCTCTCACCCACCTGAAACCCTAATAGCCGCGTACCCCCTCTTCGACCTCAAATCACCGGAATCCGTGGCTAATCTAACCATGGACGACCTCTACTCACCACCTACTGCTCCCACACGCCTGCTCACTAAAGATTCGAGGCTAGACCTCAAGGGTCTTCATCCAGACTTTGGTCAATTCGAGATTCTTTGGCCGTTTCCGGCCTTGCTCCGGCATATCTTGGCCTCTTGAGCCTGGATTCGACCTTATCAACTCAGATCCGTTCTCGTGACTTCCAAGCCTTTCTCGTCCTTTAGGGTTCTCAGAAGCCCTAGCCTATTCGAGGTTCCTTTTCGTTTATTCTTTTAGATTTGTGCTAGATCTACGCTGTTGGTAACATTTTAGAGTTTTTCCCCAAATTTCCTTTTTCAAAACTGTTCAAATCAATTTTAGGGTTTTCTGAAAATGGCTCCTAAAATGTTTTCTGATTCTTTTACTCTCCCTTATGTGTGTTTATGCTTGTTGTTTTATTTCCTATTATGTTCGAGGTTGTTCTCTTGTTTCTTACCAGATTTCTACAGAGATTCTTTTACATTCTGCGTTCACATGCTAGCCTAGGTTGTTGACTTACTTTTTGCTATATGTGTTCAGGCTCATGCTTTAATTTTGTTTCTAAAGTTCCGTTGATCATGTTCTTGCCTACCTTTGTCTTAACGCTCGTGGTTTTCTCTTGTTTCTGTTGGTGCATGTCTGCATATCTCTGTGATCTTTTATAACATTCTAGAACTTGCATGTCAGGAATCTTGGTTTCTTTTGAGGTTTCTGAATGTTTCTTCTAAGGTTATCTGCTATGTGTTTTGTCTGGTTCTCATCTCTAAATTGGTTTAACCTCGTATGCCTAATGTTTGTGCGCTCTTTATACACGCTGAATGTCCCTCTAAAATAACCATATATTCGGGACTAATTTCAGACTTCCTTGTGTAAGCATGATTGATTCTTTCCTTGTTTTATTTGAAAACTCTTTTTAACCTTTCGATTCCCCTATTTCTGACTTGGTTCAGGGGCAATTTTGAATCCCTGATTCCCTAATTTACTACGTACCAATTGATTTACTTTGTCCTTGCCTTATTTACTTGACCGTGTATTTCAAAATTTTCTTTCCTTAATTAAAACCCATATGTATTTACCCCTTATTTTTATGCTATGCACAATATGCTTACTTGATCTCCTTCCTTAAAAAACTCTTGCCCTTTACCGTTCAAATTTGAATTCCTCAATTAAAGGGATTTTCCGCTACTGATTGATTCTAATAGATACATGGTTATTTTCTTACCTTGTTCCCTGTCTGATTTCAAACTATAAATACTCTCCTCCCTTCTCTTTGAACACACACGAACACAGAATGCAATCTGAGTTCACAAGTCACTCTCACTTAAAAACTCTCTCTCTTTTACTTGTGCTGCTGTGGACTTTGTTTACTCTACTTTCTCCTGCACTCTTTTGCTTCTCTACTGGTATGTCTCAGTTAGTTTACATGTCTCCACCACAATGTGTTTACTTCTGTCTAATTCTTTTAGTTGACATTTGTTTCTAGCATATTGTAACATGTTCCCCCTTTCCTTTGTAATTCAGTATTTAAATTATGTATGCATCCTGTCAGTTGCTTGTCATGAATTTGATACTTTATGAATCCCAAACCCTCATACCCCTTTATATGTGAGTTATGGTTCAGGGCATGACAACACTCTAATATTGTTGTCCATGATTCTGGATTGGATTCTTTGAATCCCAAACTCAATCAGTTCCCATTCCCTTTCCCCCTTTATGTGTTTTTGAGCTTCAGACTTGGGTCTGGCAGTGTCCTAATCACTGTCCAGACTCTGTCTGACCTTCAAGGGTCTGATCTTAATGTGTTTGACCAAGCAGGTGATCAGGGGTGTGCCAGCCTACTTTGTGGCTAGGTATGACCACAACCTGTCATGGCTCCCCAATCCCCCTTTCACTTTGCACTTACTCTTAGCTATTAAGTTCTGCCCCTCTCTTGCAAGCCATGCTTTGGGACCCCCTGAGCTCCCACTGAACTTGGATGCCTGAGAGCTGGCTCTTCCACACTGCACTGTTTCTATTCTAATGGTATCTTGGGTGTAAGCAATGCCGGGAATCCCTGAGATTCCTTGGAACTTTGAAACACCCTGGGTAAAGAGAAGGATTTGGAAATCTGGATCCCGGGAGTGGCTCAATCGCATATTATTAGACATTAAGGTTGAATTAGGCTGCTCGGATCTAGCTGTTAGCCTCTGATGTATTTTTTTTTCTACATTTTGTAATAACTTGTATAAACTCGGGGAGTATAGTAAAGCGATGTGGGAGGGATCTTTACTTTCTTGCATCAAAAGGGTAGAAATCATGATCTTAGGACTTTATTATTTAACCATCTAGAGATCCTGCCTATAGGACCGTTTTAATCACATAGAAAGTATGTCTATAGGACTTAACACTCACTTTCTGCAATTATGCATATAGAAATCCTGCCTATAGGAGTTAATTTTCTTTAAATTTATAGGTGTCATGCCTATAGGATGTGCATACGCATGACATTAGGCAAACTTTAGGTTTAATAAACAAGCATCCGTCCACAAGTTTATTAACAAGTTCGGTAATCAATAACTTGTAGATATCATGTCCATAGGAGCTTCTTTTGAACCAAACTCGCTTAGCCTGTCTAACAGCAGTAGCAATTGATTAGCCGTTTCTTATACGCCTAAGTCAGTACATGTTTTCCAAAACGTAGTCTCTAATAAAACTTGTTTCAAATCAGTGTATACTTTTCCCTAAAATCTATTTCTTTAACTGGCATATCTTTTCTGAAACTCCTTCTTTCTAATATTCTGCCTAAACGTGTTTTCCAACTCAATTCCTGTCTTTTGAACTCGTCGTTTTAAATTAGTTCCGCAACTCACTCTTTTCTTTAGATAACTCTGTCCCTTCTGGAATTTTCAAAACTTTTCTTTTTTTTTGTGTTTAACCACAATTAGGCAGTTTGTTTTCCCTTTTGAACTAGTTTCTAAACGTCTGCAGCATACCCTTTTTCTTCAAGACTCTTCTGCGTGATCATCTTCTAAAATCAGTACTTTCTTAAATAAACTCGCAACTAATTCAGTGCCTTAATCTCTGACAACTGTATCCGAGTTGCCTAATGCAAACTTTCTGTCCAAATATATGTGTTGAACCTGTCCGCTCACTGCTTAATTTTAATCTAAGACCAAATCAGTATTTGTCAAGGCATGCTAAACTATATGATTATTTGATTTCTGGGGTTTATTTGAGCCTTATTTGCTTGTTTATTCTTCCCTTTATTTGATACTTATTTTGAATGTCGAGCTAGAATTTTATCCTTTAAAGTCCACAAAAGCCTCCATCCCTTTCTTTCCTTTTAGGATTAGAAGTCCTAATACCCCGGAACTGATAGGATTGGGACGGGTAGTAGCATGCGATAAGTAAACGATACTGTTCCGCGCTTTAATACCTTAACGGGGTGGGAAGGGTAGACATGGAGATGATGATTACACGATAACACTATGTGTACAATTGGGTACCGGTGTTGTGCGAATGATCCATGAAATGTATAAACCTAGGACTCCCCTCTCCTTTTATTAGTTTTAACAAATTTTTTTTTTAGAATTATAAAAGCGGCTGCATTTTCAACTTCTGTTTCTCACACGATTTTTGGTTTGCTTGCACTAATTGCTTGACTTCTTCCCTCTACTTGCACATTTCTTTTACAACTAAACTGCTCCTTTTTTGAATTTCAGCACTTCTTTTAACCTTTTTGTGCTTCCTGTTATACTTGTTAGTTTATTCGCATTTGCACTTAAAGTCACAATTGTAGCATGGCCGGGAACCACACTAGTGGATCTTGAGGGGTGCCTAACACCTTCCCCTCGAGATAATTTCAAGCCCTTACCCAAAACTCTGGTCTGCATCTTTAATTCTTCTAAAAGTGTCGTAATGCACCATAATCATTAGGTGGCGACTCTCCAAACTCCAAAAACCCAATTCCCAAACGGGATAAGAGTTGTCTTCCCGAATGTCGTGAACCCGATTCCGCTACATATTAGTGCGGTCCGCGTGAAAGAGATTCAGAGACATGGAGATTTGACCAAGTCAAGCTATGCGCCCGCGCCCCATTCCTGCGTGGTCCGCGCCGACCCTCCACCGCGACCGCGCTACATTTCTGCGCGGTCCGCGGCCCCCAACTTCAGAAGATGAGATTTGAGAGTTCAAAGAGCCTAAGCGGCCGCGCTACCTTTTTGCGCGGTCCGCGCTAACCTTTTCAGCTCGATATAAATAGATCTTTTTATCATTTTTAGGGGAGTTTTTAGATTTTGAACAAGAGTTGCGCTCGTGAGAAGTATTCTGTAGCCTATTTTTGCAATTTTCCTCTTCAATATCATAATTTCTAATTAGTAATCAATTATTATGTTATGTTCGTCATCTATTTCTACTGTTTCTTCTTTAATTATGTCTAGTTAAACCCATTAGCTAGGGTTGTGGCTCAACCCTAGTGTGGGTAGTTAATGGGTGTTGCATTCTAGGGTGAGATTGAGATTGGGTATTTGTTATTTGGGTTAATTTTGTGTTTCAATCTAGAATTTGTGGTTGCAAACATGAATTCAAGCTTAGTGGGTCTAACTCTTCTTGAGAAAGAGAGTCATATGACCCTAAAAGTTGACCTAACAAGGAATTGGGATGGACCCATGAGAATGATAGTCCCAATTAACGGGTTAAACCTTGAAAGAGTAACTACCCTACTTGAGCCTTAGTTGCCCGGTCTAATTGGCCTACCTAATTGGTCTCGAGAGAGTCAATTGGGCAAAATCGTTCTCTCTGCCGAGAGCTGTGAGAATGAGTGCAATTGTGCAACGACTATAGCAATAAACCCAGATTTATCAATCTCCCCTTAGTAGCTTCTACCCGTTAGCTAGCCACCTAGGTAGTGTCACAACCCTAGTGCCTTTTTCCTATATTAAGCACAACTTAGCAATATTCTCTTAGCATAACTTAGTTTAAATCATTAGTTTTATAAGAGTAGTTTAAAAAGAAAACCCCAAAAATGTGTGAAGCGACATTAGAAGCACAACCGCAACTCTAGGCTAGATAGATATTCTAACTCCTTTACTAGCTCCCTGTGGAAATTCGACCCCGATCCACTATTCGGATATTAGTTATTGCTCCCCACTCTTCCTACCATTGTGTAGTGTTGATACGGCCGCTATCAATGACGGCTATCATCCGCTTTCTAGGCAATCCAATATTAGCTAAACAATTAAGCAATTTAACAATTTGAAAACACAATAATAATAAATTAAGGTGAAATATCCTGAAGTGTATAATAATTCGAAACCATCGTTGTCTAGACTAATCCCAGAAACCGGTGTCACAAGAACATGAGCTATTAGAAAACTACATATAAAGTCTGAAATGAAATACAAAA
Organism: Nicotiana attenuata; assembly: GCF_001879085.1. Lineage (NCBI taxonomy): Eukaryota > Viridiplantae > Streptophyta > Magnoliopsida > Solanales > Solanaceae > Nicotiana > Nicotiana attenuata. Next base: position 12,957,827 of record NC_031991.1, read on the forward strand.
TTGTCTGATACAAAGTAAACAACAATAAAGATCGGAAGAAGACTTCAAGGTTTGTGAACGTCGTGTAACACTACATCAAGTCTCCTGGGAGGACGGGTACAAGAGCAATCACCGTTGTACGCTGCTGGGACCAACAATGGGATCTACAAAAGAAGTGCACAAGTGTAGTATGAGTACAATCGGCCCCATGTATTCAGTAAGTATCAAGCCTAACCTCGATGAATAAGTGACGAGACTATGGCAAGATACTCACTATAAATATGTACGAGTAATAAGTATAGAAGCAATAATGAGATAGATAAATGACTAACTACATAATAAATGGAACGAGAAAGTAAATGACAGAGGGCCCAAGAATATCATCAATTCACAACCTTACAACACAACATGGAAGTGGAAACTAACAACCAAGAATAACCACAATACATTCTCTCTGTTGCGGTGCGCAACCCGATCTATATATCTATACCAATAGCATTGCAAAGTGCAACCCAATCCACGCACGCACACACACATACACACACACACACTCGTGAGACCTTTGCAACCTAGGCCTCTAATACAAACTTGTCACGACCGAAAATCCCAACTACGGGGCTGTGATGACGGCTATCATCCGCTTTCTAGGCAATCCAATATTAGCTAAACAATTAAGCAATTTAACAATTTGAAAATACAATAATAATAAATTAAGGTGAAATATCCTGAAATGTATAATAATTCGAAACCATCGTTGTCTAGACTAATCCCAGAAACTGGTGTCACAAGAACATGAGCTATTAGAAAACTACATATAAAGTCTGAAATGAAATACAAGATTGTCTGATACAAAGTAAACAACAATAAAGATCGGAAAAAGACTTCAAGGTCTGTGAACGTCGTGTAACACTACATCAAGTCTCCTGGGAGGACGGGTACAAGAGCAATCACCGTTGTACGCTGCTGGGACCAATAATGGGATCTACAAAAGAAGTGCACAAGTGTAGTATGAGTACAATCGGCCCCATGTACTCAGTAAGTATCAAGCCTAACCTCGATGAATAAGTGATGAGACTATGGCAAGATACTCACTATAAATATGTACGAGTAATAAGTATAGAAGCAATAATGAGATAGATAAATGACTAACTACATAATAAATGGAACGACAAAGTAATTGTCAGAGGGCCCCACACACACACACACACACACACATATATATATATATATATATATATATATATATATATATATATATATATATATATATATATATATATATACATGTTATTAGATATAACGTAACATAAAAATAAAACTAAAGCGTATAAATTCTCTAAGACAATTCAATATAACAAGGTAAAGTGAAATAGGAAGCAAGTAAAGGCATGAGACAGGTGAAAGCATATATCTAATAACATGTAAGGGCATATAACAAGTAAAGGCAGAAAATAACTAAAGGTATGAATAATTAGAAGCATGTAGCATATGGAGACATGTAACAAATGAAGGCATGTATTAATCAAGTGAAGACATGTAACAAGTAAATCATGTAACAAGTAAAAATATGGAATAAATAAAGACATGATATAACTAAAGACATGCAATCAAGTAGTACACCCCACATACTTAAACCCATGATGACGCATATACATCGTCACCTTGCATATACATCATCCCCACACATAAATCACGTAAAAAAATAGACCAATCAAGTCCTAATTCCCTCAAATCAAGGTTAACCACGACACTTATCTCTTTTCAGAACAATGTCAACAATCCAACGTGGCTTTTCTTTTAGAACAAGCCTCCAAACAACCCGAATCTAGTTAATTATTGTTCAAACAAGTTAAAACAAGCTTTAAACTATCCCATTACGATAAAGCTTCAATTTTTACCATAATTGAAAAAGTCAACAAAAAGTCAACCTGGAGCACGTGGTTATCCGAAATTAAGATCAAATCCTGATAATCGATTCATCCTGGAGTCCGGATATGTAATTTTTTTCGAAATCCAACCCAATTTGATGTCTAAATCTCATTTTTACAACATCCCTAACATCTATCCAGAACCCCAATTTTTAGTCTATGAAATCCTAGATTTGATGATGAAATTCATGAAAAAGTAATCAAAATTGAATGAATACAAGTTAAGATTACTAACCTATTAAGTTTGGAAGAAATTGCTTTCCAAAAATCGCCTCTATGGAGTTTAAATTTCAAAAATAGTAAAAAATGAGCTACGTCCCAAAATCCCCACATTTTATCCAGCTGCAGGTATCGCAAATTGCGAAGCCTTGTTCGCAATTGCGGTGTCCGCAAATGCAAATAGCTGGTCACAATTTGATCCATCTCCTAAGCCACAGATGTCGCAAATGCGAAGTTCCCTTTCCGCAAAAGCAATCCCAGCTTCGCAAGCTGTCCTCAATTACCCAGCGTTGCAAATGCAACACACACACCGCAAATGCGATACCCCAGTTCGCAAATGCGAAGGTCCTATCCCCCTTCCCAGTCATTGCAAATGCGAGCCTAACTTAGCAAAAGCGAAGCTCGCATTTGTGAACAGTTCATCGTAAATGCGAGACTTGTAGGCCATACACACCAGCAGTTGCCTTCAGCTGCCAAAACCATCCGAAACTCACCCGCGCCCCTCAGGCTCCAGTCCAAACATCCACAAAAGTTTAATAACATTATACAAACTCGCTCGCAAACTCAAATCATCAAAATAATATCAAAATCAAGAATCGATCATTAAAACTCAAGATTTTCAACTTCAAACTCATTTTTTCCAGCTTTCCACACAACGCGCCGAAATGGCCTAGGGTCACCCAGAACCCCCACCAAATATTTGTCCAAGTCCAAAATTATCATACGAACCTACCGATATTATGAAAATACTGATCCGAGGTTGTTTATCAAAACATTGAGTGTGGTAAACTCTAGTCATTTTTAAAGTTAAAAAATCATATTTTCTTTGAATTTCACATATAAACTATTTGAAAATCGATATGAACCATGCACGCAAGTCATAAATCATCAAATTAATCTAAGAAAAGTCTCGAAATACAAGTATGAGAGTTAATACTTAAAATAACATATCTGTTCGTTACAATAAAATAGGGGTTGCACTCTTTTTTCCTTAGCAAGATTCTGTTTTACTGAATTTTTCCACGAAGATTTTCATTGAGATAGTTACCAATATGTGTTACTAGATATGTGTACCCTTTTTCATTGACGGAGATTTTTCTCCCACTGGATTTTTTTCTTAATAAGGTGTTAATGAGCCCATTAATCTATCAAAGCATGAACATCCAAGGGGAAGTATTATGAAATAATAGCGCAGATGTCTGTGTGCATAGACTACTCTAGTAATATAATACTCGCTACTATTTTATGTTATGTCTATAACTCACTCTACTTTACTACTTATGTTTGTAACTTTTACTACTTATTCATGATCTCAATGCTTAACACCATGCATATTCATGGCATTTCTTTGTATTACCTCAATGGAATCCTACAAATAAAGAATTTTGGAGTCATATTGTATATACTTGAAAATATTTGGGAGAAAAAAAAAACTCGCCCTGTGTACTCATTCCATTGGAAGGGAATTGAGAGTAGGCACAAGCATGGAACAAAGTCTCACTTTCAGGGCACTAAGGAGTGTCATTACTGCAGGGACTTGGTATCACAAGTCTGTACTTTACATTAGCTGTTATAGTGCCCCAAGATCTAGTTTGAAGACCTGTAGCCTTTTACCTCAAAGAGGCACACAAAAATGGATTTGCAACATTGGACTGTCCAAAAAATTCTGCAAGGCAACAAGGACAGGTACTGTAATTTTCTTAACAAAAATGGGATCAAGGGAGGTGTTGTGGGGTAAAATCCAATCACAATTCCTTAGTTCAATATCCCAGAAATGGTTTGACACAGAAATAATAACAGTAGAATATGCCTGGAGATCACACGACAACCTCATTATAACAAGCATGTTAGCACAAGTGTTCAGTTTCAAATGGTCGAGGCAGTGCTTTTTAGTTGATTTTGTGGAAGAATTTAGTAGTGCCAAATGGAGGAGCTCGGCAATTTCATCAAGTAGGATACACAAGGAATACATGTTGGGCAAAACTACACATTTTCAGACAAGGATTAAGCCCGAAATATGGATACCAAAATGCACAATCATCAGGTGCAACTGCTGCTGGATGCAGTAAATAGCCACTTTTTGGCATTTCCTTTTGCAACTTTAAAGGAATGCAAATCTTATATGCAAAAGAGACTATCACATGCATTGGAGTCGAAATTCACACATATGGAGCTGTACATTTTGATGTGCCACCTTGGCAATCAAATGTGCGCAATTGTTGATAGTGGCTATGTTTGCAATAGGTAAGTTTTTATACATATTTTAGACGTTTTATTGCATATTCTTATTAGATTATTTTGTAATATCTGTTTTGGGTATAACAAACCCAAAATTGATAATAAGACATATGCAGTAAACATCTCTTATGGTCTTAGGCTAGGCACCTCGCCTTGTGGATATGCTTTAAAAAAAAATCTTGCTTTCATATTTGATATTATTACTTTTTAGCTTAATTTCTTAACATGATTGAAGGAAAAATTAGCAATTCTTGGAACAAATTTTTAGCAAAAGAACATGTTAAAGGGATGGGAGAAAGTAATGATTATTAGTTCGGAGAAATTTAATGGAAACCATCAGAATCAAGGGGATCTTTTATCTAAAATTTAATTTGTCCATGAATTTTGAGTTCCCGGAGCCAAAAAAAGGACCAACAGATAAATGGCTGCGTGGCAGGCACCTGGCAGCTGACCCTTATACAAGCCCAAAACACACACAAAAAAAAAAATGGAGAAAGAGTCTGAATATTGTAGGGAAAAATGGGCGCCTTGAAAGCAGTGGCTGTCATCTCTGGTACCAATAGCGTCAAAGGCTCCTTACAGTTCATCCAACAACCCAACGGTAAATCCCCACTTTTGTCCTCCATATCTTCTTATTATGCGTACCAATCAATGTTTCTTTTTCTTCTTCTCTGTTGTTGTAACTTGTAATCATGGATTTGGGTATACAATACAGGCGCTACCCATGTGAGCGGAAGAATAACTGGTCTCGCTCCTGGTCTTCACGGTTTCCATATTCATGCTTTGGGCGATACCACCAATGGCTGCAATTCCACTGGTCAAAAGCTACATCCTTTGGTCTACTTCTTTTTTTCTGCTTTCTTTTTCCCCCTTTTTGTGTAGTTCAAGATGCTTGCTTTTTCTTGTAATACTTCAAGATTTGGGGGTTTCTGTTCAGCTGTTTTTATTGTTATTTGATGGTGCAATTTCTTTTGGGGGTTGTGGGGGTGATTGACTTCTGTACTGTTTTGTGTACTGATAGTGTAATAATACCATTAGTATAATTTAAACTATTATAACAGGTTGCTACCAATTAATTAAAGATTACCCTTCAATGCTGTTACAGTGAGTTACCTGCAATTAACTACTTTATTACCTGATTGTGTAAAATACTTTTTACATCGTCAATGCACACAACTTAAAACTCGTTGGTGTTTAGGACCTCATTTTAATCCACTTAAGAAGGATCATGGAGCTCCCACTGATGATGTGCGTCATGCGGGCGATTTAGGCAACATTGTTGCTGGTCCTGATGGTTAGTTTTATTATTGTTCATGCACAATTCATATTTTTCAACTTCCAAGTTGAGCTCTAGTTAGATCGTTCCCTTGAGAGAATTATGATTTTTTTCTCACTTTTTTTTTTCTCTCAAGGGGTGGCCGAGATATCAATTTCAGATATGCTGGTACTACTATTGGATTTTTTTTTTTGAAGTTCTGTAGTTGGCTGAAAATTGCCTGACAATACTAATGCCAACTTTTCTTTTTTGTAATTAGATTCCACTTAGTGGAGTACACTCCATCTTGGGGAGAGCAGTAGTTGTGCATGCTGATCCTGATGATCTGGGAAGAGGTATGGTTCTTGGTCCAACATATTTTGTGTTTTTCGAGTAATGTCTGATGGAAGTCCATTCAAGATGTTGCACAGAGTCCATTACAATTTTCCTTTCAGCTTGCTGTATAAGCTGCTTTGCAGACCTTATGCACCCTTTATTGTGGCTTCAAGATAATGTACAGTACAAGTTACCACGGTGATAATTCTTGATGTTCTGTTTTATGGGAATTAAGTTGAGGTTTTGTGCAAAATTGTATTATTGACATCTTAATCAAGTAAACTATCTTCAAGTAAGGATTAAGTAGCTTGTTTGAGGCAAAGCTTGTTATTTCTTCTTCCGTAAAGATTTATTTCATAGTACACAATATGTTGTTCGGGCAAAGCACCAACTTCTGTTGTCTGCTGCTTTTCTTCAATTAGATGTGATGGATTGTGACCATTAATCCTATCGTTCTCGTGCAACAAGCAGACTACGAACAACCCCTTTCCCCCTTGAGGATGTTTTTAGACTGTTGTACGCCCTATCATCTATGAGGTCTCTTCATTTGGTTCCTAATATCATTTTTGAAACCTGGTCTACTATTCATTTCTCTTGAGGTTAAATGCACCATCTAAAGCCATTGTTCATGCTTTCTATGTGTTTAGCATAAAAATCAAAATATTTTGAAGTTTGTCTTTCTCTCTGAGTCTAGATCTGGCTAATTATTGCAACTCTTCATCAGGTGGACATGAACTTAGTAAGTCAACTGGGAATGCCGGTGCAAGAGTTGGCTGTGGTAATTACATTTTCTCTCTATTCCCTGAGATTTTGGTAATATCTGCATACCGGTGGTTGTTAAATTTGTCTCCTGTGTTGAGCTAGAAACATATAAATGCAGCATGTTATTAGGTCAAGTTAAATCTAAGGGATTATGTGAAGAAAAAATAGACCAACTTTAATTAGAACAAGCCTACTAAAATGACTCAAGGGTGGTACTGATTTTCAAGCTAATTAATTAGTCCTGGTAAATTGTACGGCTGGATATGAACTTGAACCTAAATTGCAGTATTCTCCAACAAAGAGCCTTAGCTTGATGTCAAGTGCCAACATTTTAGGTCCAGCTAATGACTGCTGTTTATACTTGAAGTTCCAACGTGCTACATCGATGGAGAAGTTTACCTCTTTTCCGAAATTGCAGATCTATGTTCGTCCTTATTTAGGATTTTCCCTTTTTGTTTATCTGTGGCACTAATGTCTGTTGCACCTGTCTTCTGCAGGCGTTATTGGGCTTCAGTCATCTGTTTAGTACTTGTGTTACTCGCTTCATCATGTTGCTCCTGTCAAAGTACTCGTTGTAGCTATACTTAACTTTCAGACATTCCTTACCTTTGTATATTATCTTCAGAAATTGGCATCAGTATCAGTTTATCATTAGGGCAGTAAACATAGAAACTGCATGCCTAAGAATGAGTATACATGTCTCAAAAATCCAAGAGAGAATATAATCGTTGACTAATATGATATATAGGTTGGCCAACGACATCTACTCGTGATCTTCTTATTTCAAATCGGAGCTAATTGAACCTTAAAACCTTCGCTGCGCAACTTTCCTTTTTCAGAAGTTGCCTGTTTAAGTTGGCTTTAGATATTTGTGATCTTACCTTTGTACATTTGTCCTTCCCATGTAGATCAAAGGAACGGAGCAATCCTTTTTCCTTTGTGGGGCAGTTTTGAAATACACTCAAAACGCAAGCACGAAGGGAGCTATAGGTGGAACTTGTTTGTTAACCTCTGCCAGCTAACGCTGTGTAACAGTCCCTCCGTTCTAATTTATGTGATGTAATTTGACACTATATAAAATTTAAGTAAAAAGGAAGACTCTTGAAACTTGTCATAATATGTCTGGTCACAAGACATTTGAATCTTGTGATCTTAAATGTTCTATACGTAATATTTTTGTGATTATAAAAACGTTTCCGATTAAGGGTAAAGTAATAAAATGAAAAGCTTAGTACTAAATTGTTTTCAAATATATAAATGTGTCATTCTTTATAAGTGAACTAATAAGTATGTCACATAAATTGGAATAAAGAGAGTATAAACTCCAAAGGACGTTTCTCACTACCAATAGCATCAGTTGGATGAAAAGAGATTTATTGCTATGGTGAAAGTTACCAGAAAATTTAACTCGAATTGGACAGCAGGAGCCTTGCCCATAAGAACTGAAGTTACCTCTTCGGTTGTAGAACCGCATCCTGCGAGAGTTTAGTTTCGCAGTTCTACACCCTGTTAGGATGTTTTCTCCATAGGTGATGCCCAGTTTTTTGCAGTGTCAGGATACAGTTATTCTCTGCTTTTTAAAGTTTGTTCGACCTAGTTTGGTAGTTGGAAGGAAATAACCAGTTGATGTAAGGAGGGATTATTGAGCATATCACTTGAGATAGTAGAGCGCCAAAGTGACATGTAACTTGACAGAGCTGTCGTAATATGCACTTGAGATAACATCGCTTCTTCAAAAACTGCCTTAGTACAAAGCATATAGAAAATCTAGCACACTAAAACATCAGACAGTCGAGTTGAATGAAGTTTCTCCATGGTTATTAGCTTTGCACCACAGTCGGCAATTTTCTGTCATGATTTGCGCTTGACCAAAGACCAACAAAATAAAATAATAATTTGCAATCTGAGCTCCTGCAGCTTCAATAGCAAAGAGGGCGGTTGCAAGTCTATCCTCTCAGCCAAGTATTGCGGTATGATGAATTGTCACGAAGAGAAGCATCATGGGGCTTGTATTCCATGACATAGCTACTGGGAAGCTTCAAATGTCTTTTGATTGAATCTCTGAGTGCCATCACAGCCTGGCGAAGCAAAGGGGTTTAAGCATGTTTACATCTTCACATGAAAAGAATGAGTTACATAAAGGTTAGGTATATAACCTGATGATCTGATGCATTGCGGTTCCACACACTCAATATATCTTCATTGAGACGAATACTTAAAACTGCACCACATATGTTGTCACCGTAATCAAGCTGATCACCCACCAGGGACAGAACCTAGGTAAGAGCCACACCACATTAGAAGTTAAAGCAGAATTCAAGCCGCACTACAGACCCTGATGATCTGAGGATGTACAAATTAACTGTGCAGGCGGTCACCGATCTTTCAATGTTTTGGCGATCTTGCTATCCCTATACAGCTACTAATAGTTGCTGCTATTACATTCACATCATCTAGCTAATGGTTATTTAGCCATTTTACTTCTTTTAGCTTACAAAGGAAGAAGTAACATAAATTCATCCAACAAGAATGTACACTTAAAATAAGACACTTTTCTCCATAATAATGAATTATTCGGACGGTGTAAACTGACCAAAAATTACCTAAGGTGATGGCTAATAAAATATGATGATACTCCTGATAGAAAGTAAAAAAATTAATGACACAGAGTGACTTCAGAACGATGATGGTTAAATATCCAAAAGTATCAATCTTAATACAACCTCCAACACCAACTTAAATAAATTCACAATAGCGAGTATAAGAAGTCCAAGCAAATATATGAACTCTATATATGCAAAGGACATCTTATACATGACTAAAAAAATTTGGGTAGTATACTGGGATGTTGAAAGAAATATGAAGCCGCCAGAAAGTAAAAGATAATAAGATGAGAAACACAGGTCTATGAATTACTGTCAAAAATCATCTTTCAGTGCTTATACTCTCTGGCTAGATAGCAAAATCCAATAGGGGTATCTCAGCATCCTTAGGGGTCGTGCGGTTCGCGGAAAAAGTTATCTGGGATCAATAATTCCTGGATTATTTAGTGCTATTGCTTTGTTTTGTTCATTGGATTAAAAATGGGATATACTATGTATAATCCAAGACACGTGCTTGGTTTGAAGCTGGATAAATTTCTTGTTTCCAATTTTAGCGTGAACCGACATATGGGTAAACAATAATTATTGTTGGTATTTTTGTAATAAAAATCAATCTTTACTTATCACAGAAGTATCCTAAAATAGATAAATATAGTTTGTAAATTCATGGTCTTGAGATAGCAAATGCAGCAAAAATTTCAAAGTCATCCTTTAGATTGATTAGATATAATTCTTATATCTTGAGGTGGTCGTCCTTTTTTAAGTATAAATAAAGTAGCATCAAATTTAGGTAATAGCAAAGTAAGTTTGATCAAATTTAATCTATATCTCAAGACCATTAATGAATTATCAGGGAATTCAACTTCTACATGCTAATGGCTCAAAGAACATGAATAAAGAGACCAATTTATTTTTCTCATATTCTATGTTGATGCAGCGAGAGCAAAGAAGGAGAAGATAATTCACCTCTTTCAAGCTTTATTTTTTGTCTCTCTTAGAACTGAAGAAGCTTGGCAAAAATCTTGTTGAGTGTAAGAGCAGCCGAAGAATCAGAGCGCTTTAAAATAAAAAAGCACTAAAGGGTCAATTGGTTTTGTGGCTCTTTACATACTTGTTTTAGTTTTATGATCCTACTTCTTTTTTTACACATGGGAGACTTACTTTTCCACGTAAGAGATTTGTATAAGAGATCTAAAAAGGCCATTTTCTTAAATTATAAATTGTAAAGGGGCATATGATGTAGAAATAGCACTAAATTTAATTCCAAAGTCTAAACCAGGATATCACACCTTATCCCATGAACTAAACAACCCCTTAGGCTAAAAGGCACCGGTCTATTGTGGTATTCGATTTGGATATCTGGAAAGTACTACTACTAACATCATGGACACCGTATAATTTAATTATTAGATATTATACTGCTTCTGCGCTTACTATCTTTATCTATAACACTAGAAGTCTAGTTAAATGGAATTAACATTGAGGGTGTGTTTGGTATGACGGAAAATGACTTATATTCTACAAACCATTTTCCTGAAAAATATTTTTTGGTATTTGGTTGGAGAGTAAAAAATTTTCTTGAAAAATATTTAGTAATAATCATAATAAATATTAGCAAACCAGATAGTGGTTTTAATGAAATTTTAGAGTATTAATAATTGATAATAATGTTTAAGTGTTGGTTAAAGCAATGATATGAAATTAAAAGTCAAGATAATTATGAAGGAAAAAGATTTTCCCCAGAAAATTTTAAAATGTTTTCTCGAAAATGCTTTTTTTCCCCAGAAAATAACTCGGTTTCTAGTGTTCGGTTGCTAGAATATTTTCCAGAAAACATTTTTCCGCATAGCAAAAGCACCCTAGGATACCTCACTTACCAAGTCTTCCCAGAAGCGGCCTGAAACAGCCTTTTTAAAACGAATTATCCACTTTCCACCATTGCAGTTAGCAGAATCCTTCATAAACATTAAACAATATAATCAGAAAATTAACTCAGTACGAGATGTCCATAATACAAACTTGTAATGAAATAGAAAACACCAAAAAGCAGCAGTTAACAGCATGATCACAAGATTTTACCTCCCATAATGGACGAATGCCGTCCTTGAAAAGATGCAAATCAGCTGGGCTTGGCAATGTCGATGGTCGAGCAAAGTGGCAATAGCAAACCCAAAATCCTTCAACCTACAGATAAGGAATGCAAAGTACATTTATAAAGGAGCCGAATTCAAGTACTTTTGAAAAGAAGATGGATACTTCAAGTATAAACAAATTTCTACAAATAAAATGACTTACAGTACTAAAATCAACAATTTTCTTGATATTGTCCTCGTACGATGTTTGAGTTCGAACCCCAGGTGTCCGCCTAGTGTACCAAAACACAAAATTGTGCTGATCATGAGAATGAAGAACGTTAGTACCTAGACAAACAAGAGATATTACATAATAATAGAAAAAAATGAACAATAAAACATGACAGATATATAATTGTACACATAGAATAATGTCATTATGATCCCTGTCATATTAATATCTATGGAAGAGGCCAAGTGGGCGTAACAGGGTGCTTAGTTGTTGTGCAAGTATCCTCATAGATTTTGTGCAATTTCAAATCTAGATAATCTCCTACAACTTAGGAAAACAAAAGACACCTCTGCATCACCATTATAGAAGATGAAAGAAAAGGACAGTCTGGTGCACGAAGCATCCGGTATTCACGTAGGTCCGGGAAAGGGTCGCACCCTAGGGGAGTATGATGTAGGCACCCTACTCCGCGGTGATTCCATGGCTTGAAAACGTGAAATATAGGTCACACAAAGACAACTTTACCATTGCTCTAACGCTCCCTTCATCATTGTAAAAGAGAGAAAAAAACTAAAAATGACCACATTTGTCAAAAGGGACAACTAGAACATGTCGGGTATAAAATGATAGAAAGTTGCTTGAGATGATTTGATCATGTCCTGTGTCAACCTTCAGATGCACCAATTCATAGGTGTGAAACAATGGCCAATGTTAAAACGGGATGAGGTAAACCTAAAATCACATGGAATGTAGTTGTTTCATAAGAACTACAATCTCTTGGAATCCATTTGGAATTAGCAACAAATAGGACACAATGGAAGAAAAAGACATATATAGGCAATACCAATTAGTTAGGAATATGTTTTAGTCAGCTTGGTACGTTTATTATAGGTCATATGTTTTCTAGGAGATTAAACCTATCAGAACATAGATTTATATGACAATAGAAGATATAGAGAACTTCTAGTATTGTTTTTGGTATATTGGTCTGAGATGAGCTTGACAAGGTAAGTGCAGATTCATATAGTCGACCCTCACTTGCTTAGAATTTAACCACACATGTTGTATCTTTGTAGTTTGTAAAAAAGATGTAACTACTTTAAGACTTTATATGTGAGATTCCTGCCATGTGAAAACCGGTCTGCATTTAGAATTATTTGTGGCAGAATTGTTAGAGCCTATTGAACTGGATGAAAAAACTTCTATTAATCATTTCATTTAGAATTATTTAAACATGCAATTCTAGACTAAGAAGGAATACAGCCTAAAGAACTGGTCATTTTAATCAATCCTCATATTATTATTAATGATAACTCAAATGACTCGGAAGTAATTCTCATAACCCTACCCAAATTGGCCCTAAATATAAAGGACGTTGGATCATGTTATCATGCAATCATCTGACTGAACTAGGCAAGATAATCAGGTTGCAATTAGAATAGACCAATTAACTTGTAGATCACGTATCAATTGCCATTCTAATTGTTCAACATATCTAGGCAACCTGGCAAGGGAATAATTATAAAAGTGTTCAAAAATAAAAATAAAAATGAAGGCAATACAAGTATCTAAAAATAAAAAATTAAAAATGAAGGCAGCCTAGTAAGGAAAATGTTCATACATGTACAAAGAACAGGAAAAGATTTTGGAAGCTCATCACTAAAATACTCCTCTAACTGATAATCGAATTTCTAATGCTTTTCTTAATATATTAAGAAAGGCTAGTACATGCACCTAACTTATGAATAAATACTTAAAATGATTTAAAAAAAAAAGTGACGGTCCAACAGAAGATATTCGACTCCAAGTTGGAAGATATGCTCTCCATCTTGTTTTTATAGTTTTAAGTTCTACTAAATTTGTCATACAAGAGGCAAAACTTGAATTTTTTTTCAAAGTCAAGGATCATAGAAGACAATGAAGGCTTTATATCTCTAGACAAGTCAACTGGCAGAAGAAAATGAGAGAACCAGAATAGACGGAAAGCTATACTGTGATCATTGGCATTAAGATTGCCTTCAATTTAGGCAGTGAATCCCCTCGTTGGATCAAATCAGAAATCGCTATTTCATATATATTGTCCTCAGTGAGAAATCACCAATCCATTTTCCAGAAGTTCCACTAGTCAGAGTGCTCCAATGTTGCAGATCTTCATATATGCTTAATGGTGGTGATTCTTTCGTTGAATCATTAGCATTCCGTTTTTTTAATGACAGTAGTGTCCAGGCTAACTTCTATGCACCTCGACTATTTGATTAGGTACTTGCTACCTCCGACAAGCAAAAGTATTAAATAACTCTGACCGACAAGGCTTAGGCAGATGGGACATTAGCATTCATTCTATTAACTAAGTGATTTCTCCGGGTTCATGTATTCTCCCCCTCTACTCAAAGAGGTTACTTCCTAGCTAAGTGCCCAGTAACAATATCTCCGTCCCATCCAACTCCATAAAGGCATCAACGAGCATTTCATACACAAGTTTGACCTAGTTAACTCTCGCAATTCAAAACAGTAGCCAAACAGTATAGAGATCATTATATTGCATTCAGAACCATATTTCATAAAACTATATGGAAGAAAGATATATATCTCATAAATTAATTCTACAAAAGAACACCTCACATAAGAATAAAGAATTAAAGCACCAATCCATGTCCCAATAGATGAACAAATAATCGTAAAAATCAACAAACAATTTTACAAAAAAAAAAAAAAAAGAAGAAGAAGAATAGCAAATTAAAAAGAGAGAAACCTTTAGAGGATGAAGACCGGCTTTGAGATCGAGCGCAACGCGTTCGAGATCTTCGGATTCTCTATCTGCCGTCAAGGAATCAATCGCCGGAGATGGAGTATTGTTCAAGTTCTTCTTCTCCAACTCTCTCTTCTCCCCCGCCACTTCCATTAATCAAAACCCTAGTTTTTATGTATATCTACAATCTACAGCTATCTACACGTCTATGTATAAGAATATACTTCACCGGCTTTCTGGTGGTTGCCCTATTGGGTGTGATAGAATGAACAGATCAACTGACTGCAAGATGAAAGCAAAGAAGACCATTGTACTTTGACTACGGCTTCCTTTGTGTTAGAACCCGCACAATAATTTGACGGAACATTAATCTTATAAAATTACGATCTAATATATCATATTAATTTAATAAATAATAGTTACTATTTTATTATTTAATGTAGTGTACATAAATATAATAAAATCTATACAAATCAAAGGATACAAAGCATTATAATAATCAAATAAATTGTTTATCCCTTGTTTATTCTTTATTAAATTAGCAAGTACTTAGTACTATACATTTACTAATGTAAATTTTTATTAAATTGTCAATTGGCTTAATATTTTGATACTACTTCTCTTCTAGTAGAACATAGTTCTTCAATTGTCTAAATTTATCAATAACTTTCTTGAGTGTTATTTATTTATATTTTGTTTATTAATTAATTCAAAATATAATATTATAAAATTATCTTTATGCACCTCTTTTCGTACATTCATTTCTACTATAATATTTGATTAGTTTTCTCATTTTATATTCACTGAAAATTTAAATAATATCATTTTTTTTTTTACTAAATTATAATTTTGAGTTCATCAAAAGTATAAAGAGATAAACCTTTTATTATTTTTTATAGATCGGAAGNTAGATGAGAATTTTAATTGGTATATGTATTTTTACGATATCATTTGATTTGTTTATTTTTATTAGTATTCTTCATTTATGATTATTTGTTTATTATGATTTTAGTTATGTGTATATATACGGCTTTTCTCATAATAATTCTAATTATTTTTATAAGTCTTATATATATATATATATATATATATATATATTTGTTTCTTGGTTATCTAATTGTATTATCCATTACTTAATATTGTTAAATTGATAAATGAATTATTAATAAATTACCAATTTAGTATAATAACTACTCCCATATATATATATATATATATACACACACGCGCGCACACTATTACTACTATATTAGAAAGAAATTACTCTCTAATTTGAATTGGTAGTTTTTTATTTTTTGTTTTTTTTGTTTTTTTATTGTAAAATAATTTTAAAACTCCAATTTGTATGAGTAGAATATTTTTTTGTATTTACGTTTTTTATTGATAATTATAAGATATCTATGTTTATTAATTCACGTAGTGTAACCAATTAATTCAAAAAAAAAAGTTAGAAAAGTAGTTTATTTTGTCTTAACAATGTTACTTGGCTTTTTGTGGTTAAGACACTTGTCTTAATGTAGTGCTTTTGCTTCTCCTATTCTATATAGATAGATGAATCGGGTCGGATCACCCGCGTTATCTTATTAGTGCACTACGCTGCCGACTAACCATCTATTAGTCTTGATTTAATTAAAATACTTTTATTTTCTTTTCTTTTTTTCCTCTAAATTTGAAATCAAGGAAATAACTTTAATCGATCAAGGAGGTAAATTATCAATCATAGGTTGAAATCCCTGTTGCTTAGCATTCGCACAAATAATTTTTTTAACAAGAAAGAGGTTGATAAACAACTAAGAAATTAATTTTTGATTGATAAACGACCAAAAAGAAAGTTGATTAGCGATCATTAGTTGATAAACGACCAAGTAGGAGGTTGATAATAATATGTTTTGATAGACCATGAAGGAAGTCGATTTATTGACTATAGCTTGCTAATTGACCACAAAGGTGATTTATAATCCACTGAAAAGAAGGGTTGATTATCGATAATAGGTTGAAAATCGACCAAAGAAGAAGATTGATTAACAACCACCAAGTAATTTTAATCAAAATAGTAGTAGAACAAAATTTGATATTTTTTGCATTCTTTACTATAATTACAAGGTCATCTACCTAATTGAAAAACTTATTCCCAATTGAACACTTAGGAAGTCAATTAACCGCCCCTCTGCATAGTAGTTGATGCATAGTCGTGGCAACTGAGTGATCTTCTTTCTTCTTGCTTTGTAGATCTTTGGTTAGGAAGTTTGGTTAATAGCTTGAGTTGTTGAACTATCTACAATTATTCCTCCTTGAATGTCACTTTCTAGCTCTTATCCAACTATAATCAAATCAAAAAAATTGCACGCACAAATTTCGAGCAACTTACAAGATACGTGCCTTCTTGAATTTCACAAAGGTAGATATTAATTTCTCTTCGTGCAATGGAGGATGTATTACTGAAGCTTCTAGCCTCCATCGGGTGGCATATTTTTGGAAAGACTCATGAGGCATTTTCTTTACTTTAAGACAATCGGCCATGTGACGGTCGACTGACTCCGATATTGAACTCATTGTTTTATAAAATCGCAGCTCATCCTCCCATATTTGTCATTTTCTAAAGTCTTGTTTGGTGTACCAAGTGACTATCAATCCAGATAAACTTTGAATGAATAATATCACTCGGAGGGCCTCATCATGTCCAATCATAATCAATCTGCTATAGTAATCCTTTAAATGAGCGACGAGATCTCCAATCCCATTGAAAGTGTTAAACTTTGGCATCTTGTACCCTGGCAAATTGGCCGAAGCTCAACGTTCGGATGCGGACACAAATTTAGACTTCTATAATTTCTGGATGCAGCTCTTCTTCAATGGTTTTTCTTAAATTGTGGATCTCATTGTCCAAATCCATATGCCTACTTGGCTGGATTTCGTTTCTATGTCTTGTGTATTTGCATAATGCATGTCTTGCTTGTTTTCCCCAAAAGAAATCGCGATTGTGGAAGGCTGAATATTGGAAATCATCAAGACTTAATTGGTAGTGTAGGTTGATAGAATTTGTAGAGGGATTGTATAAGTAGGAGCTGGGCAAGGACATATAGCTATGCAAATATTTCGTGTAGAGCTGGAAGCGGAGGTTGTATTTTGAAGAAGGTTGAAAGTGTTTATCCGATTAACCAACACATTTCTTTGCACCATATTTACCTTGGTACCATTAGTTTGTACTTGTAACAATTACATACCGATACTGGATGTTTTAGATTGGACTGTTATTTTAGCTTCATCCTTTATGCAAATTCGTAGCTAAAATAATTTTCAAGGCTAGGCAACCTTTAAAGAGAAAATAAAACTATACAAAACAAAAAGTGAAGTGTTGGAGTATTCAACCTATATGAAGTAAATGCAAAAAAAAAAAAAAGATAAAGTATTTGATGAAATATATTATTTTATAATTTGGTTGAATAGGAGTCCTAGAAGAGATGGCCCAAAATCGCAAAACAAATAGACAAGAATGACTTGTTATCTTACTGGAAGACGCTCGAGACTTGATGAAAGAAAGTGAATCCACTTGAAGATTGTGAAAGGTTTACTAGTGTCAAAAATCTGAGCTTAGTTTTGGCATAAGTCCTTGTCCTTGTTGACTCTAGCGTATTCCAAAAATTGTTGCGGTCTTAAGGATGACATTTTTGGTGATTTCTCCAAGGCATGATGTCCTATCTAATCATACTCAATGTCTTCAGGGTCAATCAAATTGCATTTCGAAATTCTGCCCCTTGTCCCTTCGAATGAAAGTTTCTATTATAACAAGATCGAGCCTTATGTAGACTGCCTATGTATCTCACCAAGAGAATCATGCCAAAATGTAGTTCCAAGTTTATAATCGGAATTTTACTAAATGTGATCGAATCTGATGTGGACTGCTTACGTATCCTAACAAGAGAATCGGGTTAAAACATAGTTTTCTTACATAAAAGGAGAATTTAGATTATTTTTTTAAAAAAGGGCCAAACTCGCATCAGGCTGCCTGCATAGTCCATCAAGATATGACGACACAGAAATCAGGCTAGTGTAGTTAATACATAAAAAATAAAGATTTTAAAAATTTTAAAATAAACGGCTAAACCTGATGTGGGGTTGCGTGTATATATAACAGGCTTGGTGTAGTTCATTACAAAAGAGGAAACTTAAGATACAAAGAGTTTGCTCATTTAAGCTTACAAAAATACATAATTATTCCCAAAAGATGTGGCTACTTCAAAACTAACTTTTAGTTCACACCTCCCAACTATTATTCTTTTAGGAGGCACACTCATATGTTTAGTGGTTCTTCTACATTGCTTGTTTGTAAGGAAGAGTTGTTTGTAAGTAAATTGTGTATATGCTACTTTGGTGAAATTTGATATAGGGGTGAGAATTGGAGGTTGATACCACACAAACTAAGGGTGAGGCACTAGTCTTTGAGTGGCCCTATATTATCTAACAATTTCTGGATCTCCTCCTTCAAATAATAGCACTCATCGGTAGTGTGACCTGGCATGCCCGAGCGGAAGGTGCAATACCTGGCTAGATTGAAATAAATGGGAGGGATTGGGAGGTTTCAGTTGCAAGATCCCAGCTAATCTCAATCTCTCAAATATGAATGAAGACGGTTAATTCAATGGGATAAAAGTTTGAAGTTTTCTCATTTTGGGAATTGGCGCGAAGGGCTTGGCGCTTCAACGATCACTATTTTCCCTTGTCTCAACCCAATTGCCAAGCTCGAAAGTTGATTCTACTAATTTTCCTTGAGGTTCCTTTGATTTCAAACTCTCGGGAGACTCTATGGATTCCCTTTTCAATGGATTGCAACTTCTAGGAGTACTATTGGAGGACCAGGACCCATATTGCTTGACAAATCTTTTACTAAATCATCCCAATTGAACCATTTTCATGTGTCTTGCTTCACTCACCACATCAAAGTTGGCCCTGCAAGCGTCCTAACAAAGAGTTTCATTTTAAATTCATTGCCTTTGTAATAACCTAACTAGTTATTTTGAGTTCTACCATCTTGTTCTGTGATTTGAGACCTCGAGTAGGTTCATATAATATTTTATGACTTGCATGTACGATTGGTTTGAGTTTCGAGAGGTTCGAGAGTGATTTGGAATACTTGGTTGGCAACTAGAGGTTTGTAGTTAAAGAAAGATTTACTAAGGTCAACATTATAGGTAAACAAGCTCGGATTCTTGATTTGAAGGTTCTAATAGATTCGTATGATGATTTTGGACTTGTACGTATATTCGGTTCGAGTCTCTAGTAGCTTAGGGTTGATCCATCACTTCTAGTTGAAAGTTAAAATTCATGAACTTAAGAGAGTTCCATAATTTGGATTGATCTTTGATTCTTGGTTTTGATATTATTATTTGTATTTTGATCTCTTGAAAAAGTTTGTGGAGGATATAAATACTTTCTAGGATGATTAGACGGAGTCTTAAAGGGCTCGAATGAGTTTCGAGATGGTTTTAGAGCATTTCGATTTGAGTTGCAAATGCTAACTTTTTGGTGCACAGTAGTGCATCGCGATTGTGGAGCTAAGTCTCGCGATGTTAAAGTGTAATGGGTGCTGGGGGGATTTTTTGAATCGCAATGGCTTGTGTGAGTGTCGCAATAGCATAGAGGGGTTGGGCCAATGGAAGTGAAGGGAATCGTGATTGCATGGGTATGACCCACAATCTCGTAAAAGGTAGTCTAACTGGATTATTTTATGCATCACGATTGTTGTAACGACCCGACCGACCATTTTGAGTTCTTGAACCCCCATTCTCCTATTTGATGCCTCCCGTAGGTTGGTTTAATGATTTATGACTTGTGGTAATGGGTGGTTTGATTTTTGAGAGGTTAGAGAGTGATATGGAACACTTAGTTCCTAAGTTGAGGCTTATAGTTGGAAGAGTTGATCAGCGTCAATATTATGTGTAAATGACTATGGATTGATATTTTGAAGGTTCCAATAGGTTTGTATGATGATTTTAGACTTGTACGTATATTTTTTTTTAAACTAATATACCACTAAACTATGTGCTTAGTGGTCTTTTATATTAATGAAAAAGAAAATTAAACAATGATTTACAATATGAAAGAAATAAGAACTAGCTATGATGATAAAAAATAGTATCAACTTATAGGAAACATGCCCTAAGTTGATAGTATACACTGAAAGAACTACAATACGCAAATTTGCACCTTGCAACATGGTCTTCACGTCTTGTAGCTTGACAGTATCTTCAACACCTTGTATGTGTATCATCTTCATGTCCACGAGTGGTCTAGATTCATAAGCATAGCATGTACAATGAATCACTTCTTTTTGAACCAACCATTGATCACATAGAGGCCTTCAGTTCTGCCTATTGTCCTTTCTACTCTTATTAGCGCATGTATGAACCTGAAAATTTTCGTGCCTAATTTTGCATCATCTGAAAATATCCCCAACTTAGTTGGATCAACATAAATATTATGAAGAGGATAGTACATGTGAAATGCATTGCAATACCTCTAACTCTTCCTCATTAGCCAGAATTTCCAACAGTTAGGTCTGCCTAGAAGAGCCAAGTAGCCTTGCATTGCCCTTGAATGTGGCTGCTTTATGACAACTTTCATAACCTTAGAAAGATCATCATGTTGGGACTGTTCTATACATTGGTTATCCCCTAAGGGAATAAGCATCAATGACACTAATATCACACTTTTAGGGTTTGACATAGTATAGAAGTCAGGCTCCAAGTATGTACCTGCAATAAAGCAAACAGTGTTTGTAAAAAGTATCACCCTACTCTCTTTAATAAGGATTTGAGTAGGCAGATAAGCAGGTGAACCCTTAGACTCCAGAAACTCCTTGCCTTACTACCATCCACATCATCATATGAACTACTACCATGTACCATGGCAGCTCCCTATTTCCATCAAAATTGATCATATTTGAGTAGTTGGCTTTGCATTTCTCATCCTAATATATGGCAATTGTAGCTTGTCACTATTCAAAATCTTTCTACCTTGAGTGTCCAATTCCATAAATAAATTAGCCTGGACAAATGTATGTTGCTCTAAAGTCATGTTTGCAAGGTGGTCAGCTAATTTATTTTCTTCCCTTAATCCATGTGCTATCTCAATCACACAACAAGCCATTAGTTTATTGATCTCCTCTATTTGGTTGACAATACTCCAAAGAGGCTCCCATACTTCACCTAGAACTCTTTTCATCAACATAGAACCAAATTCAATCAAACAAGGGGAAAATGGGATTGGACAATGTACCTTAAAGCTTCCAGAATTGCCTGAGCTTCAGCAGTATTATTGTGGCATCTTGAATCTCATCCTCCTGATCATAGAGTAGATCACCAAGTTCATCCCTAATACAAAAGGCATATGAAGGTCTTCTAGTGTTCCTTCTACATTCACCAACCGTATTACACTTGATCCACCCCACAAGAGGCAATTGCCATAAAACTTTAGTGTACCTCAATCTTGGAATATGATGCTTCAATTTGTCATGCAAATCAAGCCAGTTAGCAGTGACTCCTGAGAAAGATGGCCTTCACGTCACCGTTCGGGTTTCGACATTCATGGGGAATCGACTCGTTTCCTTTTGGGAATTGGGTGTTTTGAAGAGTCGCCACCTAACGGATTATGGTGCGTTTGGGCACCTAAAGTGATAACTCATGTAACTAGTTGCATTACCAGAGATTAGGGTAAGGGCTCGAAATAACCTTAAGGGGAAGGTGTTAGGCACCCCTCGCGGTCCACAACGGTGGGTCCTAGCCGAACTTATATGAATCAGTCATTTTGAACAAGTAAGCAGTTTTAACACATATTTGCAAATAAAGGTACGTTTTCACATTCTGAATACATGTACGATTCAGGTAATGGGAGCAAGAGAGAGATTTGAACAACTTGCATACACACACACACACACACACACACACACACACACACACATAGGAATTGGGAAAGAGGGGTCCTAGGTTGGTTAGCCTACAGGATCATACCCATGCAATGCCCGGTAATCACTCCTCAATGAGGGGCTACACGTGACAATAGCGCAGTCATCATATTCTTACTACCCAATTCCTTCCCCTTGGTCATAACCTAAAGCTTTCTAGCAACCTTAAAAGATACCCTATGCGTGCACTACCCGACCCTTCCTGGTGGACCTGAGGTATTTAGGACCTCTAATTTGGGTAGTTCTAGACTATCCTAAGGTACTTTAAAGGAGAAAAATCTAGGCGACAACCAAAAACAATTAGGACTGGACCAAAGATGGAACAATTAAAGGCTCAAGTTTTACCTCCACAAATAGAGCAAGCAAGTGCACGTCTTAAATACAATTTCAGGTATTTAAGAGAAGCCCTAGAACAGGATATGTAGGTGAGTAGAGAATATGCAATATTGAGTTAGGACCAAGGGTAAAAGACCTATTCAGTTTGCCTACTGATTTAGACCTGTTGAATATGAGCAATCACAGATAATAGAGCATAGTTTTACAGTTTGCAGGATTTTTAATCGCCCTATAGGCTTGCTTAGGCGTGTAATAGTGATGTCCTATGAGCATGGTATCTAACCATTAATCAGGAGTGCAATGAAGCAGTAAACAATTTTAAACGGGCAGTTTGGATCCTATAGGCATGCTTTCTAGTGATATTAATTAACGCAGCGTTGAAGACTATTAAAGAAATGAATAGGATAATTGATTAACTGATGCATGATTTCTAATTAAACTGGTTTAGATCCTATAGGCATGATACGATTAAGGCTGATTTTAAATTCTATAGGCATGATTTCTATGCTTAAAGCAGATTTTTAATCCTATAGGCATGATGTCTAATCATATATAAGGTGAAGCAAGCAGAATTTATTTGACCAAAGTGAAACCCCTATAGGCATGTTATCTAACAAACACACTTGAACCAAATGAACCCTATAGGCATGTTATCTAACAAACACATTTGAACAAATGAACCCTATAGGCATGTTATCTACCCATCTTTACCCACAGCATACAACTACCTTTTCACTAGTCACTCCAATATTTGTTTACAAATAATTATTACAAACCAATGATTGAATAAAAATTACATAAATAGAATAGAAATTAAGCTATAGGGAGACAGAAGTACGCCCAAAGCAGATCCTGGTGTACCAGGCCTTCACTAGTCTCAAATGCCCAAGATTTCATAGCCCAATTCATGTCCAGGTGTGTCAGAGTTCCCTAAGAATCTCAAGGATCCCGGGCAGTGCTCACACCCAGACCTTTCTCAAATAAGAACTGATTTATGTGCAGTGTGAAAGTGCCAGCCCTGATATGCCAGAGTTCAGAGAGATCTCAAGGGTCTCTAAGAAGTACACATACCAGAGGGGCATGACTTAGTAATCTAAGAGTAAGTGAGAGTGCATAATGATGTGAAAGAGTTTGGTAAACAGTATAAAGAAAGGTCTTAGGAGTGAAAAGAGTTCTGAAAACTAGTACTGATTTAGTGATAAAACAATTTAAGGAAAGTATGTAAAAAATTTACACTCAGAACACAAGCCACAAACAAACAGCTTTAAAAAATACTTTGACAAACAATTTCCACACAAGGAAAGAGGGGTTGGGAACACATAGAATACACCTCAATGGAGCACATAAACAACGGGATGCATAGAGTTCTCAAGGGAGTTCTTCAGAACTAATAGGTTAGATAGAATGCAGGTCATTGAAATATGAAGCAAAGATCACAACAGAAACATGTTGAGGACATATATACAACACAACTAGAGTCACTCTAGGGAGATTAGATAACTCAGCAGGAGTAAGGCACAACAGGCAAGGACTTAAATGAACATGTTAGTCAAGTATTAACAAGTATAGGCATGCTAATTACACAAAAGCAAAGTTTAAGCATGCTAGATGAACAGTAGTCAGTCAAACAGGCTAGTTACACATGTAACACATGTTAAACAAGATAGTGAAAAGACAAGTAAAGTGGAGACATGCTAATTACATATTTGAATAAGGCAGTATTTGGCATGCTATGTAAGCAGTAAACAGAAGCAGGAATGAACTCAGAATTGATGAACTAAGGCAGTAAATAAACACATAGGTTTGGATTCTAAAATTTAATCAGAAGCATACCAGTTAGAGAAAGAAAACACAAGATTTAAGATAGATGTTGCACAATTTCCAGCCTTGGCTTGCAGCCGGCTAGAATAACAAAGATCACAAGTAGCAGAGAGAGCAGAAAGAGCTTTTTAGAGTGTAAAAGAAGTGGTTTTGAACTAATGTCCATGTCAGAAGTTAAAATAAAGAGAGTTTATATAGTAGTTCAGGAGTAGAGCAAATAAGATAAAGTAATCAATAATCAGCAATTAAGGAATTTTAGAATCAATCACACAAAGATTCAGCATAGTCTTCTTCTTTAATTAAGGAGAATTAGCCAATGGTAATGACCGGAACTAATTAAGGCAAGAGGTTCAATCAGACTGAGTAAAGAAATAAGAATCAGAGGCCTTATTAAGGAAAGGAGTTCAAATCAAACCAAAAATAAAGAACTTCAGAATAAAATAGGCAAGGGTTTAGTGTAAAGAATCAGCAAGTATCGCAGACAATTCAAATAAGGCAAGAAAGGAATAGTCAGGGCTCAACACATAGGTCTTAACAAAACAAATTGACAAATCAAGAATCCAAATCAATCACTGATTTAGAGAAATATAGGTTTACCATGAGTAGCCAGAATGAATATAGACATATAGAATCAATAGGGAATTGAACCAAGAACCTTAATAGAGGCACATTAGGATAAAAAATCACAATACATCAAATTAAGCTAAAGAAAAATCACAGGAACCAAAGCATAACGAAATCGGTGCACAAGTAACCTGGACAAACTCAAAATCCAAACAAAATGTCGAAAAATTAGGGTTTTTAGCATAAACGAGTTAGGGTTAAAGCAAACTTTACGAAATCAGTTAAAACACACAAGAAATAGAAGAATAAACACTCAAAATTATCAAACGTTTTGGAGAAAGAAATTTTTGGGAAACCGTAGTTTAGAAAAATGGAAAACCATTCGAGAATCAGAAGGCTTTCATAAAAACCGGTGAAATAAGTCCAAACCGTCTCAGATCTGTACAGATAGAGAAGTTCAAAAGAAGAAATTAGGGTTTCGAGAAGAGCAACACAGAGATGAAGAAGTAGGCTTAGAAATCCATAGGTTTAAAGCGAAATAGGAAGGTCTTACTCGAAATCGAACCGGAACAGCCTGAGACAGGCAAGAAAGGGCCATAGGTGTAAGTTGACTGATCCTGGTCCCTCGAGGACCTTAGAGATGGCAATACCAGCATAGGAGAGGCCATTAGAGGTCGGATGGTGGTGAGAAACCACCATGAACGGCAACAGATGAGTGACGATGAGGGTGAGTTAGGGTTAGGTTTTTTAGGGCATTTTAGAGAAGAGAGGAATAGATGACGGCGGTGAGAGGAGAGGAAATGAGGGGTCTGGGGGGAGGTCATTAGGGTTTAATTTAGGTAAGGGGGATCTGGACCGTTGATCAAAATGATCAACGGCCAGGATTTAGCAAAAAGTGGGTCGGTAGATAAGGATTTTGGGCCGGGTAGATTTTGGGCCTGGTTTAATTTGAAATTGGGGTTAAAATTGCGCTAGGTATTTAGGCTAAATTTGAAAATAAGGGGGCCATTTGTTAAATACCTCATTTCATTGATAAAACAATTTTTATAAATTACTAATAGGCTGTAAACATGATTTTCATGCTTGGAAATATTTTAAAAATATGTAAGGCTATTTTTTTTGTGAAATAATGTAATAATGCACGCATAGGCTATGATTGCAAAGTAATTGCAATTGCATCCTAAAATACAAAAGTGGCTATTTGTGCAACAATTGAAACTTAGTACAAATGCAGATGATAAAATTAAACCACAAAAATTATTATATAACCATTTGTGATGCAATTAGTGATTATTTTATAAATAAAATGCTGGAAGAAATTAGTTAAAATATTTTTAAAATGCAGAAATTGTATAAAAAAAATGCTAATTGATGCCAAAGCATAGTTTTGAAAATATTATGGGGAAAATTGGGTATCAACAACTGCCCCTCTTTACCTAGGAAGGATGAAAGAGTTTCCGGGTAAAGAAATGATGGCCAATTTTAACTAGATGGGATGTTTTGAAAGATAGAGGCCAGACTCTGTTTTTGGAACTGCCTACATATCCCTGGTTTTACAGGAATCGGGCCATGTGTAGTTTTAGATTCATTGGCGGAGTGTACCGATGAATTCATCACAAGAACGGACACGATATTTCGGACTGGATGCAAGAGTGGTTATGGTGAATGGTCCAGGTTTGAGATAGCTGAAGAACTGGAGCGAGGTCGCTCCTCCTAGGATAACGGTTGGTTACTGGTCACCTGGAGATAAAGAGATGCTACGAACATGTATTTGAGCGAAAATTTAAACGTGATGCAGATTCCCTTTGAACCATGAGAGTTGTCTTCGGACAGTTTAAGGATGACGTCCTCAGACCATGATGTCCTGTGCCATGAATTGTTTGGTGAGGGATTTGCAGGCCATGAAATGGTGTTCTCGGGCCATGCAGATGGTGCCTCCGAACCATGACGCCTTTGAATAATGATATGCAAATTTGAGAGATCCTCAGGCCATGGCATGGTGTCTTCCGGCTATGAGGATGATGCCTTTTAGACTATGACGCCTTTGGATAGGTTGGCGATATTTCAGCCCATGAGATGCAATAATATGATGTTAACAAGATAAGTCTTAGTCTTGTGAAATGAAGGGCAGAGCTTAGCCCGATCGAGAAGCAAATAGATAGTACCGGAATAGAGTAATATTTATGCAAGGAGGGACAATGCTTAGTCCCATGCAAATGTGGAGGCAGGGATTAGCCTCATGCAAATACGGAGGTAGGGATTAGCCTCATGCAAATGTGGAGGCAAGGATTAGCCTCATGAAAATTTGGAGGCAGGGATTAGCCTCACGCAAGTGTGGAGCCAAGGATTAGCCTCATGCAAGTGTGGAGGCAAGGATTAGCCTCATGCAAGCACGGAGGCAGGGATTAGCCTCATGAGAATGTGGAGGCAAGGATTAGCCTCATGCAGATGTGGAGGCAAGGATTAGCCTCATGCAAATATGGAAGCACGGAATAGCCTCATGCGGATGTGGAGGCAAGGATTAGCCTCATCCAAATGTGGAGGCAGGGATTAGCCTCATGCAAGCGCGGAGGTAGGGATTAGCCTCATGCAGATATGGAGGCAGGGATTAGCCTCATGCAGATATGGAGGCAGGGATTAGCCTCATGCAGATGCGGAGGTAGGGATTAGCCTCAGGCAAGCACGGAGGTAGGGATTAGCCTTATGCAGATATGGAGGTAGGGATTAGCCTCATGCAGATGTGGAGGCAAGGATTAGCCTCATGCAAATATGGAGGCAAGGATTAGCCTCATGCAGATGTGGAGGCAAGGATTAGCCTCATGCAAATGTGGAGGCAGGGATTAGCCTCAGGCAAGCACGGAGGCAGGGATTAGCCTCATGCAGATATGGAGGCAAGGATTAGCCTCATGCAAATATGGAGGCAGGGATTAGCCTCATGCAGATATGGAGGCAGGGATTAGCCTCATGCAAGTAGGGAGGCAGGGATTAGCCTCATGCAGATATGGAGGCAGGGATTAGCCTCATGCAAGTAGGGAGGCAGGTATTAGCCTCATGCAGATATGGAGGCAGGGGTTAGCCTCATGCAAATATGGTGGCAAGGATTAGCCTCATGCAAAGAACAGATAGCAAGTGAGAGTAGAATATTTCTTAGCTGGGGATACGTTCAGTGTCTGATGGCCCGTTGGGATAGTGAATTTGCTTCAGGTACATTTGTTTGCGAATGCCATCGCTATGTCAGATGTGCCTGCGCTCAAAGAAAAATTGTAAGTTTTGTGAGGGGTGGTTGGTTCGTGCTTTTGTCCGCTGGCTTTGCTATGCTCCGTTTTGGAGGCCTCGTTTGAGTTTCCCTGGGTAACACCTGACTGTTACGAAAATAGAGTTTTCGAAAACATGCAATTATTGATGAAAATAGAGTTATTTAGAAACATATTGAAATATCAAGTAATTTTAGATGAACCAGTGACTTTGACACGTTTCAGAGACACTGCAGCTTCTTATGTTAGAATTTTAAGGGTCCTCCTCAAAATTCTGCCCCAGTTTGGTAGATGATCCTTTGGCCGTTTGCAGGTAACGACCCTTGTTGAACCTTCTTCGGAATTTTGAGAATCCTTCTCAAAATTCTGCCTAGTTTCTTAACCGATTTCTGACTGTCTGACATATGTTGGTGTTGGCTGGACTTGCTCTGGAATTTTGAGGGTCCTCCTCAAAATTCTACCCCAGTTTCTGATTTTGGGGAAAATGGAAATTTTATTATGATATGACCGAACCCGTAAGGCTGCCTACATATCCCCTCTTAAACGGGAATCAGGTCAAGCGTAGTTCAATTACATCATATGAGTAAATGTAAATAGTCTAAGCATAATATCTTTTAACTGCGTCTGAATTGATTGGTTTTGGCCAAATTTCTCCGTCCATTTCTGCAAGTATGAGTGCTCCTCCTGTCAGTACCCTGTGAACCATGTACGGACCTTGCCAGTTGGGAGAGAATTTCCCTTTGGCTTCATCTTGATGTGGGAAGATCTTCTTCAGCACCAGCTGTCCTGGTGCAAATTGTCTCGGTTTGACCCTTTTGTTGAAAGCTCTGGACATTTTGTTCTGATAAAGTTGACCGTGACATACTGGTTCATCCTCTTTCCATCGATAAGGGCCAATTGTTCATAGCAGCTCCTTATCCATTCTGCATCGCTGAGTTCAGCCTCCTGTACGATTCTTAAAGAAGGAATCTCTACCTCGGTTGGGATGAGCTTCGATACCATAAACCAGCATGTAGGGAGTTGCCCCGGTTGATGTGCGAACCGTGGTGCGGTATCCCAACAGAGCAAAGGGTAGCTTCTCGTTCCATTGTTTGTGGTTTTATACCATCTTCCTTAGTATCTTCTTGATGTTTTTGTTGGCGGCTTCTACGGCTCTATTCATCCGAGGTCTATAGGCTATGGAATTCTTGTGCTTGATTTAGAAAGTTTCACACATGGCTTTCGTCAGATCACTGTTGAGATTGGCAACATAATCAGTAACAATGGACTCGGGAACTCTGAATTGGCAAACAATACAATCTTTGACAAAATCTGTGACGACTTTCTTGGTTACAGCTTTGTAAGATGCAGCCTCTACCCATTTTGTGAAGTAATCAATGGCCACTAGAATAAACCTGTGCCCGTTTGAAGTAGTGGGCTCGATCGGATCGATGACATCCATTCCCCAGGCGGCGAATGGCAAAGGTGAGCTTGTTGCATTGAGCTCATTCGGCGGCACTTTTATCATATCGGCATGCACTTGACATTGGTAGCATTTGCGGACATACTGGACGCAATCTGTCTCCATGGTCATCCAAAAGTAATTGGCCCTAAGTATTTTCTTGGCCAAGACAAAACCATTCATATGCGGGCCGCAGGTCCCAGCATGTATCTTCTCAAGTAATTTAGAAGCTTCTTTTGCGTCGACACATCTTAGCAATCCCAAATCAGGAGTTCTTCTGTACAAGTTTCCTCCACTGTGGAAAAAATGATTGGACAATCTCCGAAGTGTGCGTTTCTGAGTGTGGTTTGCATGCTCCGGATATTCTCCTTTCGCCAAATATTCTTTGATGTCATAAAACCAAGGCTTCCCGTCTGTTTCTTCTTCGACGCGGGCACAATACGCCGGTTGATTATGAATTCTCACTGGGATGGGATCGATGAAATTCTTGTTCGGATGCTGTATCATATATGACAAGGTGGCCAATGCATCGACAAACTCATTTTGAATTCTGGGTACATGCCGAAACTCTATCTTTGTGAACCTCTTTCTTAATTCCTGTACATGGTGCAGATATGGAAATATCTTGGAATTCTTGGTGGCCCACTCTCCTTGTACCTGGTGCACAAGCAAATCTGAATCACCGATTACCAACAACTCCTGAATATTCATGTCGACTGCCATGTTGAGTCCTAGTATGCAGGCCTCATACTCCGCTATGTTGTTGGTGCGGGGAAATCTGAGTTTAGCAGATACCGGATAATGTTGACCTGTTTCTGATACCAAAATCGCTCCAATGCCTACCCCTTTGAAATTTGTAGCTCCGTCGAAGAACATCCTCCAACCGTCGTATGCTTCGGTAATGTCCTCTCCTACAAATGACACTTCTTCATCAGGAAAATACGTTCTTAAGGGTTATGTAGACGATATCGAACCGTTGTATGCTTCGGTAATGTCCTCGCCAATACTTGTCCTTTGACCGCCTTTTGAGTTATGTAGACGATATCGAACTCACTCAACAGTATCTGCCACTTGGCTAACTTCCCAGTCGGCATGGGTTTCTGAAATATGTACTTCAAAGGGTCCATCCTGGATATGAGGTATGTGGTATAGGCACAGAAGTAATGCCTCAACTTCTGGGCCGTCCAGGTCAAAGCACAACAAGTGCGTTCCAGCAGAGTGTAACGTGCTTCGTAAGGCGTGAACTTCTTACTCAAGTAGTATATGGATTGCTCCTTTCTCCCTGTCTCGTCATGTTGTCCCAGAAAACATCCGAAGGCTCCATCCAATTAGATAGATTGTCACGCCCCGAACCTGGGCCTAGACGTAACACGACACTCGATGCCTAACTACATGTGACCGAGCAAACCAACTGGCTGGCTGAATCAACATGTGATATCATGACATACTGAATGCGGAAGATAAACTAACACATGCTGATATACTGAAAGTCTGGATGATATAAATCAAAGTGTGGAAATACTAAAACAAGTCTGAAAAATATATGTAGCCAACATTGCTTAACATGAAAAGCCTGAGACTATGTCTAACTGTTACTCTAGTCTATGAAGCCTCCAATGAAGTACTGAAAACACTGAATGTCTGAAAATACTGACATGCCCCAAACCTGGGCCTAGACGTAACACGGCACTTGGTGCCTAACTACATGTGACCGAGCGAACCAACTGGCTGGCTGAATCAACATGTGATATCATAACATACTGAATGCGGAAGATAAACTAACACATGCTGATATACTGAAAGTCTGGATGATATAAATCAAAGTGCGGAAATGCTAAAACAAGTCTGAAACATATATGTAGCCGACATTGCTTAACATGAAAAGCCTAAGACTCTGTCTAACTGTTACTCTAGTCTATGAAGCCTCTAATGAAGTACTAAAAACACTGAATGTCTGAAAATACTGAAGACTATAAGATAATGATAATGCCCCGAACGAACTGGGGATCACCAAATAGCTGATACGAGAATCCTAGCGCTCAAAATCATCAACCTGTAAATCATTACCTGCATCGTGAGATGCAGGCCCCGGGCAAAAGGGACGTCAGTACATTTGAATTGCACTGGTATGTAAAGCAACTGAAAGAAAGAATTATAAATGCTGAAACTAAACTGATAACTGAGAATTGATAATTGATAACTAAAATGATAACTATTGAAACTGAAACTTAAATGATAATTGATAACTAATAACTGAACTGGTAACTGGTAACTGAAATGATAACTGATAACTGAAATGATAAAGGAAGTAAGGATATGAATACTCCCTCTTCTGAATGATGAACAACCTGTTTATCTGAATAAATAAACTGCAGCCTCAGGACCAATATATATATATATGCACAACTGCGGCCTCGGGCCCAAGTATACATATACATAACTACGACCTCAGGTCCAAAATGCATAAAGCATAAACTGCGGCCTCAGGCCCAAAGATGCATAAAGCATAAACTGCGGCCTCAGGCCCAAAGATGCATAATGCAAAAACTGCGGCCTCAGGCCCAAATACAGGTGTTCAACATTCAGGGATTTAAAATCAGGAACTGAGAATCATACTGCAATACATGATAGTGAAATACTGAATCACACTGAGTTACATGATACTGGAATACTGGATCACACTGAGTTACATAATACTGGAATACTGAATAGGACTAGACTGAGACATGTATTCTTGAACTGATTATGAACACTGAAACTTCAACTATTTATGGCATACTGAGTAATCTATACTAAGACTTGGGGGAATCAAACCCAAGTCCACATTGAATACGCACTGAGCTCACAACGTTCAGAATGAAAGTGGTGAACGGGTTATGAAGCCAGAGAATAGAAGTTCTACAACTATTCAAGTAACTAGGCTTAACTATATTTCTGAGGCAATTGGTAACGTCGTAAAAGAAACGTAGTGTAGGGAGAATCATCAAAATTTCCAAACATAGAGAGTTAGCCTCACATACCTTAACTTCCTGCTCTTCAGCGTAATACAGCATTCGCCAACCCTTTCAACTTTAATCTATATCAATACAAGTCAAAGGGATTCCATATTAGCAATAATTTTCAAGTTTTAGTCACTTAAGCATTTTCTCAAACACTTGGTGACATAAAGCTTCATAGTCCTTATTAATGGTGTTTCTACGCCCAACAAGCCATTCTCTTGATCCTAGATTAATTCTGAAATCTCAAATTTCTTATAATCAATGTCATTCTTCTTCACCCATAAGATAAACAACACCCTTAACCAATAATCAATAATCAACAAGCCAAACCTATAATTGTTCATGCTTTTCTATAAAATCCATCAAATCATATCTCATGAACTAGGGTTTAAAATCATTAAACCAACGCTAGAATCAATTAGAGGGTGAAGATATTACCTTCTTGACATTCAATCTTCTTGAATTCGAGTTCTAGGGTTCCTTCCCTCAATAATGATGCCGCAATCAAATATCTAATGATTTGGAGGGTTTACCCATGTTAATAATATGTTAGGAAATTGAAATTAACTTAGAATCACCATTAGAACTTACCTTGGGTGGTGGCGGGACCCTTAAGGAGTTAGGTTTTTGAGAGTTTCCCTTTCTAGAGCAAGTGTTTATGTTTTGGGGCTGTGGGGTACGAAGTAGGGCTTTAAAACGACCCCCCCCCCATGAGCACGCCCGCGCACCTGTAGACCTGACCGCATAAAACGGCAGTAACACTGTCTCAAAAGAAGCGCGGCCACGCTCAGGGCGTGCATATCGCATACTATTCTGTAAAACGCGCATAACTTTTTTGCGCAGAGATCCTTCAGGCTCCATAATATATCGTTGGAAATCTATTTCGAAGGCCTACAACTTTAATGCTTTGAGTTTTCCCAAATTCCTTACACATTTTCAATAAACCCTTCTTGAAGATAGACCTTCTGCAAACTTAGTCGATTTTTTCAAATCTTATGCACCTCACTTTCCATCTTGATTTTGAAACAACTATTTTACCCATAATCATCCCAATGAGACTTCACATGTCCAAAATATAACCTTACTACTCCTTTAACTCATTCGTACCTAAGCCGAATTTACGGGGTGTTACATTATCTCCCCCTTGGGATCATTCGTCCTCGAATGATTGTCCTGACTGCAACTTCTGCTAACTCCGGACCTTAAACGGGTCTGGTGGAAACATGAACTTTCATTAACACTTGTATACTAAACTGAATGAATACATGATTACTGAACTGTTGCGATACTGAACTGAATGACTATTGCATTGACTGAATATTGGTCTGCCATGGATACGTGAATACTGAAGTAACATGGATATATGAATATTGAACTGGCACGAATATTTGAGTAATCTGTGTACTAAGCTGGCATGAATGTCTAAGTATTGGACTAACATGAGTAGCTGAGTATTGAGTTGACATTAATATCTGAGTACTGAACTGACATGAGTATCTGAGTACTGAACTGACATGAGTATCTGAGTACTGAACTGACATGAGTATCTGAGTACTGTCTAAGTATTGGACTAACATGAGTAGCTGAGTATTGAGTTGACATTAATATCTGAGTACTGAACTGACATGAGTATCTGAGTACTGAACTGACATGAGTATCTGAGTACTGAACTGACATGAGTATCTAAGTACTGGAAACTTGAATGTTATAACATGATACGTGAAATACTGGTTGTACCACCGCTAATTTTGGTGGCGACTCCAACTCATAAGCTATTTGACCGATCTTTTGTAGGATCATATACGACGTGATATATTTGGGACAGAGCTTTTCTTTCTTCCCAAATCTCATAACGCCTTTCATAGGCGAAACTTTCAGAAACACCCAATCATCAACTTGGAACTCTAACATCTTCAAACGCTCTTGAATCAACTTAACTTTCTCTATAGTCTGATAGACCAAATTTGGTCCCAACAACTCCTCTTCACCAGCTTTGAACCAACCAATTGGCGATCTACACCTTCGCCCATACAGAGTCTCTCACAGTGCTATCTTGATACTAGAATGGTAGGTGTTATTATTAGCAATGTCAATAAGAGGTATGTGATCATCCCAATCACTTTTAACATCAAGGATATATCCTCAACTGTTTGAATAATGCGCTCTGCCTGGCCATCTTTCCGAGGATGAAAAAAAACTTGTGCCTAATCCTTTCTGAAAGAACTTCTAAAAGTTCATTTTAAACTGAGCACCACAGTCTGAAATGACGGACAACGGAGTCCCATACATCAGACGATTTCCTGAATGTACAACTTGGTATAATCTTCTACTGAATCTATAGTCTTTACTAACAAGAAATGTGCTGACTTGGTAAGTCAATTTACAATCATCCAATCAAATCATGCTTTTAAAATGAGAAAGATAATCCCGTTATAAATTTCATATTTACCATCTCCACTCAAAATATATGTATTCTGTGATAAAACACTAGGCTTTCTGCTGCTCGACTTTCACTTGCTGACAATTCAGACAATTGGCCGCAAAGTCTGCGACGTTCTTTTTCATGTCGTTCAACCAATAAATCTACTTGGTCATGATGCATATTTGGGGAACATGGATGGAAAGAATACCAGGAATTATATGCTTCTAACATGATCTCCCTCTTTAAGTCCATCTATGTCTGGAACACACAATCTGTCTTGGTACCTCAAAGTACAATCATCTCCCCCTTATTCAAAAGCCATCATTTTATACCTGTGAATCTCCTCTTCAACAGCAACACGTAGGGATCATCACATTATTTCTCCTTCTCTTGGGCTACTAAGGGGGAACAAGTCATATTCTAGACAAAAACTCTACTATCTTTGGAGTACGCAAATCGAACTCCTAACTAGGCTAAGTGGTGAACTTCTTTCACCAGAGTTGTCTTATCTACCTCAATCATGAGTTATACTTCTCCCACTTTATCTTCTTAAGAACTTCCTGAAAACACTTATAGCATTATTGTGACCTAAGTCTTTGACATGTACTCTAAATTTTAGAGTCCCGTGCAATGGCACTACCCTCATAACACATAAATAGGCATGATTTTATAGCTTTCTGTGATCACTTTGTCATCAATAACTAAGCTCAGTGATCATTCTACTCACTTTGTGTTTCTTACACATGCTAGACATAATCCCTGTGGTAATTATACAAATTTTTCCCTCATTACCGAACTGATTTTTCTTTTTCATATCCCATGCTAACTATTCGGGTTTCAAATCAAACTGGACTTATTGATGGTATTCACATCACCCCTTAGACCAAAGGTCTTATACTTGCGGGTCCTTCCCCCCCTTTCTTTTTCTGTTGGGATCCAAATAAATTTCTTTATTTTCTGCAATTCTTTGCATTCTATGTCAATGACGACTCATCTTCCAACTTACTTTTGAGCTAGGAAAAACTAAATTATTCACATAACGGAAAGCTAATGTATTTACAACTGTCATACACACTCTTAATAATTTCACTCTGCTCACACTGTCAATCCTGGAGAAACCACATTTCGATAATTCCTAAAGGCTATTCTTCTCTCTCATTGCTAGCTGATTTTTTTCCCACTGCCACTGTAATTCGGGTTTAACTTAAACTTTTCGAGTTCTGACTTGCGTTCGGTATTTCAAGTTGTCATCCACTCACTATAGTTAGTCTGGCTAAGTGGATCAAATTGTACCTCTACTAGCTCTGCTGAAATTGCTAATTTACTGTATCAACTCAAAACTTACTTAATATTCTTTTACTAAACACCTGCTAGAATCACATTTTCTTGTTCTACTTCGGATAACTAAAGTAAGGCATAAGGTTATTCTAACTTCCCTCACCATCCGGCCCTGTTCTACGGTTGCATACTATCCCTTTTTTTCTCTAAACTATGTGCATAGATCACACTTACGAAATTCATCTGTCTTAAACCAAATTAGAATATCTAACCCCGAACTTTCTATATAATACAAAATCATATCATACTATAAACATCCGCGGTAATCACTTAGTCATACAACCTAAGGGGGAACTGCCATATCTTTTATCTTACATCAATAGCTGCTTCTTATAGTAGCTTACTAACGTGGTACTTCTAGTTCTGATTTGAATAAATCTAAACAACTTAAAATGATTCCCTGAAATTCAATATTGGCTGCTCTTGGTTCTCATTGCATACATCATATCTTCTAGTCATTTGCATGAGTTGTACGAAATCACATCTTTCGTAATAACAAACGTTTTTGACTCCTAGGTATTTTACCCTTAGGCTCTTTTCTGTCCAAAACTATAGTGACCAATGTTAGGGTCTGACATTTGAACTATCTCCATCCTGCATGTGGCTCCATTTGCAAGAATTAAAAGAAATTGTTCTCTGAGGTCAAACACATATGATTACCATACACAAACTTATCCTTCAGAGTATACCATCATCTGATAAATAACTTCCTGCGCCATCCGGTGAGTCTTGGTCTTAATCCAGACCTAAAATATGCGAATGTTTCACTATAATCACCGTTACTTACATTTTCTTTGAGAATCCATATGCATCACTGTATACTCACAACTCACCAGAAATTTTGATACACTGAAAATTGGATATTTGGTAAACATAAAACTGAATACTGGCGTACTGAATAACCATAAACTTGCTAACTGAAAGACTGTATAACTGGTAACTGAGGTAAATTGATAATCATAAGACATGATAACTGCTTTTGTACTTTCTGATAAGGTTATGCTCAAATCTGTAATACTATCCATTGCATCCCACTTTTAACATCCTCTCAAGTCTCATATTTACCAACCTGTACTCCATAATTATACCCCCATTAGGCAATTATCCTCTCTAGGACCTTAGGTTTCTCCTGCGCGTCGCTTGGGCATCCAATACGTTTGGAATTCGATAGGAAGAGAAGGTTAACTATTGCTCTAAGCTTCATGGCACGATCTAGAGTAGAAAGAAATGAGACAATCCTAGATGTCTTGGTAGTTAACCGTTTATATGAGTGGCCGGCACACACATATAAAGGAAACTCCACTAGACATGGCTTCATAGACTCCCTAGGACTCTTGAGCCTAGTGCTCTGATACCAAGCTTTGTCACGCCCCGAACCTGGGCCTGGACGTAACACGACACTCGGTGCCTAACTACATGTGACCGAGCAAATCAACTGGCTGGCTGAATCAACATGTGATATCATAACATACTAAATACGGAAGATAAACTAACACATGCTGATATATTGAAAGTCTAGATTATATAAATCAAAGTGCGAAAATACTAAAACAAGTCTGAAACATATATGTAGACAACATTGCTTAACATGAAAAGCCTGAGACTCTGTCTAACTGTTACTCTAGTCTATGAAGCCTCTAATGAAGTGCTGAAAACACTGAATGTCTGAAAATATTGAAGACTGTAAGATAATGATAATGCCCCGAACGAACTGGGGATCACCAAATAGCTGATACGAGAATCCTAGCGCTCAGAATCATCAACCTGTAAATCATTACCTGCATCGTCAGATGCAGGCCCCGGACAAAAGGGACGTCAGTACATTTGAATTGCACTGGTATGTAAAGCAACTGAAAGAAAGAATTATAAATGTTGAAACTAAACTGATAACTGAGAATTGATAATTGATAACTAAAATGATAACTATTGAAATTGAAACTTAAATGATAATTGATAACTAATAACTGAACTGGTAACTGATAACTGAACTGGTAACTGGTAACTGAAATGATAACTGATAACTGAAATGATAAAGGAAGTAAGGATATGAATACTCCCTCTTTTGAATGATGAACAACCTGTTTATCTGAATAAATAAACTGCGGCCTCAGGACCAATATGTATATATATGTGCACAACTGCGGCCTCGGGCCCAAGTATATATGTGCACAACTGCGGCCTCGGGCCCAAGTATACATATACATAACTACGACCTCAGGTCCAAAATGCATAAAGCATAAACTGTGGCCTCAGGCCCAAAGATGCATAAAGCATAAACTGCAGCCTCAGGCCCAAAGATGCATAAAGCATAAACTACAGCCTCAAGCCCAAATACAGGTGTTCAACATTCAGGGATTTAAAATCAGGAACTGAGAATCATACTGCAATACATGATAGTGAAATACTGAATCACACTGAGTTACATGATACTGGAATACTGGATCACACTGAGTTACATAATACTGGAATACTGAATAGGACTAGACTGAGACATGTATTCTTGAACTGATTATGAACACTGAAACTTCAACTATTTATGGCATACTGAGTAATCTATACTAAGACTTGGGGGAATCAAACCCAAGTCCACATTGAATACGCACTGAGCTCACAACGTTCAGAATGGAAGTGGTGAACGGGTTATGAAGCCAGAGAATAGAGCTATTCAAGGAACTAGGCTTAACTATATTTCTGAGGCAATTGGTAACGTCGTAAAAGAAACATAGTGTAGGGAGAATCATTAAAATCTTCAAACATAGAGAGTTATCCTCACATACCTTAACTTCCTGCTGTTGAGCGTAATACAACATTCGCCAACCCTTTCAACTTTAATCTATATCAATACAAGTCAAAGGGATTCCATATTAGCAATAATTCTCATGTTTTAGTCACTTAAGCATTTTCTCAAACACTTGGTGACATAAAGCTTCATAGTCCTTATTAATGGTGTTTCTACACCCAACAAGCCATTCTCTTGATCCTAGATTAATTCTAAAATCTCAAATTTCTTATAATCAATGTCATTCTTCTTCACCCATAAGATAAACAACACCCTTAACCATTAATCAACAATCAACAAGACAAACCTATAATTGTTCTTGTTTTTCTATCAAACCCATCAAATTATATCTCATGAACTAGGGTTTAAAATTATTAAACCAATTCTAGAATAAATTAGAGGGTGAAGATATTACCTTCTTGATGTTCAATCTTCTTGAATTCGAGTTCTAGGGTTCCTTCCCTCAATAATGATGCCGCAATCAAATATCTAATGATTTGGAGGGTTTACCCATGTTATAAGATGTTAGGAAATTGAAATTACTTAGAATCACCATTAGAGCGTACCTTGGGTGGTGGAGGGACCTTTAAGGAGTTAGGTTTCTGAGAGTTTCCCTTTCTAGAGCAAGTTTTTATATTTTGGGGCTGTGGGGGACGTAGGGCTTTAAAATGACCCCCCATGAGCACGCCCGCGCACCTGTAGACCTGACCGCACAATACGGCAGTAACACTGCCTCAAAAGAAGCGCAGCCGCAGTCGGGGCGCGCTCAGGGCGCGCATATCGCTTACTGTTCTGTAAAATGCGCATAACTTTTTGCACAGAGGTCCGTTAGGGCTCCATAATATATAGTTGGAAAGATATTTCAAAGGCCTACAACTTTCATGCTTTGAGTTTTCCCAAATTACTTACACATTTTCACTAGACCTTGCTGGAATACGGACCTTCTGCAAACTTAGTCGATTTTGTCAAATCTTATGCATCTCACTTTCCATCTTGATTTTGAAACAACTATTTTACCCATAATCATCCCGATGGGACTTCACATGTACAAAATATAACCTTACTACTCCTTTAACTAATTCGTACCTAAGCCAAATTTACGGGGTGTTACATAGATAGAGTAGCAAAGGCCGTCCCGGCTCTGGCGGGACCAAGACCGGTGGTGTGGATAGGTATTCCTTGATTTTGTCTAAAGCTTTCTGACTGTCCTCGGTCCAGCTTGTCTCGGCATCTTTCCTCAACATCTTGAAGATGGGTTCACATATGACTGTGGACTGTGCTATGAAGCGAGTGATATAGTTGAGACGTCCTAGGAAGCTCATCACGTCCTTTTTGCTCCTAGGCGGTGGTAACTCCTGAATAGCCTTGACTTTAGACGGATCTAGCTCAATCCCTCGACGACTGACAATGAATCCCAATAACTTTCCTGCGGGAACCCAGAATGCACACTTTGCTGGGTTCAGCTTTAAGTTGTACCTCCTTAACCTGTCAAAGAATTTTCTCAAGTCTGCTATCTGATCTGCGGCCCTCTTGGATTTGATAATGACGTCGTCCACATACACCTCTATTTCTTTGTGTATCATATCATGGAAGATGGTTGTCATGGCTCTTATGTAGGTAGCCCCAGCATTTTTAAGATCTAATG
Source organism: Nicotiana attenuata (assembly GCF_001879085.1). Lineage (NCBI taxonomy): Eukaryota > Viridiplantae > Streptophyta > Magnoliopsida > Solanales > Solanaceae > Nicotiana > Nicotiana attenuata. Next base: position 12,998,759 of record NC_031991.1, read on the forward strand.
GCATCATCTTGTAGCAGTATATCCCTCATGGTGTGATAAAATCGGTTTTCTCTGCGTCTTCTTCATCCATCCAGATCTGGTGATAACCCGCGAAGCAATCTATAAAGGATTGGAGTTCATGCTTGGTGCAATTGTCGATCAGGATGTGTATATTCGGCAGTGGGAAGTCGTCCTTGGGACTTGCTCTGTTTAAATCTCGATAGTTAACACATACTCTGACTTTCCCATCTTTCTTCGCATCTGGCACAATGTTGGCTAACCAGGTTGGGTACTCAACCACCCTGAGAACTTTGGCTTTGATCTGCTTAGTAACCTCCTCCTTGATTTTCAGGCTCATATCTGGTTTGAATTTGCTGAGTTTCTGCTTCACTGGCGGACACGTTGGATTGGTAGGCAACTTGTGAGCCACTATGGACCTACTCAAACCGGTCATGTCATCATATGACCATGCGAAAATGTCCTCATACTCCCTTAAGAAATGAATGTATTTTTCCATCTCTGTTGGTGACAGGTGAATGCTGATGCGAGTCTCCTTGACGGTCTCGGCATCCCCCAAGTTTACTGCTTCGGTTTCGTCCAGGTTGGACTTGGGCTTATTATCAAAGTTTTCAACCTCCCTGACAACTTCCTCGGGTATCTCGTCTTCTTCATCACTATCCTCATATTGCGTTGCCTCATTACATGTCACAGTCACCTGTTCATCAGGAAAAGTAATAATAACGCTGTAGAAAGAAAAAGTGTAGATAATAGTAATGAATAATAAAGAGCCATGCATTTGATTAAAACTGAAAAACATCCAGACAGGTATGACTCGATGAATCGAGCATTTATTTTGAAACAAATAAGTCTTTAAAATAAAGTTACAGAAAATCTTAAATGCCTAGAATGGCTATAGAAATAAAATCTGCCAAGCTACCCAGGGACTCGGCGGGCCCGGGATGGTGTGGCGGTCCAGTTCCTGAGAACAGCTCCCTTCTCCACAGTCTGAATAATGAGGCCTTCTTCCTCCTCCTCCTCAATTATTGCACTGCAGTCCATGCCTTCGTCCTCCAAGAACAGATTCTCTAGCCCAGCTAAGGCCTGTTCTTCTGTAGTTCCCCATATTGTGTCAGCTTGGTGAAAAGCTTGATCCAGATGTGGCACCGGTTGCTCGAGAGGGTAATATGTTCTGCGCCATGGAGGTGACCAATCATTATACTCTTGCCATGTGTACTGATATTCGAGCCCAAAGGTAGTGCCATGACCCTTCAGTTGTATCGGTTTAGTAATACCTTGGAGGTTCTTCCCCAGCCCTTTACCGGGTTCATACCCAGACCATGCCAGTATGCTTTCTATTTTACTACTCCACCATTTGTCTTTCTCAACGGCGTTGACACGTTCAATGTGATGATAGATTTCTCCTCCTAGCCTTCTTCTGTTTTCAATAACCGGGATGGTTTGGCTGGTGTAAATGGGGTTACTCCCGTCCCCGTGAATGATCACCTCCTGATGGTTCCATTCAAACTTTACTGCCTGATGCAAGGTTGATGCCACAGCCCCAGCGGCGTGTATCCATGGTCGTCCTAACAGCAGATTGTAGGATGCAGATATGTCCAGCACCTGAAACTCGACATCGAACCACGTAGGCCTCATTTGCAGACAGAGATTAATTTCTCCGATGGTAGCTCTTTGAGACCCATCAAAAGCCTTCACGTTCATGGTCCCTTCTCGTATCTCGTATAGGCCTTTGCCCAACCTCTTCAGGGGGCTCAATGGGCAAATATTGAGACTGGATCCTCCATCAATCAGGACCCTGGTAATGAAGTAGTCTTCGCATTGCACTGTAATGTGCAATGCCCTGTTGTGATTCAAATCTTCAGGCGGCAACTCATCCTCGTGAAAGTGATTTTGTGACTTTCCAACACCTGTCCCACCATGTTAGCCATTTCTCCGCTTGTGATATTATTGGGCACATAAGCTTCGCTCAACACCTTCATCAAAGCGTTCTTATGTTCTTCTGAATTTTGCAACAATGACAGGATGGATATCTGAGCTGGGGTTTTGTTTAAATGATCAATGATGGAATACTCCTTTGCTTGTACTTTCCTCCAAAGGTCATCTGGCCCTGTTTCAATGACAGGCTACTTGGCATTGGNAAATGATCAATGATGGAATACTCCTTTGCTTGTACTTTCCTCCAAAGGTCATCTGGCCCTGTTTCAATGACAGGCTGCTTGGCAGTGGCATCCTTACTTGGTCCTCCCAAGTATTCAGGTGTATAGACTCTTCCGGTCCTAGTCATTCCTTGTGCGGCATCGGATTCCTCCATCTTTGCCTTTCCTTTTCGCCTAGCATCGGCAACATAATCCCAAGGTATTGCTTTTGAATTGAAAAGAGGTGTGGTTGATACTATCACTGTAAAAGGTGCGACCACTTCTACTTCAAACAGAACAGGGGTGGCCGCGGGTGGAGCCACCTCTACCTCATATGGAACTGATGTGGCTACCTCAACCTCGATTGGCAACTGAGTCTGTACTACAATAGGAGTAAGTGTGACTGAGGGTTTAAAGTCATCACCTTCCCAAATAAGCCCAATCAACCCCTCAGGATCCCACTCTTCGTTCGTCTCTATCACATGTATCGCACCACCTCTATGATCAGGGAGAGGGTTGTTGCGAACATTGGGTATGGCTTCCTTTGCCTGTATGACCTTGTTGTCAATCAGCGTCTGGATCTTATCTTTCAATGCTCGGCACTCGTCAGTGGTGTGCCCTTTCATACCGGAATGGTACGCACAAGTTTCGTTAGGATTGACCCGTTGGGATGGATTCTCTAATGCTACAGCAGGAACAAGAGTGACGTAACCTGCGGCTTTCAGCCTTTCATACAACTGGTCGATGGGTTCAGCAATAGCAGTGTATTGTCTGGGTGGCTTGCGGTCGAAACTAGGTCGTGGTCTTGGATAATTTTGGCAAGTTGGAGGTGATTGGAAATAAGACGATTGGGAATTATAGGTATGATAGGCAGTGGCTGGTTGGGAATATCTGGGAGATGATGGCTGATATGTAGGTGGTGGTTCTTGGTATGTGGGTGGAGGTGATTGATATGTGGGTGGAAGTGTTCGATAGTGATGTTTTAAACGTCAATACCACACAAAAGGGGGGGGGGGGGGTTCGCTTAACTGAACTATAGAAGGACCTAGTTCTTCTATATGTTCCAAGTATTACTGTTTGCTGAATAATAAATAAAGAAAATAAAGAACACAGAGATTTTTACGTGGAAAACACCTAGCTCAAAAGGTGAAAAAACCACGACCTACTACTCAGTAATATTTTTCCAAACTTCCACTAAAATCACCGAGCCAAAACAGCATTTACAAAACTCTTTGTAAACCTAAGGATTAACTCTAATCCCGTTGTGGCACGCAGCCTCAACTATTGCGACAGCTTCAAGTTAACTCTAACTTGAACACTCTAGGTACCTCATAATTGCTTCTATGAAAGCTGAAAGGTACAAAGTAAAAATACCTACTACAATTGAACTAGAATAAAAGATAGACACTTGGAACTGGTTCTTCTATCTCGTTTAAGTAGCTTCAGGATTGCACACTCGAATCACACATAAATTGCTTGCGAAATCGCCTTGCTCTTTTGCCCTCAATTTAAGTTTAACTTCTGCTTATGTGCATTACTTGTAAAAGAGAACATCACTGACATTTAATAGGTTAGTAATCAGAGATTGACTGGGATTCAAATGCTACTCTTCTATCGTAGAAGAGTTCAAGGTGATCTCAAAGTCTAACACTATCTCCTTCCTAAACTGTGTTCTCTTCATGTAAGGAGTCTTTCTCTCCTTATCCAATATGCAACCTTTTCAATCAGATCAGGAGATATTGCTTCTTGATCAGTTAGATTTATCTCCTTCACGTGCATCTCACATGTACAGGTTGATCATGACTGTGCTTCACAAGATGGACCTGGTCCATGTCTGAGTTCTTTTGTCAATCTTCAAAACTTCACCTGTTCTTGGGCCAACAAATTTCCCCTTTTTGATGATGACAAAACTATGTGCTTTTTACATACTTGGATCCTGTGAGAACTCAGCTTAACCATCAATCAAGGACCAGGTTAATTAGGTTATAAATATCACTTATTCAGAATGTGTAAAGCACAATATCTCTTCCCCCTTTTGGCATCATCGAAAAGTTGCATACAAAGTGTGAGTCCCAGATTTTAATAAGTACTTATGGCCACTGGGGTAACTGCAAGTGCAATCATGGTTTAATCATCAGTAATCAAGCAAACATATTTAAACTATCAAGGAAAGATTAACATTGAACAAGAGCAAAAACAGTAGATATCATTGATAGAAGATATGTTGCTACCACAATCCACAACCAGAAAGCAAAAAACATTTAAAACATGAGCAAAAAAATAGAAAAATCCCTAATCCGGGTCACTGAAGGTACTAGATAGATTCAGGAGACAAAGGCTAGAATTCCTAAGGCCTGGGGGAGCTAGAGGGTTGGTTTTGGGCTTGGAGAAGATTCAGCATAGTATGAAGAATTCCATCATTCTTCTCCTTTTCCTTGGTAAGCTCAGTTCTGAGGGCATCCCTCTCAGATTCCACCTCTGCCACACGAGCCTTGAGCCTAGCTATCTCAGCATCCTTGGCTTTACATTCCTAAACTAGAGCCCTGACTTTACTGTTGATAGGAGTCTTCTTGGATGAACCAGGTCCATTTGGGATGGCATTGACTAATTAGTCACAAGCAATCAGAGTATTAATGCCAAAGTGATCCTTGCTTGAGGCCATTTCCCATTTCTTCAGACGCACATTGCACCTATCCAGAATCGCAGTCAGAATAAAGCCATAGGGGGTAGCATGAGCCTTGGATCCATTGATGACCCTGTCCAGCAGCTTGATGATGAATGCAGGCCAATTAATTTGCCTTCCACTTTCCAGACACTCCATAAGAACTAGGTCCATATAATTTGCAATATGCCTTCTCTCCTGTCTGGGCAATAGGCACTTGTTGACTAATCAAACAAGACTTTGTGTTGTGGCCTCATTTCACTTTTCTGAACAGCCCTAGCATCATTCACATCCTCAGCATCACAGAACCTCCTGGTAATTTTAAGGGCAGTAGGAAGGGAGTCCAGACAAGGCCACCTTTGCCTTGTATAGTCATCAAACCCTTCAGAGGGTATGTCAAGGATCTCTCCCAGTTTTTCTGCATCAAAGGTCACTTGAACTCCTTTCACCAAGCTGCTAACCTTGCCATCCTTAACCTCTGCATTTGCCATGAACTCAATGATCTCATTCTTGGCTAGCCTTCCATCCATCTGAACGACCATGTCCTTCCACCCCTGAGCAGCTAAGGCATCCACCAGTCTCATTATTCCTGGTTCCACCAGGTCTTTCAGCAATCTACCCTTCAAAATTTTTCTTTTGCCAAAGATGGCAAGCTTGTCTTGTTCACCATCAGACTCATCTTCTTCTTCTTCTCCAGTCCATTCCTCATCTTCAGAAATTCGTACTTGTTTACTTTTCACTGCAGACTTTGTCCTCTTGGCTAATGAAGGTTCAGCAGCCTCAGACACAGAGGAAGACTTCTTGGAAGAAGTCTTGGGCTTTTTGGGCTTGGGGGTCTGAACCTACACTGTTGGAACTTCCTCCTGATGGACCTGTTCCATCTCCTCAACTTCCACAGCCTCTGAGGACTCTGCCACCTTCCCTTTTCCTTTAGACATCCTTTTCTTCTTACTCTCAGCTAGAGCCTTTTGTAGATCACTCTCACTCTGTTTCACCCTGCTTCTTGTGGCTCTTCCCTTAGGCAAGGAAGTTTCAGTAGTTGTTGGGGATGAAGCCTTTCTTTTTTTAGAGGGTTTAGGATCACTGGAGGCTTTTGGTGTGGAAGTTCTTCTTTTCTTTTGATCATAACTTTCCCCAGCCTTTTTCAACAAGTCTGCTAGGGTCTCTTCAGTTGATGAACCAGGTTCATCTCCTTGTGCGCTTAGATTAACTAACCCTTCAGCAGCTTCACCAGAACCACTTCCCCCTGACTTCTTGCCACTCTCTTCTACATTTTCTTGTTCAACCCCACAGATAGCAGGCACAGACAAACCAGCAGTGGGTGAATGATCAACCACTCTTTTCCCATTTCCCCTCTCTTCACCACATGCACCCTCTCTCTCTTTTTCTTTCTCAGATTTCTTGTTACCTCCACTCCTTCGTAACTCAGGTAATTCTACATCCCTTATAGGCCCAACCAGAACAAAGCTAGTTTTTAGATTTTTAGTCAAAGAAGAACTTACCTTAGAAGGGAATTCTTGAGTCTTCTCAAAGTCAGAAGGCCCAAGTCCTTCCCCCCTCACTAGCCGATTTGTATGACTCAGAATCAGAGTTGGAGTCAGAGTCTTGGACCTGGCTTGCCTTTAATTTCTCATTTAATTTCTTTGAGAGAGCCCCAGACGCTACTGTTTTCCGAGCAAGCATTTTTACCCTTCTCAGCCTGGGTTTGGGAGATGTGCTAGGTGGAGGAGAGGTAGATGAATTAGAGGGAGTGGGTGGTGGAGGAGTTCCAGGATTGTCTTGTGGGTTTGTCATGATCGCTGGTTTCTTGAGAGAATTGGTGAGTTAGAATTTTGGAGAAGAAAGCAAGTGAAAGTGAAGAGGGATTTTTGACGGTTTGGGATTATGAAGATGGCAGGAGGTAATGATGTGTATTTAAAGAGAAATACACATTTAATGTATAACGGCAGCTTTAGCAGTGGTCAATTAGAGGTCTAATCAACCTGAAATTTCAGGTTTGAATGAACGGTTAGGCTTTCCTAGATTTTAGGCAATTTTTGTGGTTTAGAGTTCTAAGGCTGACGGAACTGGTTCAAAACTAACGGATAGAATTTTCTAAGGAGTTGAACAATTGTAGGACTTCTGCTCATGATTTAAATATTTATATTTCTAATTGTGTAGAGTATAGAAAACTATACCTTAACATTCAGATGAACCCATACTGATGAACCAGGTTCTTCATTTAGAATTCTCTTGACCATGCCTCAATTTACCAAAATAGAGAAAATTTTATAAGAGATCGGTGAGTCATATTAACACATTTCACAGGAGTATACTAATTACAGTATAAAACTGAGTAGAAATTAATCTAGATATTTACACAAGTTCAGATTTCCTAGCCAAAAAAATATATTTTTTTTCATTTCTTTTAATATTTTTTTTTCTTGTGCATTTGGACCTGGTCCTATTAGGTGATCTTAATCATCCCTAATTCCAACCTGTTTCTCTCAAATTTTTCTCTACTCGGTGCTTTAGTGAAGATGTCAGCAATTTGTTATCAGTAGCACAAAATTCTATTGAGATCAATCCTTTCTCATAGTTATCTCTTAAGAAGTGGTGTCTAACATATATGTGCTTAGTCCTCTTATGATGAACAGGGTTATTTGTCATACTTATAGCACTAGTGTTATCACAGAAGATAGAAATGCAACCAACTTCAATGCCAAATTCTATCATCTGCTGTTTTATCCACAGCAATTGAGCACAACAAGAGGCAGCAACAACATATTCAGCCTCGGCAGTGGATAAGGCTACTGAATTCTGCCTTTTAGTGGCCCATGATACAAGACATGAACCAAGAAAATGAGCCATACCTGAGGTGCTCTTCCTATCCATAAGGAAACCTGCATAATCAGCATCAGCATACCCTACTAGATTGAAATTACTACCTTTAGGGTACCAAAGACACAGATCAGTAGTGCCTTTCAAATATCTCAGTATCCTCTTGACAGCAGTCAAGTGAGATTCCTTTGGATTAGCCTGAAAGTGAGCACAAAGCTCTACACTGAAAACTATGCCAGGTCTGCTGGCAGTAAGATACAAAAGTGAACCAATCATACCCCTATACAACTTCTGATCAACAGATGAACCAGGTTCATCTATCTCTAATTTAGTAGCAGTTGCAATGGGGGTGTCTATTTCCTTTGACTCATCCATTTTAAACTTTTTGATCAACTTTTTTGCATATTTCTGCTGATGGATCATGGTTCCATTTGAGTTTTGTTTGATCTGTAAGCCTAAGAAAAAGTTAAGCTCACCCATCATACTCATTTCAAACTCACTCCCCATTAATTTGGCAAAATCCTTACTTAGTTTGTCAGTGGTTGCCCCAAAAATTATGTCATCAACATATATTTGTACCACAAGAAGATCCTTACCTTTTTCCCTCAAGAATAGAGTACTGTCAATTTTACCTCTTTTGTAGCCATGTTCAAGCAGGAATTTGGACAATCGTTCATACCATGCTCTAGGAGCCTGCTTGAGTCCATAGAGAGCCTTGTCTAATTTGTACACATGTTCAGGATATTCCTTGCTCTCAAACCCTGGAGGTTGTTTAACAAACACTTCTTCTTTTAGGTAGCCATTCAGGAAGGCACTTTTGACATCCATCTGATGAAGAGTGAATTCCATGTGTGCTGCAAAGGCTATGAGGAGTCTTATTGCCTCCAGTCTTGCAACTGGAGCAAAAGTCTCATCATAATCTATACCCTCCTCTTGGCTGTAACCTTGGACCACCAGTCTTGCCTTGTTTCTTGTAACTGTTCCATCTTCATCAAGCTTGTTTCTGAAGACCCATTTTGTGCCAATTACTGATCTGTCCTTGGGTCTTGGAACTAGATGCCAAACTTGACTTCTCTCAAACTGATTGAGTTCATCTTGCATTGCATTTACCCAATCTGCATCCTGCAAAGCCTCAACAACATTTTTAGGTTCAATAAGAGATAGGAAAGCATCAAAAGCACACAGATTCTTTAATTGTGATCTAGTTTTAACTCCAGAGGTTGGATCAGTAATTATGTTCTCAATGAGATGAGAACTTTGATACTTGTAAGGTTTCACAACCAGCTGATTTCTGCTTGATGTTTCTCCCATGTTCTGTTGCTGAGGAACAGGGTCATGAACAGTTTCCTTTATGGGATTGGTTTTAGTTCCTCTTTGATCAGTTCCCCCTATCAGGTTGCCCTGGATGGAAGAACCTGTTCCATCACCTGTTCCTTCTTTTGATTCCACTTTAGCTTGAGCTGAGACTTCACTCAAATCTTTTACCAGCCCAATAGCTTCATCTTCATGTTCCTGTCTCTCCAAAAGAATGTTAGTTTCATCAAACACTACATGTACACTTTCTTCTACACACAAAGTTCTTTTATTGCACACTTTATATGCTTTGCTATCCCAAGAATACTCCCTCATCACTTCTGGGATCAAACTTACCTAGGGAGTCCTTTCCATTATTGTGCACAAAGCACTTGCATCCAAATGCCCTAAGATGGGATATATTTGGTTTTCTCCCTTTAAGTAACTCATAGGGAGTCTTCTCTACAAGAGGTCTAGTCATGCATCTATTAATGATATAACATGCAGTGTTTACAGCCTCTGCCCAGAAGCTATGGGGAAGTTTACTAGAAAGATGCATAGTCCTAGCCATATCTTCAAGGGTCCTATTCTTTCTTTCAACTACTCCATTTTGTTGAGGAGTCCTAGGGGCAGAGAAATTATGATCAATACCATGCTCATCACAAAATTCAGCAAACTTAGCATTTTCAAATTTAGTTCCATGATCAGACCTGATTGATGCAAGTTGATTACCTAGTTGTTTCTGAGTTTTTTCTTAACAAAAGGGCAGTAAAACATGTCAAATGGCTTGCATACCTTAGATTGTTAAAGAATAGTGCACCGAGGGTAAACCGTAGAATAATCATGCAACAAGTACATCAGCATAATTTCTTACCACGCTCTGCTACATTTCTCATGACCACAGAGATCCATATGAACCAGTTCCAACGTCCTGGTTGTGCTTACCATTTTCTTTTGGCTTATTAAAAGGATGATCTTACTGCTTCCCTTGCAAAGGCTCACAAACTTTGTTCTTCCTTGAACTTTGATGTTTATGTACCATCACAGAGTCTTTGGAGACTAATTTGTTGGAGCTTGATTCAGACTTGGCCATGCCAAGTCGTTTGTGCCACAAAGGGTGTTCATTGTCCCAATACACTCAAGTAAGTGAGTTCATTTCCAAGAGAGTGAACAAATCTAACAATATAATAATTGTTAACTCTTTTCCCTGCAAAACAATCTTGTTGACGGTGGTAAGATTAATCACCAAAACGTATTTGGTAGAGGTAAATGTAACAAGGTACCTCTGTCCACACAAGTTGTGATAGCACTGATTAGGCTATATTTAAGCCATCATCATAAGTAGACATTCTCAAGTGGAGTTGAAGCTTTGAAGCTGTTTGCCTACTCTTTCCAACCACCAATAATCTCTACCTGTTCTGTCCCATCTTTCAAAAGGAAGACAGTTACCGTCCTCTTTAAGTCCTACAGATGAAAGGAACTGGTTCTTGTTCCAGTTATATGTTTTTGAAGACAGCCACTATCCATGTAGCCAATATTTGGCTACTTGCCCTTCACTGGACCTGCAAGAAAATCAGGGTTAGTCTTAGGATCCCAAACTAGTTTGGTCCCTTTCTATAGGCAAGGGTTAATCAAATTCCTTTTAGACACAGGCAGAGCCTATTCTTCTCGTTGAACAAAGGTTTGTTCTTTTGACTGGCCTTTCTTGTGCATTAATTTCAATTTTGTAATGAAGTCGCTCACAGTGCACGATTTTGTTTTCAGAGGAGTGAGCACGACTGTTGTTTGGGGTCCCATCAGGCTTTGGCTCGCGAAGCCCAAGTCCTCTCTTTGTATGTGCTGTGAATGTTCTATTGGAGCAATAGAATGCAAAGAAGCTTATTCCATTTGCAGTTTTGTCTAGTCATGCTGTTAACTTCCCGTAGTCTTTGGCTTTTAGAACTCTCTATCCTGCTTATCTCCTGTACAACTCATCTTTTAATCCAGCCAAGTGAGATGTGTGTGAGTCAGCTTTCTTCTTACTGAGTTCCTAATTTCTCATTTTCACATTTTCAGACCTAAAGTTCTAGGACACTTGTGTCAAGTTCACAGAACCTGGTTCTTTCAACTCACGCATTTTATGTCACTCTTCATTAGCCCTAAATTCTAGATTTTTGACTGGCTTTTAAGATCACACACCCCAACCTCGTCCTTCTATAATCATCGACTCATCGATGATGAGACGAGTCAAAGCTATTCAGAAAACCTCTCTAGACTAAGAAAGTAATCTTTGTCTTTGTGAGATAACACATAGCCGCTTGTTTCATTTGATTCTCCGATGGCCATAAGTGCTTGTCATCTCCCAGCTTTCATCTTCTGAATCTCATCTGATGTTTCTCCCCATGCACAACCATAGCCTTGTTCGATCCTTTTCTTTACCTGTTCCTTCTTCCCCCTTCGTTGCAGCCATTACCTTCTTCCAATTCAATTCATCTGCATCCCAACTAGCAGA
>NC_031991.1:14673156-14673956 GCF_001879085.1 Nicotiana attenuata
GTTAGTTAAATTCGTGAGTTCGAGAGGTGGCGTGGGGCTCGGGTTTGGTAATTTCGGGATTTGTGCCCGATATTGATTGTTTTCGCTTGGGCCTTGTTCCCTTAGCATATTGTGATGTATTCGTTCTGATTTTGGATAGATTCGACGCGCGTGGAGGCCGATTTGAGGGGCAAAGGCATCGCGAGCTAGAGATGTAGCCAGTTCAAGGTGAGTAATGGTTGTAAATGATGTTCTGAGGGTTCGAAACCCCGGATTGCACATCGTAGTGCTATGCTGAGGTGACTTGCACGCCGGATAGCGAGCGTGGGGCAGAGCACCGTTGGGGATTGTGACTTAGTCCATCCCTATTGATGATTTTACCACGTATTTGATTGAAATCAATTTGCTATCATCATTATTTGGGCTGAATGCCATATTTGGGCTCCGTGCCAATTATTTGAACCCTTCGGGGATTGTTGTTGATGTTTCCTCACTGTATTGACTTTATACTTGAACTTAGTCATGTTATTTCCACTGTTTTCAAAACTCAGCCATGTTTACTCTGTTGTAATACTCAAATGATATTTAAATGATGTTTTGGGCTGAGCAATACTGTTTTACTGTTGCCCGAGAGGCTATGTGACTTTTGACTGAGTAAGGCCGAGGGCCTGTGTTGTGAGGATATTTTTGGGATCGGGCTGCACGCCGCAGCGGTGATACATATCTTTGGGATCGGGCTGCACGCCGCAGCAGTGATACACTGATATTGATTATGAGGCCGAGGGCCTGAGATTGTCCGCCACGAGGTGGCTTGATATTGA
>NC_031991.1:14674615-14684592 GCF_001879085.1 Nicotiana attenuata
AGAATGTTAGTGCTGCGAGATGTATTCGCATGATTTGAAGGCGACGAGAAGGGTCTGTTGGAGGCTAGAAGAACTATTAGGTGCTTTAATTCCATCTTGATTCGAGGTATAGCCCCGAGTTATGAGCGTGTGAAGAATCTTTTCATGTTTCCCAGTTGTGAGTGAAGTAAATTTCATGTTGCGATATGAGTTCAGACTCAGGAAGACTAAGTGACTGCATAAAATTTGTGACGGTGAAAGGTATATAGAAATGTTAGTTAGAGGCAAAGCAGGTGGGTTATCTCCTGCGGAGTGTTCTAAGGTTGTGTGATCCTTATGTTGTCGGTTAGAAGATCTCAATTACAAGTGAAATATGTGTTGCAATTTGAATTTGAGCTGCTTAAGAGAATGGGTTTAATTGTTACGTGAGTAAATGCGAGATCTACAGAAGATATAAAGTACCAGATGGTCTGTGTTCCACGAGCTTATGAAGGATTGAGTTAATCTCATTGTGGTATTATGGCAGCAATTAAGTATATGCGTTATGATTTATCGTGTGTGTTTTGTTCTATGGCTTCGAGCTAAGTGGGGGAGTTTGCTATTGATTAGGCGATTGCACGGTTATGTGTTGTGTTAGTTCCAGTTTAAAGCGTACTGGTGGAATCAGCCATGGCTTATGGAGATTGAGACTGAGGATGTCTTGAGTAAAGGAAAATTTCGACAAAGGTTATATGCTGCAGTGTTAGGAGTGCTAAGGAGGCGCAGGTTGTTCGGTTCTTTTGATCGGGCTAATTGCAGTTTGGGTAGAGTGGATGGCTATAGAGAATGGTTCTAATGCGTTTTGGGTTTTACAGGTAACAAGTGGAAATTTGCAAGTTGTACTTATGGCTAGAAACTGAGTTTCAGTGGAAGATGGCAAGACTTGTGGTATTTTCTATATCATTATGGGATTTTATATATCAGCATCAGGAAGGTAAAGGTAATGGCCTTGGATTCGCAGGAAGTTCCTTCAGGGTAGGTATTTTGAAGGTGGCGCTTTTGGGAATATTTAAGAGAGTATTCAGCGGCTTATGAGCCTTAGACGGTGTGGTTTCATGCTTGGGTCTTGTATGGTGAGTCTGGGTTGAGGAATTGTGGTGTTATATCAAGAAAGAGTATCAAGTTGAAGGTAAATCAAAAGGAAACTCGGATAGATAGGATAGCTTGGTAGTAGGCCGGATTGGCATGGTAATGGATATGATGAGTTCTTGAGTGCTTATGAAGTGGTGGGTTTCCACAGGTGTTTCGTGGCAATACTCTTAGGTTTGGATTGCTTGTGGCTGGTTGAGTTAGAGGGAGTCAGCTCTGATGGTTCGGTTTTGTGCAAAAGGGGATTCGTAGGTTTTTGATAATTTCTACGATGGTTAGAGATGTGTAGTTTCTGCTGGCATGAGGAGCATGAGATGTATAGTGATTTTCTCCTAGATGGGATCAAATGGAAAGTTCTTGACTAGTTGAGTATATATTTGATTGTGGCTCGGAAGGGGTTATGAAGTTCTCATATTTATCATAGGATGGCATGGTATATGTGGTATGTTGCGTAGGGTTGAGATTGGCATGGGTAAGGTCACGGTTCAGTTCTGAAAGGAAGGTTATAAATTCTTAGACAGCACGGCAGTTTCAGACGATTAGGTAAATGATGTTACTAAATGGTATGTCTTGATAAGGGTATAAACTTCAGAAAAAGGGCAACGTGTTTGAATCAAGGATACTTCATTAGTATTGTGGCACTCTCTTGTTGGATCGACTGTTGATATTCAGGTTTGCTTGGTAGCACAGAAGAATTATAGGAGTATCCCTCGTGGAATGATCGAGTATCGGATGTGTGTTAGATGTTCGGGCAGTGTAGCTGGGATCAGATATGACGATTCGTGTGCTTTATGGATTGGGAGACTGAGAGTTTCCGTGATTAGATGGCTTTGTAGTTGTGGATCGTGAGAAAATAGCTAAGGTTGGTCAGAGGGTAGTATGTGCCATGATTCAGTCATTACGAACCTTCAAAGAGTTAATTATCTATTGTGGGTGATGAGAGTTGATTTGGGGTTCATTGGTAGGTCCAACTTGGATGTGCGTTCTGCACCTGGTCAGATTTGTTTACTCCGAACTGCTATTGTTGAGAGACATGCCATTCAATTGTTGTTGAGCTTATTCATGATATGTGAGTTACCCTCTTGTGTTACGAGGAGTTGAGATTTGGTGGTTATGTGCACAAATGGTACGGTTTCAGTTGGGCTTTATAGCGGGATTTGAATGAGACGGGTATTTGGGTGTTGCATGATTCGTTGCACATTGGATATGTTCTTTTGGGCTGGTGTGGCATTGCGTCATTTGTTTCTCCATGGTTATGGTGATTCACTTTTGGGTGCTAGGTATAAAATTGTGCGTGGCTATCGATTTCGAGCATAGTGGCTTGAGGTGTTTCATGTGGAGTAGTGTTTGGATAGGATCGCGCATTGTAGCGAAGCTACGTGGAGATATGACCTTTCGGGTCAGATTCATGTGTTCTATTTCTATGATGTGAGACGGGTTCTCAGCCTTGTGTTGTGATGGTACTGGAGAGCTTGTGGTACAGCTCTCTCATTTGAGTCATTTTCATGGTTTGAGTACGTTCAGATCGTTGCTTATTAGTGCGCGGATTGCACGAGTTGTGGCTTTAGATTGTATTGGTGTGTCATGTCACCAGAGTAGTTGTGTTGAAACTAGATGAGATTGTTGGGATCTAGAATGAATACAAACGGATTCGGTTTCAGCGTGTTGGAGGGACATATTGATGTTCGGCTCAGAAATTTTGCTATGGTCGTTGCCAAAGGAGAAGTGGCTTCATGAATGGTTGACCCGAGGAAGGTTATGGCTTACTATGTGTTTTATTATATCTGGCAGTATATGAAAGTGTTAGGATGAGACTTTAGTTGATTAGAGGTTTTCTACTAGTATTCGGTTGTTGTGTACAGCTATTGTGAATAGAAGTTATCGTTACGGGTGTTTGAGTTATGTGGTATATCATGTAATTGCACCTGAGGTTGCAGGTATGGGTTATTACAGCTGGTTCGTGCTTATTCTGAACAAAGATGTGAGGTTCTGATCTTGTGTATGTCGGAAATGGAAATGTGGTTCTAAGGTTTATGGGCTAGATTGGGTTGTGAAATTTCAATTACAATGTGTTATCGGACCTATATGAGATAGGGTGACGTGGGATCACCCCCGGGTATATGCATGGAAGGGTTATTCAGCGATTGGTTGGCTTGTAGAACAACTCTGGGTACGTTCGAGGACGAACGTATGTTTAATTGGGGGAGGATGTAACGACCCGACCAGTCGTTTTGAGCTTTTGCACTTTGATCGCCAGTTTTCGGGCATGACTTGCCCCGTGTGATGTATTACGACTGACGTAGATCGTTGGTTTTGGTTTCAGGAGAATCGGATTGAATTTGAAAGAACAGTTCTCAATTGTAGCTTGAAATTTGGAAAAGTTTGACCAAGATTTGACTTATTTATATATGAGCTCGGATCGAAATTTTTATGATTTGGTTAGTTCCATTAGGTGATTTGGGACTTGGGAGCGTGATCGGAATGCATTTTGGAAGTCCGTAGAAGGTTTAGGCTTGAATTGGCGAAAGTGAAATTTCGGCGTTTTCCGGTTGATAGGTGAGATTTTGATACAGAGGTCGGAATGGAATTCCGAGAGTTGCAGTAGCTTCGTTATGTCATTTGGGATGTGTGTGCAAAATTCAGGTCATTCGGACGTGGTCTGGTCGGGTTTTTGATCGAAAGAGTATTTCGGGAGTTTTTAGAAAACTTAGGCTTGAATTCGATGAGTTTTGGTTAATTCGATGTTGTTTGAGGTGTTTTGGTGATTGGAACAAGTTTGAATGATGTTATGGGATATGTTGGCATATTTTGTTGAGGTCCCGAGGGCCTCGGGTGAGTTTCGGGTGGTTAAACGGACCTTTTCGGACTTGGAGAATTGCAGAAATTTCTGTTGGTGTTCAGTTCAGATGTTCTTCTATGCGATCGCGTGGTTATGAATGCGATCGCATAAGGCTATTTGGGGCAGCCTGATTTTGTCCTACGCGATCGCGTATAAGGGATTGCGATCGCATAGGCTTGTGTGGTGTGCCTTCGCGATCGCGTGAGTGTGTGTGTGCGATCGCAGTGAGTTAAAGGGGCAGAGCATCGCGTTCGCAGGGTGTTAATTGCGATCGCATAGAGTAATTTTGCGGGAGCTGAGTTTTGTGCATCGTGATCGCATGGTTTTATCTGCGATCGCAGAGAAGGAATTTAATAGCTGGGCAGAATGTTTAAAAAGGGCTATTCCGCGATTTTGAGGCTAAGAACCTCCATTTTTGGGCGACTTTGAAGCTTGAGAGAGCTAATTGAAGAGGGATTCAAGGGGAATCGATTGGAGGTAAGATTTTTGAACTTAAAACTCGATTATATTGTGAAATCCACCTAGAAATTCATGGAACTAAGCCTAAAAAAAATTGAAGAACTAGGGCTTGAGAAATTGGATTTTGATTTGAGATTTGAAGGACCATTTGGGGTCGGATTTGAGAACTTTTGATATGTATGAACTCGTGGGGAGATAAGGAATCTAATGATGTAAAATTTCTGAGTTTCGAGAAGTGGGCTGGGGGCTCGGCTTTTGGTAATTTCGGGATTTGTTCCCGATATTGATTGTTTTCGCTTGGGCCTTGTTCCCTTAGCATATTGTGATGTATTCGTTCTGATTTTGGATAGATTCGACGCGCGTGGAGGCCGATTTGAGGGGCAAAGGCATCGCGAGCTAGAGATGTAGCCGGTTCAAGGTGAGTAATGGTTGTAAATGATGTTCTGAGGGTTCGAAACCCCGGATTGCACATCGTAGTGCTATGTTGAGGTGACTTGCACGCCGGATAGCGAGCGTGGGGCAGAGCACCGTTGGGGATTGTGACTTAGTCCATCCCTATTGATGATTTTACCACGTATTTGATTGAAATCAATTTGCTATCATCATTATTTGGGCTGAATGCCATATTTGGGCTCCGTGCCAATTATTTGAACCCTTCGGGGATTGTTGTTGATGTTTCCTCACTGTATTGACTTTATACTTGAACTTAGTCATGTTATTTCCACTGTTTTCAAAACTCAGCCATGTTTACTCTGTTTTAATACTCAAATGATATTTAAATGATGTTTTGGGCTGAGAAATACTGTTTTACTGTTGCCCGAGAGGCTATGTGACTTTTGACTGAGTAAGGCCGAGGGCCTGTGTTGTGAGGATATTTTTGGGATCGGGCTGCACGCCGCAGCGGTGATACATATCTTTGGGATCGGGCTGCACGCCGCAGCAGTGATACACTGATATTGATTATGAGGCCGAGGGCCTGAGATTGTCCGCCACGAGGTGGCTTGATATTGATATGAGGCCGAGAGCCTGTTTATGATGCCACGCGATGGCTTGTTATTGCGCTTGGGCCGTAAGGGGCCCCTCCCGGAGTCTGCACACCCCCAGTGAGCGCGGGTACCCAGTGTGATGTGTGATATAGCCCGAGGGGCTGGTACTATTCTATGTGATTGCCCGAGGGGCTGGTACTGTTCTATGTGATTGCCCGAGGGGCTGATACTGTTCTTATTGATTGCCCGAGGGGCTGGTACTGTTCTATGTGATTGCCGAGGGGCTGGTACTGTTCTGAGATATTGCCCGAGGGGCGGATTGTTGATATGGTGCCCGAGGGGCGAACCTTATGTGTTTATCTTTCCTGTTTGCCTGTTATTTACTTGCTTAACTGTGTATTTGTGCCCGAGGGCCGGATTTCTGTGCTTACCTGCACTAGTTGTTCTGCATTCATTTGTGTAACTGTTGAAAAAGGTAATTTCAAAAGGTTTAAACCGAGCTAAGATGTTTTTACAAGATTTTACAGTTTCACTACTTCTCTTACTGGTTTTGTAACCGCTTCCATATAGCGTGTTGATGCTCTTTTCGTGATTTCTTATCACTCAGTCTTTATTTATGATTATTACTCACTGAGTTGGAGTACTCACTTTACTCCCTGCACCTTGTGTGCAGATGCAGGTATTTTTACACCCGGTAGCGGGTTTTTGGCTGATTGGAGGCAGGGTTATCGGAGTTTAGCTAGGTGGCTGTCAGCGTTCGCAGCACCGCTTTTCTCCCTTTTCGTTCATCGGTCCTGTTTTATATATTTCAGACCTTGTAGTTGTATTTATACTCTAATAGATGCTCATGACTAGTGACACCCCCAGTTTGGGCTATGTTGGATTGAACTTCCGCATTGTTGTGGTGATATCTGCTGTTAGAAATTATTAAATCATGTTTTAGCCTGCGTTATTGTTGTTTAGCTATTTGACTTCGAATTGGGTATGTGGCGGCTGGCCTTGTCTTCCCGAGAGGCGCCATCACGACCGGGTCTGGGTTTAGGGTCGTGACAAGTTGGTATCAGAGCCTAGGTTACATAGGTCTCACGAGTCATGAGCAGGTTTCGTAGAGTCTCGCGGATCGGTACGGAGACGTCTGTATTTATCCTCGAGAGGCTACAGAACCTTTAGGAAAACTTCATTTTCTTAGAATTCTTATCGTGCGACATTGATTCATCTAGAAGTATAACTCTTTGAATTTCTTCCACGCGTTTGCATGCGCGCATGAGCGCTCAGTATCATATGTGCCTTGATGGCTTGTGATTCCCTGATCGAGGGGCGAGACGTGACCTCTGTGTGTTGATGTTGGGCCTAGTCCGGAGGACTTGAGGCCAGATGGCTTGAGCACTGAGGTGCTGATTGTGTGAGCAAGTGTTTTTGAACTTATATGTTCGGTATTGTCCCTATTAGTGGAAGTGACGGCTGGATGGCTATGTAATGAGAATGTTAGTGCTGCGAGATGTATTCGCATGATTTGAAGGCGACGAGAAGGGTCTGTTGGAGGCTAGAAGAACTATTAGGTGCTTTAATTCCATCTTGATTCGAGGTATAGCCCCGAGTTATGAGCGTGTGAAGAATCTTTTCATGTTTCCCAGTTGTGAGTGAAGTAAATTTCATGTTGCGATATGAGTTCAGACTCAGGAAGACTAAGTGACTGCATAAAATTTGTGACGGTGAAAGGTATATAGAAATGTTAGTTAGAGGCAAAGCAGGTGGGTTATCTCCTGCGGAGTGTTCTAAGGTTGTGTGATCCTTATGTTGTCGGTTAGAAGATCTCAATTACAAGTGAAATATGTGTTGCAATTTGAATTTGAGCTGCTTAAGAGAATGGGTTTAATTGTTACGTGAGTAAATGCGAGATCTACAGAAGATATAAAGTACCAGATGGTCTGTGTTCCACGAGCTTATGAAGGATTGAGTTAATCTCATTGTGGTATTATGGCAGCAATTAAGTATATGCGTTATGATTTATCGTGTGTGTTTTGTTCTATGGCTTCGAGCCAAGTGGGGGAGTCTGCTATTGATTAGGCGATTGCACGGTTATGTGTCTCATTTCTTATCAAAACCATTCCAAACCAACTCTAACACATCAAATACTGATAATGAAACTTAAAGAAGCATAACATGGGGAAAACGGGGCGGTAACTCACGTGACGACGGGTCGGGTCGTCACATCCTCCCCAACTTAAACAAACGCTCGTCCTCGAGCGGGTCAAGAAACATACCTGAAGTCTCAAATAGGTGAGGATATCTGCTCCGCATCTCCTGCTCGGTCTCCCAGGTAGCCTCCTCCACGGGCCGACCTCTCCATTGCACTTTCACTGATGTAACATCATTTGATCTCAACTTCCGAACCTGACAATCCAAAATGGCTGCTGGTTCTACCTCATAAGTCAAGTCACCCTCCAGCTGAACTGTACTGAAATATAAAACGTGGAACGGGTCCCCAATGTACTTCCGGAGCATAGACACATGAAAAACTGGATGCACGCCCGACAAGCTAGGCGGCAAGGCAAACTCATAAGCCACCTCCCTGATCCTCCTAAGTACCTCAAAAGGTCCACTAAACCGCGGGCTTAGCTTCCCTTTCTTCCCAAATCTCATAACACCCTTTGTGGGTGAAACCTTTAGCAAGACCTTCTCACCAATCATAAAAGATACATCTCGAACCTTCCTGTCTGCATAGCTCTTCTGTCTCGACTGTGCTGTACGGAGTCTCTCCCGAATCACCTTCACCCTCTCCAATGCATCCTGAACCAAATCTGTCCCCAACAACCTAGCCTCCCCGGGCTCGAACCAACCAACTGGAGATCTACACCGCCTCCCATACAAGGCCTCATACGGTGCCATCTGAATGCTGGACTGATAGCTATTATTGTATGCAAACTCCGCAAGCGGTAGAAATCGATCCCATGATCCTCCAAAATCAATAACACAGGCACGTAACATATCCTCCAATATCTGAATGGTGCGCTCGGACTGCCCGTCCGTCTGAGGGTGAAAAGCTGTGCTCAACTGCACCTGAGTACCCAACTCTCGCTGAACAGCCTGCCAAAACTGAGAGGTGAATTGAGTGCCCCGATCTGATATGATGGAAACTGGGACACCATGCAATCGAACTATCTCCCGAATATAGATCTCTGCCAGCCGCTCTGAAGAATAAGTAGTACAAACCGGAATGAAGTGCGCGGACTTGGTCAGTCTGTCTACAATCACCCAAATAGCATCAAGTTTCTTCAGAGTTCGTAGAAGTCCGGTAACAAAATCCATAGTGATTCTCTCCCACTTCCACTCAGGAATAACCATCTGTTGATGTAAGCCACCCGGTCTCTGGTGCTCATATTTCACTTGCTGACAATTAAGACACCGGGCTACATACTCCACAATATCTCTCTTCATCCTCCGCCACCAATAGTGCTGTCTAAGATCCTGATACATCTTTGCGGCACCCGGATGAATGGAATACCGCGAGCTATGGGCCTCCTCCAGTATCGACTCCCGAAGCCCATCCACGTTGGGCACGCAAATCCGACCCTACATCCTCAACACACCATCATCTCCAATGGTCACATCCCTGGCATCATCATGCCGAACCCTGTCCTTAAGGACAAGCAAATGCGGATCATCATACTGACACTCCCTGATGCAGTCATACAAGGAAGACCGAGAAACCACACAAGCCAATACTCGACTGGGCTCTGAAATATCTAACCTCACAAATCGGTTGGCCAAGTCCTGAACATCAACTGCAAATGGCCTCTCCTCAACTGGAATGTATGCCAAACTCCCCATACTCACTGACTTCCGGCTCAAAGCATCGGCCACTACATTGGCCTTCCCCGGGTGATACAGGATAGTAATGTCATAATCCTTAAGTAACTCAAACCATCTACGCTGCCTCAAATTAAGATCCTTTTGCTTGAACAAATGCTGAAGACTGCGATGATCAGTGAATACCTCACAGGATACGCCATACAAGTAATGCCTCCAAATCTTCAATGCATGGACTATAGCTGCTAGCTCCAAGTCGTGGACAAGGTAGTTCTGCTCATGGGGCTTCAACTAACGAGAAGCATACGCAATAACTCTACCCTCCTGCATCAAAACACAACCAATCCCAACTCTCGAAGCATCGCAATATACCGTATAAGATCCTGAAGCTGATGGCAAGACTAACACTGGAGCTGTGGTCAAAGCTGTCTTGAGCTTCTGAAAGCTCTCCTCACACTCGTCCGACCATACAAATGCGACACCCTTCTGAGTCAACTTGGTCAAGGGCGATGCAATAGAGGAAAATCCCTGCACAAACCGGCGATAGTAACCTGCCAACCCTAGGAAGCTGCGAATCTCTGTGGCTGAGGTCGTTCTAGGCCAACTCTACACCGCCTCTATCTTCTTTGGGTCAACCTGGATACCCTCACTGGACACCACATGTCCCAAGAAAGCCACTGAACCGAGCCAGAACTCACATTTGGAGAACTTTCATAAAGCCTCTCTCCCTAATCGCTGCAAATCAAACTCTCAAAATGCTGCGCGTGCTCCTCCTG
>NC_031991.1:14686795-14737144 GCF_001879085.1 Nicotiana attenuata
CATGTATTTGCATGATAAAATTGTGTTCTAAGTCCAAGAATGCTTACCTGATCGAAGTCCTTGAATTTCCTCTTCAAAATCGCTCAAGAACACCCCAAGTCCGAAGTTAAAAATATGTTTTCTGTAAAATTTCGCGAAGGGATTAAAACCCACTTCTGATCGGTTATTTCCGCTTCTGCGGTCCTTTGTCGCTTCTACGACTACCGCATCTGCGGTTATTTTTCCGCTTCTGCGGAATCTTCTAAAAATCCAAAACCGCTTCTGCGGTCTCTCTTCCGCATCTGCGGCTTCGCAGATGCGGCTTCCCTAACCGCTTTTGCGAAAACAGCACCAGGCCCAAAAGTCGCTTCTGCGATCCTCCCTTCGCCTCTGCGTGACCGCTTCTGCGGTCCATTTCCGCAGAAGCGAAAATACCAGATACCAGATATGAACCTGCAATCTCCAACTTCAATTTTCATCCCGTTAACCATCCGAAATCACCCCGAGGCCCTCAGGACCTCAACCAAAGGTACCAACACATCTTAAAACATTATTCAAACTTGCTCCAATCCTCAAAACACCTCAAACAACGCTAAAACCATCATTTTTCATCGAATTCAAGCCTAAGTTCTTCTAAAACTTCCGAAACACGCATTCGATCAAAAACCCAACCAAAACACCTCCGAATGACCTGAAATTTTGCACACACATCCCAAATCACCTAACGAAGCTACTGCAACTCTCGGAATCTCATTCCGACCCCCGGATCAAAATCTCACCTACCAATCGGAATTCGCCAAAATACTAACTTCGCCAATTCAAGCCTAATTCTACACCGGACCTCCAAAATCAATTCCGATCGCACTCCTAAGTCACAAATCATCCCCCGAAGCATCGGAATTCAAATCCGAGCCCTCTAACACAAAATTCAACATCCGGTTGACTTTTCCAACTTAAGCCTTCTTAAAAGAGACTAAGTGTCTCATTTCTTATCAAAACCATTCCAAACCAACTCTAACACATCAAATACTGATAATGAAACTTAAAGAAGCATAACATAGGGAAAACGGGGCGGTAACTCATGTGACGACGGGTCGGGTCGTCACATCCTCCCCAACTTAAACAAACGCTCGTCCTCGAGCGGGTCAAGAAATATACCTGAAGTCTCAAATAGGTGAGGATATCTGCTCCGCATCTCCTGCTCGGTCTCCCAGGTAGCCTCCTCCATGGGGCGACCTCTCCACTGCACTTTCACTGATGCCACATCCTTTGATCTCAACTTCCGAACCTGACGATCCAAAATGGCTGCTGGCTCTACCTCGTATGTCAAGTCACCCTCCAGCTGAACTGTGCTGAAATCTAAAACATGGGACGGATCCCCAACGTACTTCCGGAGCATTGACACGTGAAAAACTGGATGCACGCTCGACAAGCTAGGTGGCAAGGCAAGCTCATAAGCCACCTCCCCGATCCTCCTGAGTACCTCAAAAGGTCCAATAAAATTGCGGGCTCAGCTTCCCTTTCTTCCCAAATCTCATAACACCCTTTGTGGGTGAAACCTTCAGCAAGACCTTCTCACCAATCATAAAAGATACATCTCGAACCTTCCAGTCTGCATAGCTCTTCTGTCTCGACTGTGCTGTACGGAGTCTCTCCTGAATCACCTTCACCTTCTCCAATGCATCCTGAACCAAATCTGTCCCCAACAACCTAGCCTCCCCGGGCTCGAACCAACCAACTGGCGATCTACACCGCCTCCCATACAAGGCCTCATACGGTGCCATCCTTCTTCTTCACAAATAGAACTGGTGCACCCCAAGGTGACACACTAGGCCGAATGAACCCCTTATCCAGGAGCTCCTGAAGCTGTTCCTTCAATTCTTTCAACTCCGCTGGTGCCATGCGATATGGTGGAATAGAAATGGGCTGAGTGCCCGGCACCAGGTCAATGCCAAAATCAATGTCCCTGTCCGGCGGCATACCCGACAGGTCTGCAGGAAACACATCGGGAAACTCCCTCACAACGGGAACCGACTCAATGCTAGGGGTCTCAGCTCCCACATCTCTCACAAACGCCAAATAGGAAAGACAACCCTTTTCAACCATACGCTGGGCCTTCAAGAAAGAAATAACTCTGCTAGGAATATAGTCAGTCACACCACGCCACTCGATCCGCGGTACACCCGGCATAGCCAAAGTGACTGTCTTAGCATAACAGTCTAGAATAGCATGACACGGAGATAACCAGTCCATGCCCAGGATAACATCGAAATCTACCATATTCAGTAGCAATAAATCAACTCGGGTCTCCAGACCCCCAATAGTCACCAAACACGACCGGTATACATGGTCCACAATAATAGTGTCGCCCACCGGGGTAGACACATGAACAGGGCAAGACACCCTTGGGTCGTACCCAAATGATGAGCAAAGTATGAAGATACATATGAATAGGTAGAACCGGGATCAAATAATACTGAGGCGTCTCTATGACAGACTGCAATAATACCTGTAATGACAGCGTCTGAAGCAATGGCATCTGTCCTGCCCGGCATCGCGTAGAAACGAGCCTGGCCACCGCCTGATCGATCTCCACCTCTGGGGCGGCCCCTGGCTGCCTGATCTCCACCCTTAGCTGACTGGGCGGGTGGTGAAGTAACTGGAGCCGAAGTCGAGGGCTGACCCCTCTGCTGATGTTGTCTGCCACGAAGGTGAGGGCACTGCCTCCTAAAATGACCCAACTCTCCGCACTCATAGCAGCTGCCCGGTACTGAAGATGGGGACTGATGAAAACCTCTCGCACCGGAGTGACTAGCAGGTGCACTCGGCGCAGAAGAACCCTGAACTGAATGGGGCATGAGATGAACTCTGAGCTGGGAGAGTTCTGAGTGAAGTCTGACCCTGCTGGGGCGCATGATGACCACGGCCTGAAGATCCCCCACGATATTTTGGACGAGCTGACTGAGCAGGCCTGAAAGAGCGACCTCTACTCTGCTGAAACTGACCCCTCGACGGAGCACCACTGTAACTGCCCGATCCACGAGGCCTCTTAGCCTCCCTCTCCTCTCGCTCTCTATGACGAACTGACTCAATCTCACGAGCAATGTCTACCACCTCCTCAAACGTAGCACCCAGTACTCTCTCTAGTCATCAGAATACGGAGATGGTAGTTAAGACCATCCACAAATCTCCTGATCCTCTCGCGATCTGTTGGAACCATCCAAGTAGCATGACGAGCCAGCTGGGAAAACCTCACCTCATATTGAGTCACTGTCATGTCTCCCTGTGTCAACCACTCAAACTGCCTACGCAACTCTTCCCTGCGGGACTGAGGTATATACTTCTCCAGAAAAAGAGCTGAGAACTGCTGCCAAGTCAGAGGTGCTGCACCGGCAGGCCTACGCCTCTCAAAGTCCTCCCACCAAGTAAGAGCATCCCCCGTGAACTGAAAAGTAGTAAATGCCACACCACTCGACTCAAGGATCCCTGCCGTACGGAGCATACGCTGGCATCTGTAGAGAAAACTCTGGGCATCCTTGCCCTCAGCACCACCGAATGTCGGAGGCTGGAGTCTACCAAACCTCTCGAGATGACGCTGCTCATCGTCTGACATAACTGGAACCACAAAACCCTGAGCTAGTGCAACCTGCTGAGCTGGAGGTGCCTCCGGTGTCTGTAGCCCCTGCACTCCCTGCGCAGGTGTACGGGCATCGGGGGTCTAATTGCCTCCCCCGGTCTGTGAAGTAGCTGCTGCTGCTGTGGTGGCTGAAACTGCTTGAGCCAAACCAGTACAGACCGACAAGATTTGTGCCAAGGTCTCCTGAAGACCCGGAATCACAATAGGCACAACTGGTGCCTGAGCAGGTGCTGCTGGAGTCTCCACCGCTGGAGCCTGATCCTGAGCTGGGGCAATGATAGGATTAGTAGGTACTGCCCCGGCTACTCTACCCCTGCCACGACCACGACCGCGCCCACGGCCTCTGGCGGCCTCAGTAGGTGGCACTGGTGGTCGCCCATCACGTTCCGTAGCTCGTGTTCTCACCATCTGTGAGAGAATAGAATAACAAAGATTTAGTGCACAGTTCAACAAAGCCGCACGACAAGAGTTTCAAGAATATGGAGTATTTCCTAAAGGTTCTGCAGCCTCTCGAGGATAAATACAGACGTCTCTGTACCGATCCGCGAGACTCTACTAAACCGGCTCATGATTCGCGAGACCAAGTAACCTAGTCTCTGATACCACCTTGTCACGACCCCAACCCCGGTCGTGATGGCGCCCAACACATTGCTAGGCAAGCCCGACCATTTACACAACCTTAGCCAATAAATCTAGATAGATGAACAAATATTCACTATTAAAAATACCAATTTAGTGCGGAATTTTTGAAATAATTTCTAACATTCGAAACCCCAAAATGGAAACAAAATACCGATCAACCCACAGAATCTGGTGTCATGAACATGAGCCTCTAAAACGGAATATTCACCTATCACAAGTCTGTCTAGGAAAGAAAAAAAATACGAATAAAAGGTTAAAATGGATGGGAGAGATCAAGGCTGCAAACGCCATGCAGCTACCTCGATACTCCCGGATAAATGCTGCTCCGCTAAACAAGCCCTCACTCACCCTGTGGTGTACCTGAATCTGCACACAAGGTGCAGGGGGTATTGTGAGTACTTCCAACCCAGAAAGTAATAAATATAAATAAAGGTTGAGAGTAAGAAATCCTGGACAGGCACAAAGTAAGCTATAATTACAGCAGCTCAATTTAAATAATGTCAACTCAATAAACTAATGAAAGACAATTATAGAATATCACAACAGACAAATAAGTAAATGGCAATCAAGTATGCAATGCAACACATAAACTGGTACCTCCAGTACCCCGCTGCGGCCGTGCAGCCCGCTCCATTTATTTAACGTCGACGGCGCTCACTGGGAGTGTGCAGACTCCGGGAGGGGCCCCTTACGGCCCAAGCACAATAATAAGCCATCTCGTGGCATCAAACAGGCCCTTGGCCTCATATCAAGATCATTATTATACCACTACGGCGTGCAGCCCGATCCAATACTCAGTCCAAATTCACATGATAGTATAAAAATATTCAGCCCAAATTTCATTTAAAAATAATAATTAAGTTTCAAGTTTAAGAAAGGTGGCTGAGTTTCAAACAAAATATTAAATGCCAGGACTGAATTTAATATTTTGTGATTATGGTAAGAAACCATTTAAAACAATCCCTGAAGGATTCAAGTAGTTGGCACAAAGCCCAAATATAACAATTTAATCCATTTTTATAAGGATATCACAAAACTACAATCAATTAGGTAGTAATTTTATTAAGCGGGACGGACCAAGTCACAATCCCCGACGGTGCTCTACCCCACGCCCGTTATCCGGCGTGCAAGTCACCTCACATAGCACTACGTTGTGCAAATTCGGGGTTTCAAACCCTCAACACAGCATTTACATTTATTACTAACCTCAAGCCGGCCAAAGTCCTAGCTTGCTATGCCCTTGCCTTTCGAATTCACCTCTTCGCGCGTTGAATCTGACCAAAACCACAACGAATACGTCACAATATGCTAAGGGAATATAACCCAATCGAAAAGACTCGAAAAACATCGAAAATCACGAAGTTGGCAAAACCCGAGCCCCGGGCCCACTTCTCGAAAAATTATAAATTTTACATCACCGGATTCCTTATCTCGCCGCGAGTCTATACATATAAAGAACACCAAAATCGGAGTCCAAATGACCCCTCAAATTCCCATTTTTGTTCTCTTAGGTTTCAAGCCCTAAACCACCATTTTTGACCCTAATTCCTTGAGTTTTCAGTGAAATTTCATGTATTTGCATGATAAAATTGTGTTCTAAGTCCAAGAATGCTTACCTGATCGAAGTCCTTGAATTTCCTCTTCAAAATCGCTCAAGAACACCCCAAGTCCGAAGTCAAAATATGTGTTCTGTAAATATTTCGCGAAGGGAATTAAAACCCTTTCTGACCAGTTATTTCCGCATCTGCGGCTACATAGCCGCATCTGCGACTTCCGCTTTTGCGATGGGGAGCCGCTTCTGCGGACAAGACCGCTTCTGCGGTTACTAGACCGCTTCTGCGGTCTCGCATCTGCGATTCCTTTTACGCAGGTGCGGTTTCCTTTAGCCTTCCAAAATTCCGCATCTGCGGTCCTACTGTCGCATCCGCGACTCCGCAGATGCGGTCAGCATCTCCGCACCTGCGATGCCTGTCGCTTCTGCGGTTCTTGACTCGCTTCTGCGGTACCGCTTCTGCGGTCCCATTTCCGCAGGAGCGAAAATACCAGAAGCAGCACAGGTTCTGCAATCTCCTAAGTTCAAAACTTCCCGTTAGCCATCCGAAATCACCCCGAGGCCCTCGGGACCTCAACCAAAAATACAAACATGATCCAATACCTTATTCAAACTTGCTCCAATCATTAAAACACCTCAAACAACACTAAAACCATCATTTCTCATCGAATTCAAGCCTAAGTTCTTCTAAAACTTCCGAAACACGCATTCGATCAGAAACCCAACCAAAACACCTCCGAATGACCTGAAATTTTGCACACACATCCAACATCACCTAACGAAGCTACAGCAACTCTCGGAATCTCATTCCGACCCCCGGATCAAAATCTCACCTACCAACCGGAATTCGCCAAAATACTAACTTCGCCAATTCAAGCCTAATTCTACACCGAACCTCCAAAATCAATTCCGATCGCACTCCTAAGTCACAAATCGTCCCCTGAAGCTAACCAAATCATCGGAATTCAAATCCGAGCCCTCTAACACAAAAGTCAACATCCGGTTGACTTTTCCAACTTAAGCCTTCTTAAAAGAGACTAAGTGTCTCATTTCTTATCAAAACCATTCCAAACCAACTCTAACACATCAAATACTGATAATGAAACTTAAAGAAGCATAACATGGGGAAAACGGGGCGGTAACTCACGTGACGACGGGTCGGGTCGTAACATCAAATGGCCCAAATCTAATCAAACCAATTGCATAATGTAAATATAACTACAAGTAACTAATTTAACTAATAAAATCAAGCTAGGGTAAGAAAATAGGAAAAACGCCCAAAAATCCTTCCCAGGCCCACTTCTCGGAATCGGGTAAAAGTCACAAATTATGAACACCCATTCACTCACAAGTACACTCGTACAAAAATCATCTGAATCCGACATAAAATTCCTATTCAAAACTCAGATTTTCAATTGGGGAACTTTTTCCCCCATTTCCAAACTTCCACCCTCAAATTCCTTAATTAGATGAGGAAAACAACAATAGATTAAGGTGTACGATCCAAAATAGAGTTAGAATTCGTTACCCAATAGTTCTCCTTCCAAATCCATCGAGAAATCGCCTCTCACCGGGCTGCAAATCAATTTTTGTGTTATGAAATCTCAATCCCTCGAACTCCCTTTTTCTGCCCAGCGATTTACGTATTTGCGGTCATAGGGCCGCTTCTGCGGTTCTGCACCTGCGGAAAAATCATCGCAGGTGCGGAAGTCACTTATCCGGGCTGGGGCTGCTTCTACGGTCACTGGGCCGCATCTGCGGTCCTCCAGCCGCGCATGCGGTCCTTGCTGTCTAGCTCCATTTTCACTTATACGGCTACCTAGCCGCTTCTGCGGCAACCCATCTACGGTCCAAAATCTGTAGGTGCGAAAACAACAGGTTCAGCAACTTCAGAAAATGCCTAAGTCCCAAATCAAATCCGTTAAGCATCCGAAACACACCCGAGGCCCCTGGGACCTCAACCAAACATACCAACCAATCCTAAAACATCATACGAACTTAGTCGAGTCCTCAAATCACATCAAACAACACTAACACTACGAATCACCCTCCAATCCAAACCTAATGAACTTGAATTTCCAAAATTCTATATCCGACGGCGAAACCAACCAAACCACGTCCGACTGACCCCAAATTTTGCACACAAGTCAAATTCAACACTAGGGACCTACTCCAACTTCCGAAATTGGATCCTGACCCCGATATCAAAATTTCCACTATCGGCCCGAAACTCCAAAAATTCAACTTTCGCCATTTCAAGCCTAAATAAGCTACGGACCTCCAAAACACAATTCGAATATGCCCCTAAGCCCGAAATCACCCAACAAAGCTAACAGAATCTATGGAATTCCATTTCGAAGCCGTCTTCATACTGCCCCGACTACGGTCCAAATTTTAAGTTTTAAACTCTCATTTAGGGACTAAGTGTCTCAAAACACTCTGAAACTCAAGATAAACCATCCCGGCAAATCACAATAGCATAAAAAGACATGGGGAAAGCAGTTAATAGGGGATCGGGGTGTAAATTCTCAAAACGACCAGCCGGGTCATTACAAAGAGACATTAGTACAAATAAAGCACCGAGTATGTAAGGCAGGAAACATAAATAAGAATAGTAATGTAAAGAGAGATAGAGAAGATAAAACCTATAACATCTGAGTGCCTCTCAGGGCTACTGACATGAAATGCATGATGCATGCATATATAAATAAACTTTTAGAAACACTACGCCCCTGTGGGCATCATCATATCGTACCCGACCGCAATAGACTCGATAAAAATGTACCCGGCCATTATAAGGCACGGTAGAATCGTACTTAGCCATGTGGAGCTCAGTAAAATCATACTGATCTGTGGTTACACAATAAATTTCGTACCCGACCGACTATAGCCATGTGGACTCATGGAATCACGTTTTAAACCTTTCGGAGTGATGTAAGGTCGTCGCACCTTCGATTAATATTATGGACATCCATACCATCAATATGTATATCCGTTATGAAAAAGCGTATCGTTTACGTTAATTTCACTTTAGATCATGCCAAAAGAAAGAAGGAAGTGTCTTAACATACCTTTGCAATCTTCTCTCTAATCGTCAAACAAGCTCAATATGATCTACTTACGTCTATAATGAGTAAACCGATATAAGAGTCGTAGCTCTTATATTTCAAAATCAATATTCTACAAGAAAAAAACAGAACGTCCCCTATTTGTACTACATCCCATAAGTTACTAAAATTCACCAAACAGCCCAAGCAGCAATAACATAATCCACAATAAGCTCTCCGATTACTTCAACAACCATTTTCAGCGGCAAGCTCGATTTGTGATTAACAAAATATGGTTTGAATCCAATTACTTTTCCATGAATCTTCCTAAAATATCTATAACATCATAGTTATGCTTACCAAATCATTTGTGGCCAAAAACATCATAATAATAATTTTAAAAAATCGTCCACATGCCTAGCACCATAACCTTTATCGTCAACTTCTTGTTTTTCATGTTAACTTCTTCAATCAACTTAGTTCTCACATAGATAAGATTAACAACAGTAACATAATCAAACTAGTTATAATATTTTTCAGTCACAACAAACTATATATATAGCCTCAACACAACCCATGAAAAAAGATAATGATTTCTTATGCCATGTCAATTAGTATCGTGTAGATTTTAACTCAAACAACTCAACCAACACATGATTAACCTTAAGCACAACAAAGAACATGATTTTCTTACCTTTAGAAGTAGATACAACTTGAAATCCCCAGCTGGTGTAGCTCACACAAACCCTCAATCACACCACAACACTATAGGAGTTGTAGTCTCTTCTTCGATCAACTTTTATGTTCAAGTTAGTGTGTAAACACCTGTATTTTGCCTTGAAACTCTAATATATATGAAGGAGGGACTTATTCTTACTTTAATCAACAAGAAAAACACGAAATCTGAGGTTACTTCACTTTAAAGAATCCTCCAAAACAGCCACAAGATGAAGAGCTACGATCTAGAAAAAACCACGGGATTTCTAGCGTTGGATTCATATTTTTATCTTTGGTTTTCACTCTAGAATCATGGAAACCACTTTGAGAGTGTTTAGGAGAGTAGAGGGTCTGGTTGGATCATGTTGATTAACGGTTTGGTGAGATCAGAACTAGACTCGTAGACATTTAATTTTATAGGTGGATCACCGCATAATTGTTATTATATTGAGAGAAAAGCTCTGCTACTTTTGACCTAACTTTCAACATATTTATGAATGTAACTTGTGATGACCTTTGCCAACTTTTTTTCCACAATTCACTTGACTTCAAAACATAAAACATGCATATCATATGCTTAAAATAACTCATAATATAACCTTCTTATCATGTTAAGCACCCTAGTCTCAACCCAAAAGTACATGTTATAATGTTCCCAACATGTCGCCTTTCGACGAAACTTATTTTCTTTAATTCGCTTAGCTTCTAAGCCTTCCAACCCTCTTGTTACTAATTATTCATGATCTTAAATATTTGTAACTATCAAGGTAACATGATTAACTTGTTTTATTTACTTTCAAAGATGATCTCATTTATGAGCTTACATCAATTGACTTACGACGTACTCTAATGTACGAAAACATGGGTGTAACATCATTTCCCCTTCAGGAACATTCGTCTTCGAATATTGACTGATGCGCTTGTCAGTCTCATAACCTATAGCTCTTACGAATACTTTAATGATGTCCTTGGCATCTAGGTACTGTTATGTGAATAAATCCAACGGTCAGGGCATTCCCCCCTTCATGCCTCTTTCTCACACCATGGCTTGTGGTCGCAATTCTCCCAATCTCGTAACTGTTTCTACCTTCTATCATGCAGCATGTACGACTCTGCCCTGTATGTGCCCCTACGCGACTCTTCTCTCCTTCTTCCTCTAGCTTTTAGCCAATCTCTAGGCCTCACTTTGTGAACACATACATAATTATGACAAGATGTCCATTTGGGCTTCTATAGGTGTACTGAAGTTCTTCGCTCGATACATTATCGAACTTACGACTATTGCTATATTTTGTTTCCTAGTTTCGGTTATCTATCCTTATGGCTTTACTGTGTCTAGGTAGGTCATCTATACCATAACACTTACTTCTGTTTATTATTACCGAGGTCTACTACTCAACTCTAGGTTACTCTCTCGCTGCTTATCCTATATGTATAAATCTAAGTCCTTTAATGTTTTCTCATAATTGTTCATCTTAAGAATGACGTCCTAATCTTATCTCATACTTTGTAACTTTTGTCCATCTTTTGTTGATTCACCTTAATGTTGATCTATAATCTACCACTGATAACTTGAAACCTCTTACGTAATACATCGTCACTAGGGCTCACATCGCATCGAGGAATATTTGAAGCGATTTGCTTGATCCACCAAGGGATGATACTATACTTCAATAACTGTATTTCATAGCATCCCAACGTGATTCATCTTATGGGGGTATTCTAATCCTGTGCAATTCGTGAAATCCCTTTTCATTGAATCATTACACAACCAAAGGCCTAAACGCCATCCTCTTATCTATCACAATTACACCCCGATTCTACTGCCAGGGCAACATTTCATCTCTTCTAAATGCTCCTAGTCTTAGACTCCTCCGAGTTCATTCAGGCTATACCGAGCTTTCTATAACTTACGAAAACCATCAACTCTCTCGTTTTGATGGGCTCAATCCCGAGGCCTTACCTATTCTTGTCACCTTCTCACTCACCTTTTCTTATCCTTACTCCTGTCTACCTAAAACCTAGTTGCTCTACCATAATTTTAAACCTTTTGGAGTGATGTAAGGTCGTCGCACCTTCGATTAATATTATGGACATCCATACCATCAATATGAACCTCAATAGGATTCAAGGATCATACATACTTGCCTAGAATAAGTTTGAAAGGAAATAACAACATGGACAGCCTTAGTATCTAGGTTATATCCATTATGAAATAGCATATAGTTTACGTTAATTTCACTTTAGATCATGCCAAAAGAAAGAAGGAAGTGTCTTAACATACCTTTGCAATCTTCTCTCTAATCGTCAAACAAGCTCAATATGATCTGCTTACGTCTATAATGGGTAAACCGATATAAGAGTCGTAGCTCATATATTTCAAAATCAATATTCTTCAAGAAAACAGACAAAACGTCCCCCTGTTTGTACTACATCCCATAAGTTACTAAAATTCACCAAACAGCCCAAACAACAATAATATAATTCACAATAAGCTCTCCGATTACTTCAACAACCTTTTTGAGCGGCAAGCTCGATTTGTGATTAACAAAATATGGTTTGAATCCAATTACTTTTCCAAGAATCTTCCTAAAACATCTATAACATCATACTTATGCTTACCATATCATTTGCGGCCAAAAACATCATAATAATAATTTTAAAAAATCGTCCACATGCCTAGCACCTTAACCTTTATCGTCAACCTCTTGTTTTTCATGTTATCTTCTTCAATCAACTTAGTTCGCACATAGATAAGATTAACAACAGCATCCATAACATAATAAAACTATTTATAATATTTTTCAGTCACAACAAACTATATATATAGCCTCAACACAACCCATGAAAAAAGATAACGATTTCTTATGACGTGTCAATTACTATCTTGTAGATTTTCACTCAAACGACTAAACCAACACAAAAATTAACCTTAAGCACAACAAAGAACATGACTTTCTTACCTTTAGAAGTAGATACAACTTGAAATCCCCAGCTGGTGTAGCTCACACAAACCCTCAATCACACCACAACACTATAGGAGTTGTAGTCTCTTCTTTAATCAACTTTTATGTTCAAGTTAGTGTGTAAATACCTGTATTTTGCCTTGAAGCTCTAATATATATGAAGGAGGGACTTATTCTTACCTTAATCAACAAGAAAAACACGAAATCTGAGGTTACTTCACTTTAAAAAATCCTCCAAAACAGCCACAAGATGAAGAGCTACGATCTAGAAAGAACCACGGGATTTCTAGCGTTAGATTCATATTTTTATCTTTGGTTTTCACTATAGAATCATGGAAACCACTTTGAGAGTGTTTAGGGAGAATAGAGGGTCTAGTTGGATCGAAACAATGATTTCAAATAAGCCTTTCCCCGATCTTTAAAGATTGTAGAATCATCCACCCTAAGTGGGTCCCGTAGAGGCTGCCAGCGCAGTCTCGCAAAAACACGAATATCTCTCTATTCTGATATCATATTGATTAACGGTTTGATGAGATCGGAACTAGACTCGTAGACATTTAATTTTATAGGTGGATCACCGCGTAATTGTTATTATATTGAGAGAAAAGCTCTGCTACTTTTGACCTAAGTTTCAACATATTTATGAATGTAACTTGTGATGACCTTTGCCAACTTTTGTTCCACAACTCGTTTGATTTCAAAACATAAAATATGCATATAATATGCTTAAAACAACTCATAATATAACCTTCTTATCATGTTAAGCACCCTAGTCTCACCCCAAAGGTACATGTTATAACATTCCCAACATGTCGCCTTTCGACGAAACTTATTTTCTTTAATTCGCTTAGCTTCTAAGCCTTCCAACCCTCTTGGTACTTATTATTCATGATCTTAAATATTTGTAACCTCCAAGGTAACATGATTAACTTGTTTTATTTACTTTCAAAGATGATCTCATTTCTGAGCTTACATCAATTGACTTACGACGTACTCTTATGTACAAAAATATGGGGTGTATCATCATTTCCCCTTTAGGAACATTCGTCTTCGAATATTGACTGATGCGCATATCAGTCTCATAACCTATAGCTCTTACGAATACTTTAATGATGTCCTTGACATCTAGGTAACTGTTCTGTGAATAAATCCAACGTCTAGGGCATTCCCCCCTTCATGCCTCTTTCTCACACCACGGCTTGTGGTCGCAATTCTCCCAATCTCGTAACAATTGCTACCTTCTATCATGCAACCTGTACGACTCTGCCCTGTATGTGTGCCTATGTGACTCTTGGCCTCACTTTGTGAACATATACAGAATTATGATAAGATGTCCCTTTGGGCATCTATAGGTGTACTGAAGTTCTTCGCTCGGTACATTATCGAACTTACGACTGTTGCTATATTTTGTTTCCTAGCTTCGGTTGTCTATCCCTATGGCTTTACTGTGTCTAGGTAGGTCATCTATACCATAACACTTACTTCGGTTTATTATTACCGAGGTCTGCTACTCAACTCTAGGTTACTCTCTCGCTGCTTATCCTATATATATAAATCTAAGTCCTTTAATGTTTTCTCATTATTGTTCATCTTAAGAATGACGGCCTAATCTTATCTCATACTTTGTATCTTTTATCCATCTTTTATTGATTCACCTTAATGTTGATCTATAATCTACCACTGATAACTTGAAACCTCTTACGTAATACATTGTCACTAGGGCTCACATCGCATCGCGAAATATTTGAAGTGATTTGCTTGATCCACCTAGGGATGATACTATACTTCAATACCGTATTTCATAGCATCCCAACGTGATTCGTCTTATGGGGGTATTCTAATCCTGTGCAATTCGTGAAATCCCTTTTCTTTGAATCATTACCCAACCAAAGGCCTAAACGTCATCCTCTTATCTATCATAATTGCACCCTATTCTACTGCCGGGCAGCATTTCATTTCTTCTAAATGCTCCTAGTCTTAGATTCCTCCGAGTTCATTCAGGCTATACCGAGCTTTCTATAACTTGTGAAAACCATCAACTCTCTCGTTTTGATGGGCTCAATCCCGAGGCCTTACCTATTTTTGTCACCTTCTCACTAACCTTTTCTTATCCTTACTCCTGTCTACCTAAAAACTTGTCGCTCTACCATACTTTAGCTTGCGACCTACACATATCTAATTATACTATTCGCAACCTTCCTTTAACTTGTTAGAACCATAGATTTTCTTTTGTGCCTTCTCAGTTGTCTTTATATGTAAGCAATTACTTTTCCTGGTCTTTCTGCCACTTGTTGCATGAATACTTGGCTTCTGTTAGTGACCACACATATTGATATTCCATGCAACCCATATGATATCGAATATTACTTTTGATTTTACTTCTCATTCATTAGTCACGATAGGTGCCACTTTCTTGTGGAGTGCATACAATGTTGTAGTGAGACTGTTGTTACAAGATCATTTCTTCTTTAGGTCACTCTGCTTAGTTTGAAGCCTTCTTCATTATTTCCTCAGCTAGTCTTTCGTTGTAATACTTAGGGGAGACCCTCTAACTCTGGTAAAGATACGAGCTTATTAAATTGTATACCTTAAGGAATTTTTGATCTTCTTACTCGCCTATAATTATCCTTAGTTACTTACCTCCGTGCCCTTGTGCACGTAGGGTTGCTTCTGAACTGGAATTTTAATTGTCTCCCTAGTGGCACTCTCTTTTTTTTCCGCAACACTTATAAGGTACCTTTAACTACCCTAACTCCTATTTGAATATTTCTCAAGGATTACGATATCATATCGGCGAGCCTGAATTCCCTATGTTGTGGTTCACTACTTTATCTTGCACGATCTATTTATTTATCTGTATCCTCTTGTCTAGTCATAACTATACTCTTCCCAAATAACCTAGTAACTACTCGTTGGTCCATTCTCATATATATTCTGTGTAATCTCGTTTGGGTTACTTACTTTGTCTTAACTTACCTCGCGTACTGGCTCCTTATGTATCAATTGTTCGTTCGCTCTTATTTAGCAATAACATCCTGGGTAGGAACCCTTACTGCCTCTCCCGGCATCCTGCTTGCATAATGTTCTGGAGTCGTAACATATCTGTAGGATCTGAATAAATGCAATCTCATTCCTTTTGCCTTTTTACTGCATTCTTCCTTTACTATTCCATAGTTAGCTGAACCATATAATCTGACTTAATACCATATCACACCATCTTCTCCCCATTAGGGAAATACTAACATTTAATGTTATGAAGATTTACCTATAAATGTTTTACCTCTTTATCTTTGGCGTCTTATCACATCTTCACGGACTCTTACTTGCCTTGCGGTAACCCTTCTGTACTAAGGATAACTTAATTTCTTACACATGATGGTGACACCTAGTGTAACAGGCACACTTAGTCCCTTAAGCTTAACTCTAGTCACAGTGCTTGCTTTAGGGAATCGTCTTCCTGAATGGCCTTTAAAGTTTATTCTTCTGTTGTCCATTCTATTTTCGCGGACATAATCTCTAAAATTCTCACGATGCCGACGATTATCAAATCATTCGATCCCATATTCATGTTTAGTTTATCTTGTTCACTAGCCCATACTTATTTCTATTACTCCAGGGGTCTAACTTTTCCTTCTGGTAATCACATTGGAGTCACCAACTCATTCCTCAAAATAAGGATATGACTTTATGGCTTATACACTTTTATTGTCTCAAGGCCTGTCATCTCTTGTCTTTTCCTTCACTTGACTATAAACTCTGTCATCCCGTCATATTTTGATTTACCGTTATCGCCGATTTATCACATCTTACTCATTATGCTTCATTTACTCTCTTCTTTTTCTCCTACTAATATTTCTGTCCATAAACTTAATTCTGAAAACATCAACAAAATATTCTTTCGCTTTTAGCTCCCCTTGCTCCACCCATTGGCTCTTCGAATCGCCTAACATTCTCACTTTACTAGGGACGGGAGCCATACTAAGGTAAATATTTATCCCTTATAGGATTCCAGTGCCTATCATCTGAATTTTTTAAACATTCTAGTATTCGTATCTAACTGTACTATTCTAGAGTGCACCATGTGGGTGTCTCGCAAGGAGAACATTTTTCACATTTGCAATATCCTTTAGAAATGTTAGCTAACGCTAACAATCAATCCACCATTTTGGGTTACACTAACCCCAGCTGATCCTGATATCCCATCCTTCTCTTAAACTATATATGTTAGCTTGTACATACCTCTGTTATTGTTGAAAGCAACTCAGAATGCTTATATTTCTCTGCTTGTATTGTAAAACACTGATAATCTTTACTAACCGGGTGCCTCGTACCCTCATTCACCTTGCTTCTATACCTGTTGAAACTTATACTTTTACCTTCTGATACTCTCATAGCCTGCTATTCACGGTGTGTGTTTGATATTCCCACCTTAGGGTCTTAAGCTGGAAATTGCACATCTGGTACGCTCGATCCGATAGGGCCTCAAATAGGGAAATATCGTCATGAACTCTATCTCTATTAGTTCCCTTACATGTTGTTGTACTAGCCTTCTAACTAGCAGTAATCTTTCGAATTGCAAACATCTATGTGTCATTAGCAAACATAAGTCGTGACTCAAACTCTTATGACTCAGCTCTATAGCACGATTTGGATTTGAAAGAAAGGTAATAGACTCCTAAATTTCTTGTAGCTTCCTATTTATATAATGTGGTGCAAAATACATCTATAAATAAGGCTCTACTAGGCATAGTTTCTAGACTCCCTAGGATAGAACTGCTCTGATACCAAGTTTGTCACGACCCAAACTGAAGGGCCGCAACGGGCACCCGGTGCCGTACTCAACCGAGTACCAATGTTACGTATCTTTATCATTATACTATTATGGGTAAAGGAGCCATAAAGGGTGTCAGGAGATAACCAGAATAAAACATAAAGGAATACTTGAAATAGGATGACCCAACATGATATACAAACTTATACATGTGACATAACGTCCTACAAGGTTGATATGATCATTTGTACACTCAAAACATAGGACGACAATGTCATACAAGCATCCATATACATGAAATCTTTTTACAAGCCTCTAAGAGTACATAAACATCATAATGGTCAGAACAGGACTCCGCCATACCAATCAATACATGTCGAAAGAATACTGACCAAATAGGCTACTCCGGAACAAGTGGAGTGTACCGACACCTTCCGCTGAGTTGATAGCCTACTAGGAGGACTATTAACCTGTCTATCGGGACCTACGTGTTTGAAACGCAGCGTCCCTAGGCAAAAAGGACGTCAGTACGAACAAAGTGCCGAGTATGTAAGGCAGGAAACATAAATAAGAATAGTAATGCAATGAGATATAGAGAAGATACAACCTATAACATCTGAGTGCCTCTGAGGGCTACTGACATGAATATACGCCTGTGGGCTATATATATGCATAAACTTTTAAAAATATACGCCTGTGGGCATAATCATCACCATATTGTACCCGGTCGTAATAGGCTCGATAAAAATGTACCCGGCCGTTATAAGGCTCGGTAGAATCGTACCCGACCATATGGAGCTTGGTAAAACCCAACTGATTAATGATTTCACAATAGGTGTCTTACCCGGCAGACTATAGCGCTGCTCGGTAGAGTAAAATAGATACATATATATAATGCATGTTGGACTTAGGGAATCACGTTATAAACCTTTCGGAGTAACGTAAGGTCTTCGCTCCTTCGATTAACATTTTGGACATCCATACGCTCAATATGAACCTCAATAGGATTGAAGGATCGTACATACTTGCTTAGATTAATTTTATAAGGAAAGAACAACTTGGACAGTCTTAGTTGCTAGGAGTAGATCAGTTATGAAATATCATATCGTTTATGTTCATTTCACTTTAGATCATGCCAAAAGAAATAAGGAAGGGCCTTAACATACCTTTGCAATCTTCTCTCCAATCGTTTGTCAAGCTCAATATGATGTCTTACGTCTACAATGAGTAAACCGACTTCGTCGTCGTCATATAAGAATTGTAACTCTCATATTTTGAAACCAATATTCTACAAGAAAACGCACAGCGCCTCCCCTATTTTTACTACATCCCATAAGTTAGCAAAAGTCAACAAACAACCCAAAAAATAACAATATAATTCACAATAAGCTCTCTGATTACTTCAACAACCATTTTGAGCGGTAAGCTCGATTTACAATTAACAAAATATTGATTGATTGCAATTCCTTTTCCAAGAATCTGCCAACAACATCTATAACATCATACTTATGCTCACCATATTATTTTCAGCCCAAAACATCATAAGAATAATCTTCAAAAATAGCCTGCACGCCTAGCACCTTAACCTTTATTGTCAAACTCTTATTTTTTATGTTATCTTCTTCAATCAACTTAATTAGCACATAGATAAGCTTAACAACAGCAGTCATACATAATCAAACTATTTATAACAGTTTCTAGTCACAACAAACTATATATATAGCCTCAACACAGCCCACATAAGAAAAAGATAACGATTCCTTATGCCATGTCAATTACTATCTTATAGATTTTCACTCAAAAAACTCAACCGGCACATGATTAACCTTAATCAAACCCAAGAAAATGACTCACTTACCTTTGGTAGTAGATAAAACTTGAAATCCCCAGCTGGTGTAGCTCACAACAACCCTCAATCACACCACAACACTATAGGAGTTGTATTCTCTTCTTGAATCAACTTTTGTGTTCAAGTTGGTGTATAAACACTTGTAGTTCACCTTGAAACTCTAATATATGTTAAGGAGGGAATAATTCTTACCTTAATAAACAAGGAGAACCTGAAATCTGATATTACTTCACTTTGAAGAATCCTCCAAAACAGCCACAAGATGAAGAACTACGATCTAGCAAGCACCTCGAGATTTCTAGTGTTGGATTCATATTTTTATCTTTGGTTTTTACTCTATAATCATGGAGACGGCTTTGAGAGAGTTTTGGGAGAGTATCTGTCACGCCCCGAATTCGAGGGACATGACCGGCGCCCGACCGGGTAGCCCCAGCCAAGGGAACCTAGATGTCTTTCCTAACCTACATGTTACCCCATGTTTTCCTTACTCAATTATTTCAAGAATTTGCCAAATAATTAATTAAGAATACTTTTTAATTTACAAAACACATACATACTTACATAATAGTAATGAAATCACCAACTCGTTACCAATGTATGAAAACACGGATCTACACAAGTTTCTAACTCACATCTACTGTCTACGGAGCCTCTAAAAGTACAACAGGATAATATAGTATTTGTCGGTAACAAGGCTCCGGCTATACCTTACACAAAATCAAAAATAAAAACTCCGAAAACAAGCGGCCTGAGCCACGCAGGGCCCCGAGAGGAAAGGGGCTCACCAAAAAGCTGACGGAGGACGAAGGGGAGCTACGATCGGTGGACTGGAGTACCTGCTACGGATCCACCTACAATCATAACACGAATGTAGCGCCCCCAGCAAAAGGACGTCAGTACATTTGAATTGTACTGGTATGTATGAACAAACTTTGCTCCAAGTAAACTCGAACCATAAGCAAGTAAGTAGCAGTAATAAAAGCGACAAGCAAATCCACAAGGAGGGAACAATTAAGCCAACAGGTATACAATCTCTCCTCCATAAACAAGCATGTAATTGTAAAGGAAATAACAATCAAATCCACAAAGAAAGAGCAATCAAACCAACAAGTTTACAATCTCTCCTGTTTCCCCTTTCACATTTCCACATCAATAATTTCACAATTTGTTCATAGTTCATTTCAATAGCGATTTCGATCGCTTTCCAACCTTATTACCTCGGCCACCCTTATTACCTCGGCCACCCTTATCACCATAACCCACACCTTATTTCTTCGTGTTGCGGCGCACAACCCGATCCCACCGAACAATCACAATTCACAAACAACACAACAACAACAACAATTCACAAAGAACAACAACAACAATCCTCAAGAAACAACAACAACAATTTACATGAACTTCCATAGCCATCAATACCATTTCCATGTATTCCACTACTCATATGCATTGATAGGTCACGACGATAATTTCCCACGACAAACCACGTATGTTACTACCACGGTTATTCCGAGCACATCAATTCCCATTTCCTTCCATTACTTGTTTCACAGTTCTTACCACATAGCACATTCACAATCGCAAACTTGGTTTATTTCTGATTACTTGCATCAATATAGCGAAGGCACAACCACAATCACTCAACCATACCAATCACAGTAATTTCACAAACAAATCACGTAGAAATCACATACCAAGCACTCAAACACCCAAACAAGGCGATTTTACAAGTTCAAAGTTAGCCATACATACCTGGAGCCGAATTCCCTTTTAAATTCTATTTCCAATTCACCAAATGGTCTAGCAACGTCAATCTAGTGCACAAGTTAACGCGTATGACTTAGAAAAGAAGTTCACAATTTCTACTCAAACTTAATTAGGCCATCAACCCATCTTTGTACCATCTTTTACTCTTACCCAATCACTCTTACTAGGTTTTAGGTTATAGAATGACATGCATGTATGAGTTCAACCACTATTTTCAAAAACCAATGCATGAGACTCCCCCCCCCCCCTCAGTTTAAACCGAAACTTCAGTGAAAAGGGTTAGGGATGTTACCTGCAAGAAAAGGGGGATGAAGATAAGCTTGAAATTTCCCGGCCCGGATGGTTTTGAAAAATCAAATTTGGAGAAGATGACTTTCTCTCTCAAGACTCTCTCTTCCTCTCTCTTATTTTGTGCAGAAGGTCGTTAAAAATGAGGGGCTGGGGGTGTTTTATTAAAAAGGGGGTCGGGTATAAAATTTAGAAAATAGAAGCCCGAGCAAGATCTGCGGTCGCATTCTACGATCGCAGAACTGAAATGCGGTCCGCAGATTGGACCGCAGAATTGCTCCCAAAACTCTGATGATTCTTTTGGGTCTGCGACAAGAATACGGTCCGCATTCCTGTTATGCGGTCGCATTGTGCACCGCAGAACTGACCTTCACAAATCCTTGAGGAACTTATGCGACGATTATGCGGTCTGCATATTCGTTATGCGATCGCATAATAGACCGCATTTTCAACATTAATTTTGACAACTCTTCTGTTTCACTCTGCGGTAGGAATGCGGTCCGCATACTAGATCTGCGACCGCATTCTGGGCCGCAGAATGGCATTTTCTGGAAAAATTGATTCTTTTGATTTTTACAAGCTTAGATCAATACCAAGGGTCCGAACCGCGGCAAGCTTGCGAGCCGCAAAGAATTATACGCATTCCTAACACATATTCGGAGTCGACACCACAAGATACTAGGTTTTGAGCCAAAAATTTTTACGGGGCCTCACAGTATCGGGTCTGGTTGGGCTGAAAAAATTAACCCAAATGAGCCTTGACACGATCTTTAAAGGTTGGAGAATTATTCACCGCCTAAGTGGGTCCTATAGGGGCTGCCTGCGCAGTCTTGCAAATGCGAAT
The DNA here is from genome assembly GCF_001879085.1 of Nicotiana attenuata. Lineage (NCBI taxonomy): Eukaryota > Viridiplantae > Streptophyta > Magnoliopsida > Solanales > Solanaceae > Nicotiana > Nicotiana attenuata. The sequence goes on from NC_031991.1 coordinate 14,708,855, forward strand.
ATCTCTCTATTCCGATTTTATATTGATGAACGGTTTAATGCACTGGAAAGTAACTCGTATAGCTTCAATTTGATAGGTCTATCGTCCCGTAATTTTTATTATATTTAGAGAAAATCTCTGCTACATTTGACCTAATTTTCAGCACATTTATGAATGTAACTTGTGATGACCTTTGTTAACTTTTGTCCACAACTCGCTTGACTTTAAAACATAACACACAACTTTCACAAAGAAATATTCAATCTGAGTCATTCCACAACCTTCATGCATCAATAAGGTGAAATATAGCACACGTCCATCAAAATCCTTTCTCGGATCACCCCGGATGTCCTCTTCCCCAGTCGTGACTAATCTGCCAACGTGGCGATAACCTGAAAGTGCAAGAAACATAACCACATGAACCAATCATCAACAATAGGCTCCCCCACTTGGCTTTAAGCCACAATCGCAAAACCCAAGGACCCACAATGACTTCTACTCCTTCGTTTCCCTAATTCCGTACTATTACTCAGTTAAATTGCTCATAAGTTCATGTTGCTCTAAACAAACACATCCTGAGTTATCATCCCCAAATGCATACTCGATCTCATGACAACTGTACCATCTTCTCAAACGATATAATCCCACATTGTAGTACATGCTTCTCATTGGATAAAAAGTAGAACTCTTCATAGGAACTTCTTCAGAAATCATGCAACCCCTAACCTGCTCACAGGAGATAGCCCACCTATTTAACTCCATATCGACATTCCCCAATGGCTTGCCATAGTTATAACCACTATGAAGTCAGTTAGTCCTCCAGAGTCCACAATCGTCCACCAGTTGTAAGAATCTGTTCGTTCCATTAACATCAACTGAAGGTCCAAAAATCTGTTTCAAACTCCAAGCTATATTGCATCCCTGATATGACAATCATGTGTTCCCATCCCTTTACATTCCAAGCAAACTCTTTTCGTTGCATTCGAACTTCCGGAGTACAAAAGCCACCACCTCCAACGAAATACACAGACTTAGTCTTTCATCCACCATAAACCAAATCACACTAATCTTTCTCAAGCATGTGACTATCCTACCACAAAATCCATACGATACGCTACCACTCCCACTCCGGTTAAACCATCTTCCTAAGTAGACTACTCGATCTCTACTGCTCATAATTTACCTGCTATCAATTCAATCACCGCCAGACATATCCTACCATGTCCTTTCTCATTATGCGCCACCAATCATGCCGCCCCAAATCACGGTCCATTTCCGTAGCACCTGAGCCAATAGATTGCCATCAACTCAAAACCTCCTTAAGGATCATCTCCTTCGAACCATCAATACTGGAAACGCCAATTCGACCCCAAGTCACAACACATCATCATCTCCGATACCCACTTCTTAAGCACTACTTTGTAACACCGTGCCCCATAGGCAAACAAATAAATGTCCTCATACTGACGAGCCTGAAGGCGTTCGACAAGGACGATGACACAACGATACAAACAAGAATTCCACCAAGTTCAAAAATATCCAATCTCACAATTCCTTCAGCAAAACCTTGACATCCATAGTCCAATTGCCTCTCCTCCGCTGGGATTAAATGCCGAATCTCGCAAACATGAACCGAATAATGCTTCTCCCAAAATATTCACTGCCGCAACACATAAGTAAGCACCCTACAATTTACATCAGCACTGCATGACATCTCATGGGCAACACTACTACTGGGTTGAAATGACAGAACATCCCTCCACAAGGCAATGATAATAGTCTGTCCGCATACGCAAGGAAAAACATCCTCCACCACATCTGTAGCATCTCCATAACTCGTCGGTGCCCAATTGATATCGAATGCTCGACATCGCGTATAAATGAGTAGGAAGGAAATGAAGACATAGGATTCAACCGAAATCACTTTGCAAGACAAGGAATCAAGAAAGGAAAGTTCTCCTAATAGCCTTCTCGAAGATAAGTACAGATGTCTCTGTATCGATCCGTAAGACTTTACTAGACTTGCTCATGACTCGTGAGACTTAAGTGAACCTAGTTCTCTGATACCAAACAGTCACGACCCAAATCTCATAATAGGTCGTGATGGCGCCCAACGATTCTTTTAGGCAAGCCAACATGTGAATCTCCACTTTTTTTGGCGAATTATACTACTAGGTGGGTTTCCTAGTAGCTATTTTATTAGTAAAAAACGAAAATACCACAAAGGATTAGTACAAGTGAGGGGGTAAAAGCTACAGAAGTAGTGCCTCTATAGCCTTGGCTATATAATCATCCCTATACGCCTCCATTGCCTTATGGTGGCAGCCTCATGATGAGGCTCATGATTTGGCTGCCGACAAAGTCTCACGAGGGCGAATGATCTCATAGCCGTTTGGATACTTCCCAAAGGCATAGGATAGATAGCAAACACTTACTTAGTCAGACCTTACCTTACAAATTCTATTGAGGCATGAACAACCTCATCTACTAGCCAGGTTGTAAAAATAAGAACTAGAACGAACTAGGTACTCTATGATCATCACAGAGCTAATAACATACTCTATGATGATATTACATATGATGATGCCAATATAATGGTATAATAGAATGATGTAGAAATAAGAGTCTTGCCCTTTCTTCTCTAATCTTGTGAACTCTTCCACTTTTAGAAACTTAATTATCCATTTTAACTTTTAAAATCAAGAATTTTATTAAATAAATGGAATTAAATCTAGAACTCATGGAAACATACATTCTTCTTTACCAAATTACCGAGTATGAATAATACATAAATGAAGTAATAATAATAACAAGTCCATGAGCATCTACTAGGGAGTAAATGCTAATACAACATCTGTCTGGAATATAAAATAGACAAGATAAAATAAATGAATATGATGGAGAATCTGTGTGTTGCGGGTCGTAACATAGAATGCAGCCCACCATAAAGTTCCCTCAGCAGCTGCGATTATGCACTAAGATGACCACCAAATGAACATGTCTCAGAACCTACACAATTAGTATAGAATTGTAGTATGCGTACATAAATCAATGTGTACAAAGTAAGTATCTAGCCTAACCCCGAAGAAGTAGTAACGAGGGGTCGACATCGACACTCACCAGTGGTCCAATAAATGAAGTACAATAAAAGTAGATAGGTATGAAGCATGACAAGTAAAATAGTGAAAACATATATAAGTACGTAATATGATCCTCAACTGAAGAGTAAACACGAAGTCCTCAAATACTGGATACTTCCTCAATGGAATACATAATGGTTTACACCAAATAAACGTTCACATCTCAAGTCAGGAAGACTCATAAGTCGCTGACTCCTTATCAAATATTTCGCACGATTCTGCCGAGGCGAACGACCTGATCCCATAAGAGTAATGGCACAATTTCCTGTCGTGGCGTACGGCTCGATCCCATAATAATCGTGTACATTGCCGAGGGTCGATCGGCCCGAACCATAGATGCATCTCATAATACCCTCGAGGTCGTCTGCCCCGATCCATAATAGTACTGCAGAGGCATTCAACCCGATCCCAAAGGAATAGTGAAACTTGACGGGTCACTGGCCCCACTCATGAATATATGTGTGAGTTATGAAATTTAAGAAACATTTTGGACAATTTGGTACAACATGGGAGAAATCCATAAATGGAAGAATAGTTTCTACTGCTGATATAGTAGCTCACCAAGTATTTAAGATAGAAAGGTTCGATACTAAACACAAGTCCAATCTCAGACTAAATATGATAATTAAGGCATGTAAATAAACAAGAATAACTCAAATAACACAATTAAAGCATGGCGTGAGTCTAAGTCTACCCAAACTTAATCAGGAATTCTTGCATACGCATGGAAACTCGTCACTTGATACATGCGTAGCTCCCACAACATGTAGCACATAACCAACTATAACACTTACGAGGTAAATTCTCACTCACAAGGTTAGACATGAGACTTACCTCACTCCGAAATCTGATAACCGGCTCCAACGCCTCTCTAAAACCTCAAACTAATCCCAAATATTTCGAAACTAGTCTAACGTGCAAACCAATCAAAATATACTCAAAAACTCGTAATTTAATCAATTAGAAATAATTCCATCTCTACAAGAAAAGTTGACAAAGTCAACACCTGGGCTCACATGCCCAGATTCTGAAAAATCTCAAAGATAAACATTATCCATAGCACCACGAACTCAAATATATGGTTTCTAGGTTTTCTTCTAAAATCCGAGAATTTCTACCAATTTTCATGATAAAATCTATATATAATCCATGTATGTAACTAACAATGGGTAAGAATCACTTACCTTGTGATAGATGATGAAAATGCCCCTTCAAAATTGCCCCAAATTTGCTCCAAATGATAAAATGAGATGAAAATGAGTAACAACCCGATTTGTTAACTTATACACCGCTCAAGAATAACCATTCGCGATTGCGGTCTAAAGCCTCGCGATCATGAAGCAGAATTATCTCTATCGCCAAAAAGGCCTATGTGATTGCGCCTGATACCTCGCAATCGCGAAGCATGAATAGTCCAGCCACCGCGAACTCGAGACTCCTTCGCGTTTGTGAAGACCATCTCACCCCAGCCCAGCTTCAACCGCTATGCGAACCCGAGACTACACTCGTGAATGCGAAGTCCCCGCCCAGGACACGGCGCAAATGTGGGGCTCCACCTGCGAATGCATAGAGCAGCCGCCCCAGCTCTAGCTTACCCTTCACGCTTGCGACCCTTTGTCCGCAATCGTAATGCCTACCAAACACACCAGAAACCAACAGCTGTAAAACAAGGTAAATGGTCTGAAACTATCCTGAAACACACCCGAGGCCCTTGGGGCCCACTCCAATCATACCAACCAGTCCTAATACCTTATTCAAACATATCCAAAGGCTCGAAATGCGACGAATAACGTCAAAACCATGAATCGACGATCAAAATTCTTCTTTTAACTTTCCAACTTTCAAACATCGTTGAACGCGTCTGAATCATACTTAGACATTCCGAATTAAGGCTGGCTAACGGTCCGGTTAGGCCCAGGACCGGCCCAAGCCCGCGAGCCTATATGGGTAGTGGGTCTAAACGGTCCTACCCGTTTAAGCCCGAAAAAAAGGAGACATACAGGCCCATGTGGGCCGGTTCACAAGCAAAGCCTGTTAGGCCCGGGACCGTTTGGGCCCGGGATCGGCTCCTAAGTGGGCCGGTTCAACCGGTTCCAAACAGGCCCAACGCCTAAAATTTAAAAAGAAAATTCTTTTCAAAATCTGACCGTTGGCTATTTAAAAAATAGCTGTTGTGGCTGCCAAAATAGTCGTTGGCTATTTATAAAATAGCCATTTAACCCCCCCAACTTTGTTTTAACCCCAAACTTTTTATAATTACACTTCTTCCCTATTTTTAACTATAAATACCCCCTCGTTCTTTCATTTTTCTTCACCAAATCATCAATCTCTCTCTAATTTTCTTCTAAAATTGATTACTTTGTTGTTGCAACTTGTGTGAAAAATTGTGAAGTTGGTGAATTGAAGTACTCAAGTCTTCAACGATAATTAATTTCAACAAGTTGTTCGTCAATTCGATAAACTCGTTCCAACTCTTTAGTTTTAATATTATATTTTTGTTTGTTTTATTTAATTACTTTGTATAATTATAATTAAGATGGCATATTCCTTAAAAAAAATGTCTAGTAAAAATAAGGAAAAATCCAAGAGTGGTGAATCTAGTGGCCAATCTATTCCTCCTCTAATTTCCCGGCCTCCCCTACCCAAACCCCATACCCGCCTCCACCTGCTCCTATTCTTGATAGTGATGATACTTTATTACAATTTATGGAGAGTCAATATGTGCATAATGTTGGTTGTGGTGAATGCTTAGATGATGAATATATGAACAACCTTTATGGTAATCCAACTATAGATGAAGAAGATGAGCAGGAAATAGATTTAGATGAAACACAACCGGATGATGATACACCCACTAGTCCTGTTACTCAAGTTAACCCAACTAATCAAAATGATGCCCCGGTTGACCCCCCCCCCCCCCCCTTGTACCTACCCCTACTTTCCAGGACTAACCTTCTAAACGGGCTGAAACATCTCTTGTTTGGCCATTTTTTATTCAAATAAGAGAAAAAAATAAAGCTAAGTGTAAAACTTGTGGCAAATAGTTAGCCTTTAACTATGTTGGGGGGGGGGGGTATGGGAAGTTTGAGAAGACACATAATGATACGCCCTCAAGATAAAGTTAAATATAATCAAATGAAAGTTGCGGCCGGGGGGGCAAGTCCAACTAGTCAGCCTGACCCTAGTACCGGGTCAAATCAATTTCAACCGAGAATTAACACTGTTACCGGTGGTATTTTATATTATGACCCAAGAAAAGATAGGGAAGAATTGGCAAAAATGGTTACTGTTATGTGTTTACCCTATGATTTTCCGTCTAACCCCCACTTTGTGCATTATATTAGAAGAGTTTCTAATCCTACTTATAAAGGATGGCCTCGCACAACCGTAAAGAGCGATATTTATAAATATAAACATGAATATGAACAATATTTGCGCTATTTATTTACTCATATTAATTTTCGTGTTGCTATTACTACTGATATTGGTAGAAGTGGTAATGACTACGATTATCTTACTTTTACAAGTCATTGGATTGATGAGGAGTGGATAATGCAAAAGCCCATTATTGCTTATAGAATAATTAATTCACGTCTAAGGGTGTTCATAAGTACCTGAAAAACCGAACCAAACCGACCAGAAAAACCGATACGTTTTAGGTTTGGTTTGATTTTGGTTTTGAATTTTAAAAACCGATCAAATTTGGTTTGGTTTTGATTTCAATCAAAAAATAATCGAACCAAACTGACTATAAAAGTAGCTATTTAAATTTATTATTACACCTATATATATGTATATTTTTTATCTAAAGTTTCTAAAATTTAATGGTATATATTGGTCATTTATATTTTTAATCTAGTTCTTTGCTATTTAATAATCTAATTCTTTGCCTTTACATTCTAGTTTGATTGACAATTTTCTTTCGCTAAGTATAATTTTTTTTATTTCATGCTAAAAATATTCAATTTTTAATTGAGTACTTGAATTATTCATCACTATTTTATTCAATTATCATCAATATATCTTGGTAAATGATAAATTTCTCGAAGAACAATTGATTTGATAGTGTTATGTTGAAAATGTAGTCGTCGGAATATGCATTTGGTAGTGTATGTCCCATATTTAAGAAAAAACCGAAAAACCGACAAAAACCGAATCGATAAAAAATCGATTTAATTGGTTTGGATTGGTTCCAATACTTAAAAAATCGACTTTTGGTTTGGTTTTTTTTTTTGGGAAAAACCGACCCAAACCGAACCATGAACACCCCTATTCACGTCACACAAGGCAGTTTATTTCTTTGCACGGTTACGAATATTTGTAGATATTTTTGCATTAGTAATAAAATAATGTCAATTTCAATGGATAATGCTACTAGTAACACTAATGTTGTAGCCTTGCTTACCACTACACTAAATCTTGCATTTAGTAATATTTTTCATGTTAGATGTATTTGTCATATTTACCATTTAATTGTGGGTGATGTACCGCGCTATACATATTCATTTTTTCTGAAACGAAATAGCTTTTTTCAAGTCGGTCAGCTTTTCAGACCGACAAGACAACACACAAAAGTAGTATTGTACCGCGCTATACATATTCACTTTTTCTGAATTGAAACAGCTTTTTTGCAGTCGGTCATCTTTTCAGACCGACAAGACAACACACAAAACGTAGTATTGTACCGCGCTATACATATTCACTTTTTCTGAAACGAAACATCTTTTTTGCAGTCGGTCAGCTTTTTTGCAGTAGGCCCACACATATATATATACACATATAAGCCATGTATATAGTATATAGTGTGTGTGTGTGTATATATATATATATATATATATATATATATATATATATATATATATATATATATATATATATATATATAAGGTATATAATTTACAATAAATTGCCTTAGGTAAAAAAAATTAAAAAAATAATCTTGGCCCATTTAGGCCCGTTTGGGCCTGGGCCCAGCCCACATAGCCCGGGACCATTACTACACGGTCCCGATCCCGGTCTGGTTACACCCAAAAGCCCATGAAGCTCGGGTCCGTTTAAGCCCGGCCCAGGAAGCCCGGGTCCGTTTGAGCCCGGCCCACGAAGCCCGTTTGGGACCGGGCCCGGACCGGATGCCAGCCTTATTCCGGATCATGAACAAACATCATGCACAAGTTTCAGTCAATAGAATGAACCTATCCAAGGTCCTGGAACACCGCCCAGAGTCTTATAACACCAAAGTACACTCTAAATCAAACTTAGCAAATTTCAAAATCTTCAAAATGCAAGCTTTCGTTAATAAGCATTGAATTGCTCTCGGACCATCCGATACTCAACTCGAACATAAGGTCAAGTCTGAACCTTACGAACCTACAGAGACATTCAAATCTCGATCTGAGATCATTTACTCAAAAGTCAAACCTTGGTTAACTCTTCCAACTTAAAGCTTCTGAATAGAGAGTTATTCTTCCAAATAAACTCTGAACTGCTCGTAAATCAAAACCGACTACACGCGCAAGTCATAATACATTAAGTGAAACTACTCAAGGTCTTAAACCACCGAATGACATGTTAGAACTAAAAACGACTGATCGAGTCATTACAGTACACTATAATATCATCAATGTGCATAATCACATAATGATCCATATAAGGCTTAAACACTCGATTCATAACGTCCATAAAAACTATCATAGCATTTGTCAACCCAAATTACATAACAAGGAACTCGTAATTTCATGATTTTCACCTAGCCCAATTTCTCTAACATCAGTGCTCAGCTGTATGGGACCATCTTTCTTCTTAACATTCAAGCCTAGACCACCTCAAAATTCTCAAGTTAATCCCAACTATTTTATCCAATTTTTCAACTCTACGGAAGTGATGCCAACTATGATATAGAAGTACGCTAAGTCCATGACAATGAACCAATCCTAAATATCCACTTCCGAAACAAACGAAACACCTGATCCTTGAGTAACACACCTTGATCTTATTAACCACTACCTTTCCAAGAGTCGATGACTATACTAGTGTCCTAAAGCACAACAAAATATGTCGAACACCCTTTGAGCTACTTACACGTAACCTCCAAAAAAGAAGTATCCTTGTCCTTAGGCAACTAAGTTAATTTTTTCCATTCAGCGCTTTGCCCATTAAGAATGACAAGTCTGAGCCATCTAACAATCTTTGCATATCGACCTAGCATAGCACATTACGAATCATGCCAATCCATGTTAAATAATACCTCGATGTCACACTTCTCAAATAATACCTAACCTATAAGCATACCTCAGTCCCTAGATAGTAACAACACATACCCATAGAATATGGTCGTTAATGACAGACTCTTCACTTGGTGTAAAATCATAACAGCTCATCTTAAGAACTTAAGACTACTTATTCTCACTCAACTACCATATCATCATACTGATGCTCAATATTATCATCTTATCAGCTCATATGATAAATAGAAATATAAGTCCTAAACTACCACCAATAGATGGTAGCTTCTATCTGGAATGTTGGTATGTCTTTAATGCTAGACCTTCGAACTTTGCAGCCGCTCAACTCCAAATATTTGCATGCAAGGTGTAGAAGTGTTGTATGAGTACAATTGACCACAGATAATTAGTAAGTATCTTGACTAACCTCGGTGAAGAAGTGATGAGGTTTTTAAGTTAAAAGATACTCACTTGATATAACTCGTGCAGTTCATAAGCAAGGGAAATAATGAGGAAGACAAGCAATAATGAAAAGAACGAATACAAGAAATAATGAGCATATTTCACAAATATAACAACCAAACCTCTCCACTAAATCAAGTCTGTGAGGAAGAAACAATATACGTGAACCAATATAAGCCATAACTCCAAACCCATATAATAAAAAGGGGTATGTTCAAGATACAAATCAAATGGCACGGTAACACTTTTCGTGCATTTATCTCATCCTCACTAAACAAATGCATGTATGTAAAATCAAATGGTACGGCAACACCTTTCGTGCATTTATCTCATCCTCACCAAACACAAAAACACCCTTTGTGCAATACCACTCTTTTCTCCAATCATATGTATAACAGTATTAAACCAGGTATAAGGCATATAGCTAACAGTAACAATAATGTCGAAGGCATAAATGTAACAACGATAACCAAGGTAGTTAACACAGATGTAACAACAACGAGCAAGGTAGAAGGCAAGTTGATATTAGTAAAAAACAAGGTAGAGGCATGTAGATAGCATTAACAATCAAGATAGAAGTTACAGATGTAACAACAACACGTCAAAGAAGAAGGCATATATGCGACAACACAAGATAGAAGGCATATATGGAATAATAGCAAATACGGTAGAAAGCATTGGCGTAACATCAACAAACAAGATAGAAAGCATAGGTGCAACAATAACAACTCAAGAAAAAGGCACAAATGTGTATGAGAGGGAAAGATAACATGATATAATGCATGTATCTCGTTCTCGCCTGCACGGAAACACACTTCGTGCCATGAACTTGCATCCTCACTTGCATGGAAATACCTTTTGTGCCAATATCATATCACACTTCCTTACCAAGCACGAAAACACACTTTGTGCAATAATAATAATGTCAAGAAGAATGGAAACACCCTTCGTGCATAAATACACTTCCTCACAAGCACGGTAACACCCTTCATGCAATTCACTCTTCCTCACCAAGTATATATACCACAGTATCAAGCAAGGTAGGAAGCATAAAAACATCAAGAAGAATGATTAAGCATAATACTCCATGTGAGAGTAAATCATAAACTTTGCACTAATAGGCAAGCCATTATTTCAAGAACCATAATGTTTAAGTATCTCAACAGCACTTAAATATAAGCTTCAACATAAATATGGAATCCAAGTATCACAAGAATAACGGATAAGATATGTGTTCATGATATAGGTATTTCTACGGCGGAATTAAGTACATCAACAATCTCAAAAATAGTCCATCTTATTTAATTAAGTTGCAATAAGCTAAAAATATGATCTCTAGCATGAATGTTTTGTAGTCATGTTATCACAGAAATCAAGTAAGACATAAGTCAAGAAAATCATAAAGTTCAACAAGGCACAACGAAGCATATAATCTATCCCAAATATGGATAACTCACATGCATATACGCTCGTCACCTCGCATATGCATCACCCCCGCATGAATCAAACAATATCATTTATTAGAAAAAATTCTCTCAACAAAGCTAGGCAAGATACTTACCCCAGCTCGGAACAAATTCCGCACTCAATACAGTCTTCCTTAGAAATACTCCTCAAAACGATCAAACCTAGTACAATATCATCTAAGAAAGTCAAATAATACTAAAAGAAACATCTCCAATCAATAAAGGTTCAATCTTTGATAAAATTCTAAACTCAACAAAAGGTCAATCCGGGCCCACATGGTCTAAATTTGAAATTGAGACCAAATCCCAATGACCCATAACCCCACGAGTCCAAATATATAATTAGTTTCAAGATTCAACCTCAAATTGAGGTGGAAATTCCCAAATGTAGCTCTCATAAGTTTTACCCCAAAATTCCAGTTTCTACACTGTGAAATCTTGGATTTAAGAGTAAAAATTTATGGAAAATCATGGAATTAAATCAACAATAAGTAAAAATTCCTAAGTGTAGGTCTCAAAAATAGAATAAATCTCGGAACCTTTCCCTTATAACCCCAAATGTAGATGTCGCAAATGCGAAGTTCGCAAATGCGACCAAGTGATTGCAAATGCAAACTCCTATGACCTGCCCAATCGCAAATGCGAAAACAACCTCTCAAATGCAAAGTCGCAGATGCAACCAACTATTCACAAATGTGACTCCACTTGAGCACTCAACCTTCACAAATGCGACTCATGCTTTGCAAATGTGATCCCAATATTAGAAATGCGACACTGTCCTTCCACTCCCTTCTCTCAAAAATGCAAGGTGAAAATCGCAAATTCAACCTCTGTATTTGCGAACCTATCATCGTAAATGCAATAACAATAGTACCAACAATGGACAACTTCGCAAAAATTATCTGAAACTATCCCAAAACTTACCTGAGCCCCTCGGTACCGCATTGAATCATCTAAACAAGTATATAAATGTATCACAAACTCGCTCGTAAGCTCAAAACATCAAAACAACATCAAAATCAAGAATCAAGCATCAAAACTCAAGAATTTCAAATGTTCATAACTCAAATTTCTAACTTTCGACTAGAAATGCTAAAATGACCTCGGGTCACCCGAACCAAACATATGTTTAAGTCTAAAATCATCATTCGAATCTAACAGAATTATCAAATCACCAATCCAGAGCCGTTCAGATAAAAGTCAATCATTGGTCAACTCCAACAACTTAAAGCTTTTGAAATGAGAATTTTTCTTCCACAACTTTCCCAAACCTCTTGAAAACCATAACCAATGATGCGCGCAATTCATAAAACATCCAATGAACCTATTAGAAGCCTCGAATCTCAAAACGGAGTGCTAGAATTCAAAACAGCCGGTTGGATCGTTACATTTATCATAAGAGCGTGAGATAAATTGCCTTAGGGCTGCTATCCTCTCACTGAGTTTTTTAGCGTCCTTTTACATATGCAAGATATGAAATATTTTGTGTAGCCCTAATTTGATCAGGGTTAGCTTTTATCCCTCTTTTAGTAACAAGGAACTTAAGGAATCTTCTTGAGGATACCTTAAAGTCATATTTGTCTTGGTTTAGCTTTATGTTATATTTTTGTAACACGATGAAGGCTTGATCTAAGTGTTCTAGATGTTTCTTGACCTTTAGGGATTCAATTAGCATGTCATATGTGATGAACCGTCCGGTCATTTTAAGTATTTTAGCCTTATTTCCCCTATTTGATGTCTTAAATATGTGTATTTGTTATATGACTTGCGGGGATAGATTTGGATTGAATTGGGATACTTAGTCCCTTAGTTGGAGGCTTAAGTGGTAAGAGTTGACCAGAGTTTGAGCCTTGTATAGACGACCCTGGAATAGTATTTTGGTCGTTCTGATAGGTCAGTATGGTGATTTTGGACTTAGGCATGTGTTTGGATTTTGATTTGGAGGTTTCTAGGTTGATTTGGTTATATCTAGCGAAAGTTGAAAAGATGAAGGTTCGGAAAGTTCACAGGTTTGACCGGGAGTTGACTTTGATGATATCGGGTTTGGATTGTGGTTTCGAGGGTTGGAATAGGTTCATTTTGTCATTTGGGACTTGTATGAAAAATTTGAGGTCATTCCAAGTTGTTTAGGCATGTTCGGCGTAAATTTTAAATTTGAAAATTTGAATTAGTTACTCAGGCTTGAATTGAGGTGCGATTCGAGGTTTTGATGTTGTTTGGTGTTATTCGAGGCCTTGAATAAGTCCATATTATGTTTTGGGATTGGTTGGTGTGGTTGGACAGGGTCTTGGGGGCCTCGGGCGTGTTACGAACCATTTTCCTTTGTTGTGGAACTACTGGTTTTCTGATGTTCTAGTGTGCTTCGCGATTGCGGATGGTGTGTCGCGATCTCAGAGCATATTTTGGGTGTAGGTGAAGTTTTGTCTTTGCATTTGCGATGGGGTGGTCACGTTCGCGAAGCATAAGGAGTAGTGGACTTTGGGTTCGCGACCTGGGAGTCGCGTTCACATAGAAGGGGAGGTCAGTTGGGTGCATCGAGCTTTTAGCCGTCATGTTCGCATATGAAGGACCACATACATGTAGGCTCGGCAGCGGTAAGCATCATGCTCGCATTTTTGGCCTTGAGTTCGCATAGTATAGGTAGCAATTAGGCATGGGATTGGTCTTCACGATCGCGACGTAGGTCCCTCGGTCACGAAGTGTATAACTGGGCAGAATCACTCAAGTACTCTATTTCGAGGATTTTGGTTATTTATCACATTTTGAGATCTAGAGCTCGGATTTGGGTTATTTTATCACATTTCGGATTTGGGTGATTTTGGAGGGCGTTTTCACGATATGGAGTGGGGTAAGCATTTTGGACTCGAATTTGTTTATTTTTCATGATTTCAATCTTGATTTTAGTGTTTGATTGGTGAATCTAAGTGAGGAAAATTGTGGATTTTGGTAAAACATTTCTAAAGTAAAATTGATGATTTGAGGGTCGATTTAAGGTCGGATTGGGATGAAACACTTATATTTGGACTCATATTGGAATGGGTGTTCGGAATTTGTGAGTTTTGACGAATTCCAAGATGCGAGCCTAGGTTGACTTTTTTGGTTGGCTTTGCATATTTGAATCAAGATCATAGCTTTACTGTTTGGGCTAGTTTTCTTTGGATTTTATTGATATTATTATGTTGTTTTGACTAGATTCGAGTCGTTTGGAGGTTGATTCACGTGGGAAGGTATTCCTAGAGTACTTATTTAGCTTGCTTGAGGTAAGCATCTTACCTAAACTTGATTGAGGTACTAGTTGCCTGAGTTATTTGTGATGGCTACGTGCTATGGGTGGCGCACATGTGAGGGGTTGAGACCATGTGTGTATACCGGGGTGTTATTCATGCTTGGGGTAGTGCTTAGGCTATGATATGCCTGAAATTTTTTGCTAAGCTTCATGTTGTTGTGTTTCTTATGTTTGTACCCCTTTTGTGAGCTATTTGAACCATGTTTGAGGTTACATAGAGGTTAATCTCCTTTTTGAACCTGATAATTTCTACTTGCATGTTGTAATTGCCTGATTGAGCTATGGTAGCACACTATGCATATGCATACACTATAGTATGTCACTTATACCAATCTGTAAGTAGGAAATTTAATATCCATTGTTCATGTACATGTAAACTTATATATCTGCATTCTGTGCGATATGGATTGGACTAGTAGCACATGAATTGTTCGTGCGGTGGTGATTATTGGCACGTGAGTTATACGTGCGGTTGTGACTATTGGCACGTGAGTTATCCTTACGGTTATGATTATTGGCATGTGAGTTGTCTGTGCGGTTGAGATATTATTGGCGCGTGAGTTTTCCACGCGGTTGAGATATGATAGCACGTGAGTTGTCCGTGCGGATTCGAGATATTATTATTATTAAAACATGAGTTGTCCGTGCAGTTGTTATTATTGGCACATGATTTGTCTGTGCAGCACGTGAGTTGTCCGTGCAGCGTGTGAATTAGGATCTATCCCCTAGGGTGACCCTCTCATGTTTCTGTCTCGATAGTGTACACACGGTATGAGGAAAACTGGCCAGTGTTTGATTTGGTTATTGCATTTCTTTACTTGTAATTTCTTGGTTGTTTACCTGTTTTATTCGTATATCTTCTTTATATGCTAGATCAGGAAAGTTTACATGTCTTGTTTTGCATATCTTTTCTATATGCTGGATCCTTAACTGAGCAGAGTATGTCACATTATCTTGTGCACCAAGGTGGCTTTATATATAATTCATGACTTGATCATATTATTTCTATGTACTTGTGAGATTTATGAGCTGAAGAAGTTATTAGCGAGTATCATTGATAATTCTTGCCTCTATTACCTCGCCGAGGTTAGTTATAATACTTGTTGAGTACATGGGGTCGGTTGTACTCATACTATACTCTGCACTTAATTGTGCAGATCCAGGTATTGGACCGAGCCATGAGTAGTTGTGATTCATTGCTGAGGATTAGTAAAGAGACGAGGTAGAGCTACATTTCGACTGCAGTCTTTGGCATCTCTTTTCATTTATGTGATGTTGCTT
This sequence comes from Nicotiana attenuata, assembly GCF_001879085.1. Lineage (NCBI taxonomy): Eukaryota > Viridiplantae > Streptophyta > Magnoliopsida > Solanales > Solanaceae > Nicotiana > Nicotiana attenuata. The sequence goes on from NC_031991.1 coordinate 14,724,690, forward strand.
TCACTTCAGACAATATTTTACTTTATATTTTAGACTTGTATTTCCATTTTAGAGCTCATGACTCTGGATTTACCAGTTCTGGGGGATTATTATGTATCAATGCAGTTATTTTATGTTATTGGCTTTAGACTTGTATTGCTTCCATTATTTATGTATTTATGTTCCGTTTTTCTATGATTTGCTTGCCTAGCAAGTCGGTTAGGCGCCATCACGACCGATTGGTGGTTTTGGGTGATGATATCATATATGTAACTTCCATTTTTTTTCCTAAGCGTTTAGGAAACACCTTATTTATGAATCTCTAATAAGTGGCTCTTGCATTCTTAAGTCTGAAAGACATTACTTTGTAGAAATACATGCCTTGTTCGATGATACATGTGATATTTTCTTGGTCATCCAGATGCATTAGTATTTGATTATATTTGGAGAAGCGTCCATAAAGCTAAGTAGTTCATAACCGGCCATAGCATCAACCATTTAGTCAATATGCAATAGGAGAAATGGGTCTTTAGGTTAGGCTTTATTTTCATTAGTAATCTATACATACCATTTTCCATTCTTTTTATGAACCACAACTATATTATCTAGCCAATTAGGATCGTGTACCTCTTAGACGGACCCATTGTCAATAAGCTTCTGGACCTTCTCGTTCAGTATTTGATTCCTCGAAGGGCCATCTTTGTCCATTTTTTTAGATTGGAGGGTAGGCTGGGGCGACGTTCAACTTATGTGTTATCATATAGGGATCTACCCCAACCATATCTGCATTAGACTAGGTGTAACAATAGATACAATATGTTAGGAATTGAATTAGCTTATCTTTCAAGTCGTTGTGGAGATCTTTCCCTTTGTAGACTTTCTTCTTTGCATCGTCTAGATCCAAGTTGATTATCTCAAGGTCATCTTCATCCAGTTTGTCCAATTAGGATGCGTCGTACATTTGTAATTGCTATTTGATAGCATTTCCGATGTTACATAGCTTGAGGGTCACTGCGCAACATTCATGGGCGGCATGTTGCTCGCCTCGAAGCTCTCAAACTCCCTAAGGGGTCTTGAACTAATCACTTGATGATAGGTCGAGGGAACTACTTGTATGTCATAGATACATGTCCTTCTGATGATGTAGGTCAATGGCTAGTCCATCACTCGGTATGCTATTAAAAGGTTTACTCCTGCTGCATGTGCGACGAAAATTATTTCATCGAGCGAGTAGTCTCTTGACTCGTTGAATCATACCAGAGCATAGAATTGCGAACCATTTACGATGCTAGCCTTATTTCCTTAATGAATATACATCAAGATAATGTTGATTGAACTAGCTGGATCCACGAGAATACATTTAATAGCATAATTGACAATATGTAAATTGATTACCAATGCATCATGATATGGATTGGCTATTCCTTCATCTTTCTTATTTTAGAAGGTGATTTCATCCATCGGAGAACTTTCTCGCTTCTTGTTGGTTAGAGGCTGCAACAATCAATCCTCTCACGCATGTCTATGGATGAGAAAATAGGTTATCTCGCTTACTTCTGATTCCACAATGACACAATTAATAGTACGAGCTACTAGTGGGGAATCAGATATATAGTTGTTGCTTAGCTTTCGTTTAGGTTGCTTCCCTTCACCCATACAAAGATGGGTAAGGCTCCCTTTGCTGATTAATTCTGCCACCTCCAAGTGAGAGGATTTACATTCTACGTGTCATAATTAGTCCAATTCGCATAAGTCATGTTCTTGACAATTTGGCTAGGCTTTGTTCAAGTTATACTAGGGTACTGATGTCTAAGTATCGTAACTTCTCTACTACTTTGGTGTGGGGTCGCATGTACCCCAAGGCTTTAGATTAAACTCTCAAGTTCGTCTTAAGCTCATTTTAATTAGAGATTTTTCTTGAGCTTTATACTAAGTGGCCAAGGTTACTTTGTAAACTCTAATTATTCTTTAAATTATGCACTCGCGTGAGGTTCTTTACCACTAGTAAAGAGACTAGATGAGCTTATTGCACCTTATATACTCCAAAATACAAATAGCCAATGAAATCAAATAGAGTGATCTAACCCAATTGGGTCAATAGAAATGACGCTAGGTAGCAGGTTGGAGCACCCTATCTTAAAAGTGTCTAATTTTTTAAAAAAACTACTTAAAGTTTAGCCAGTTTTTACAAATTTCAACTGCTCCCAATGTTTGAAGTTTCAAACTTTAAACATGCGATGTCAACATCAGATCTGACGAAGTTGATTATAAGGCAGCTAAACTGTATGAACTTTATAAGTTATAGAATTACACATAAGTACAATTCATACACATATATTGCAATTAGATAGCCCAGTTACAAGTTTACAAACTTATAGCCCAAAGATAAAAGGTTAAGGTCCGAAAAAAGCTTTTTTACACCACCAACTACTGCTATTATTCCTTCTTCATAAATTCCTACGCTTCGCACAGATTCCAATTGAAACAATCAACTTCAATGGAGGCATTTATTTTCTGAAAACACGTAAGGCTTTTATATTTGAATTTGCTTTTCATAATGTAAAATTATGTAGAAGTGGAAGCAGTAGAAACATCTACAATTCTAGAGGAGACTTAAACTATTTAGATGATAAAATGAGAATAGTGATATATTTTAGAACCATTAATGTAATTGAAGGATCTATGTCAAATCTTGTATTTGTTTCTTCCCCAAGTGTCAAATGGTAGAAATAAAAAAAAAATTAAAAAAAAAATTGCTGCAAGTTTGTAATTTGGCAGAAAAAAACAAATAAATTGATTTTATACATAGATTTTCCGAGAAAAAGTAAGAATAAATACAAACATTTCAATTTTAGTTTTAATTGTACATCTACATTATATATATAATAATGTATAACTTTATATATGAAATATATAATAATGTATATATATAAAAAAACAAGACGAAGAAGAAGAGGAGGAGAAGAAAGTATCAAACTTTCATGGAGGTTAATTATACATTAACAATATATATATATATATACACACACACAATATTGTACAATTAAAAAAAATATATTTATATAACATTATATACAAATATACATACTTATACATATTTATACACAAATATATACACATATACATATTTATACACAATTATACATAATATATACAATATTGTATAAGTGTGTATAAATACCAATTATATAAAATTTAAACTAGAAAACACCTTATGTCCATCACCACACCTCTATTTAACACCAAAAATTTGCCTCACCAATTAATAATACCATTATTAATCAACACCCATCCAAATTGAAGCATGAAGTCACAGTGTTATTCGAATAAAAAAAATTCAAAACATTCGAGTCGATTTTTTAGAGAACCCAGCAGTAGAATCGAAAATTTTCCATCCAAAATTCTTCACACAATTGAGTTTAATGCACAGGAACGCCCATGGCCCATATCATGGAGCTTTGAGCTTCAACGAAGATGGCTTTTTCAGATCTAAAAGTACAATTCAAATTCAAAGGATACAACTTGTATGGTGTGACAAAGAAAAAAAAAATGAAATAGCTAAGGAAATATTTTCTATGAAAGGATAGGAACAGAGAGTAATGGAAGTCGATGAAAAGAGAAGGGTTCTAGTGGAGAAGATGATGGGAAGAGGAGGCAGCGAAGAAGACGAGGGAAAAGAGGGAGAGCCTTTTTATCATTTGTTTTTTCTTGTTAGCAATTATTAAGGCTAAAGGGTGAAATAATTTTTACATATCATGTACAATGTGGGCTAGTTTTGGTAGCATTTAAAAATATAGGCCAATTTTGGTGGCATCATGGTATCAATTGTATTTGAGCGTAATTTTTCCTAAGTTATAATTATTTTTCAAATGGGGGTCCTTAAAACAGTTATTTGTGCACTTCCCCCATTGCGTCTAAAAGTTGGAAAAGTAACACTGTATAGCCGAGGTAAAGATAATTGCCGAAAAAATATATAAAATTTATAGCCGCTATAAATTTTATTATTTTTTCGGCTATCAGATATAAATAGTTTTTACATGGACCAAAAGTGATAATAGCCTCTAAAGGTTAGACCGACCAAGGAATTGCTTTAACCCGTAACCGACCCGTCCAGCGCTCCTTTTCTTTTTTTTTTTTGTGAAAAAAATTATACTACAATTTCTCTCCCCAAAAAACGAGAAGGGATAGAGGAATTAGGGTGTAATTTTTGTTCCTACCCTCCCGTTTCATTTAGAATATGGGTTCTCCTCAACCAGGTAGTCATTTTTCTCTCTATTTGTATATTTCCTGTAGAAGTAATGATGGGTATAAGTATTCTAGGGCTTTATTTATCATCTTTAAACTGTCCATATTGTCATCCCGTCTCTTGGTTAGTTCCATCAATTTGTCCTGTGATTTTTGTGCTAGATGAGATGAGTTCTTGCTTTTTCTACTGAATATGGGTCTTATTGAGTTTGCAGGAATGGAAGCTGAGAAGGAGATTAATGATGATGAAGTTAAGAGTGTAATTGAAGTAATGGCAGCTAATGGGAAGTATTGGTATGCTTTTATTCTGCTGTAGAATGTTATTTCGTCCTAGTCGGCTAGTTCTAATTTGCAATCTGAGTTATGGTAACTCTTAATGGAAGAAGACGATTAGGATTTAGGACTGTCAGTGAGTTGCATCCTAAATGGGTGTTTAATGGGCTAAAGGCAAAGTACAGTCAGTTGAGCTGCAGCCAAAACCTTGTTTCATTGCCCTGCTAAAATTATGGCTACTTCTAATTAGTTTGAGCTAAGCCAAGCTCCATATGCTTGGTTTTATATGAATCCATGAGCCCAAGCAAGCTCAGTGCATTTTTAGCTAGAATTTCTTAGAGATGAAAGAATATATTAATATAACTGCTACCATATTGATATTTGCATTTCGTATACTATGAGTTTTGAAATTCCATTCTTTTACTTTTTCATTCAAGTTGTTCATGCCTTGACATTATCTTGTACTCTTGTAACTTTGCCTTTTCTTGTTTAGGAACTCAATAAAGTTGGAACATAAACTTACTTAGGAATATAGCCAGCTAGGTCTCAAAAATGTTAAATTCTTTTACCCGGGGCTAAAAAACTATACTGCAATATATACCTGGTTATATTGATTATTTTTGGCTAGTTATATGAAGTTATTATACGTTGTCCAAGTTGGTTGAAAGCTATTAAGCTGAGTGTTGAACTTCAAAGACTAGTTAAATTCTTGAGTTTGGTCTAAACCAAACTAGTGTTATAACTTGGATGTGCTTGAGCTTAATCTAATCTGTAAATATGACTGTATGAGCAGGCTATCTGCTTCAAACATTAGCTACTAACATAACAAGTCAATTAGGCTAGCAAACATGATAACATACAATCTCAAATCATGATGCTAGAGAAGCACCGGTGGAGACCATGTTTTCTACAGCAATGGAGGCTTATTGAGCTCACGAAGGTGCCAACGGATTTGGAGAATTGGGCCACGAATTTAAAATGCTTACACTAATTAGCCTTAGTCCAATTGAGACCCAAGAATCTAAAGAAATTGAAGTAGTCCAAGAATCCAATTAAGATTAGGATTTCTTTTCCTTAAAGGTTAGGATTTTTTAATTCTTGTTTTAGTAGAATTATATTTATAGTTCTAGTCAAATAGGATTGTTTGTTGGTATTCCATTCCTATTAGATTTTTTTTTTCTATTTTAATTGGAATAGGTTATTCTTGACCTTATTCTTCTTCTAGTTTAATTAGAATTAGTTTTCCTTAGCCTCATCAATTTTGCTCATTTTAAGGCCTATTTAAAGGGCTTTCTACACTGAAAAGAAACATTAGTTATTAGTTTTACTAAGCCCTTGCTTCAAAAACGTGATTTATCTTTTAGTTTATTCTTCTTCATTTATTCAACGCTTCTTGCAATCTTGCATGACAGGAACGAGTAGGTAAGTTTTTTTTTATCTTACATTCTTCTCACGTGAGTTCGAAGAACGTTTTCGCTAATTTTGTGAAAAACTTTAGCGGGGTACTTTTATTTTTCTCTTTTCTTTGTGCTTGAGAGATGCAAAACCTTCAAAGTACATCAAAACATCCGAAATTGGCCCTATTACAGCTTGGCATGGTAATCTTCTCATATTTATAAGCTATTGTATGCTCCATCATAGAGCTCAATTAGCAGCCTTAATGACATTATTGTCGTAAGCCCTCGGTTAATAGTAAACAAGATACCATGTCTCTTTTTGTTCTCTTTTATCTTGTTTCTGCCCCAACAGAGGTGGACCTACGGTAAGGGGTCACCGGACCCAATAAACCTCAGAATTTTTTTTGTGTATAAATGAATATGTATACATATATACCTTGAGATGTGTGGGATGTCCTGGGTTCGGATGTTGAATGCCTCTCCTTCCTTAAGGTTTTTTCAATTTTTAGCTGAACGAATAACTACAGCCCTTATTTATTTATTTATTTATTTACTATTAAATCTTTACTTTAGGTTCCCCCCACAACCAAACACACCAATCCCTTTTTTCTTTTGATTAAACCCCTCCTTTAAAAAGCCCCAAATCACTTCTCTTTTCGCTGGCAAAGTGCAAAACTTAGAATCCCTTCCCCCATTTCTCAAACACAACTTCATCTCTTACCTAACTCACGCCACCTGTAAGTCATCATCGGAAGTTCGCCGGCATCCGGCGAGACCCAACAACTACCGATGAAGTCCTCGCCTCCGTCTATATTGAAGATAGTGGTGCAACCATCATCTTCAAATCCTGGGTCCGCCTCTTTGCACTAATATATGTATATCTTGGATTGCAACCTTTGTTTAGTAGTATATTCTATTTGATATACTGGTGGAGTCCAAATAATAATTTCTTTAAGCTCAAATTGTAACCAAATCGAACATGCTGTCAGGAAGCGGCCATGGGCATGATGAGTTCCCTTGACCACCCCATGTATCATGTGCAGTTCACCATCCAAGTAGTGTTATTAATTTTTCGGTTCATTCGTCACTTTGATCAACTTAGTTTGCCCCACTTAATGACAATCTTTGTCTAGCTTATTAAAGAATTTTTTTGTTCTTCCCATCGCCCCTTTGCAAGGAGCATCTTTAAGGGTTTCTTTTCTCAACCTAGCTTACAATCAACTATCCATAGATCAGAGAAAAAGCTTAAGATATAGATCCAATTTAGGGTTTTATTTCACTATCTATAAATTTAAAACTTATTGAAGCATTTGCGAAAAGCTATTCCATGTGAAACTGTCTTTTCTACTTTTAGCTAGGGAAGTAAATATAGTAATCTAACCCAAGTCATACGGGCTACTCATACCCAATCATCACATTGAAGAAAGAAGAAAGAGTTGTCTTCTGATCCAAAGGAGATAAAGTATAAGAAAAAGAGTTGTCTTTGTTGTATTCTTGTCTATTGCATTATAGTTTGGGAAGTTCCGTGTCATGAATAATTTATCTTGTTTGTGTTTCGGCTCAGGCATGATTGGGACAAACTCAAGGGCATGCTGTCATTCCATCTTAAGCAGGTATGGGGAGGTATGCCAAGTTGTCAGCATATGGCAGCTTCTTAAAAGTGATGTTTCCAGTTTATACTGGTTGATATTTCTCGTAATGTGTATTAACTTTCTAACACACTTGAATTCTTTATTGAAGGTCCTGTCAGACTATCCAGAGGCAAAAATGACTACCGAACAGCAACAATCTTGTTTAGGAGAGAGCTTTCCCGAGTTGGTGAAAAGGTTGGATGATGGTATTTCCGCTGTCATTTGCCTTACCTATCTCTGTTGTTCTCCTTTGACATAACGGGCAGTTAGCATGGTTTAATTGTACCAATTCTATAAGATGACTCATAATATTTCATGATGATATCCTACAATGCATTCCTATATTGTCCTTTTTTGTGTCATTACTTGAAGCAAAAAGAAAATTCACATGCCGTAGAAGTGTAAGGCTCTTCTAAAATTGATTGTTCTGTTCTCAAAAGAACTTTATTGTTCTGTTTGTGTTGGGCAGCTGTATAACATGTGTTTGCATATTTGGTTGTTTTAAGTGTTTAGCTTGGGACTCGCTTCTTGATAGCATGTTAGTATAGATGCTTTAAGATGTGCTCTTTGGCAATATGGAGGGAATGTGATGTCAAAAAGATTGGTTACAACAACAAGAAGCCTGGTGTAATCCCACATGTGGGGTCAGGGGAGGGTAGTGTATACGCAGACCTTACCCCTACCTTGTGGAGGCAGAGAGGTGTTTCTGATAGACCCTCGGCTCGTCAAAAAGATAGGTTGAATTGAGAAAAAAGGTAGAAGTTTAGTAAGAGGGGCAAAATAATCCTCTTCTGGGTAGGTTGATGTGAAATGGTCAAACAAGTCTATTTGCATATTGGTACTTAGTCAAATTTTTATTTTTTAATCTCTTAGCATGTAGCATCTGAAATTCCTGATCTATCAAAAAAAAGCATCTGAAATTCCTGAGAAAGGCTAATAGCTTACCGCTTTACTTAAAAAGTTCCTGAGAAAAGCTTACCTCGTAATCTATATTTTGGATTGTGTGCCTGCTTCATGAACCACCATGTATTATGATGATATAGTTGCATCTAAAAGAATATTTCCCATATTTTCTTAACGGTGATCTTACTGTTAAAAGTATCTTTGCCTCCCCTTTTCTGCATTCCAGGAGCGGGTTATGGTTTGTCACGTGAAGAACATAAACAAAGAACAGTTTTCATATTCGTGTTGTTACTCTCTTCTCTGCTAGCAAGTCTCATGCATCTGTTTCAATTTCATAATTTCAAGAGTTTTCACTCATCTACTTATCTCTCGATTATGGTTATTAAGGTCGTCTGGTGCAACCCATTGGACTAGAAACCACTCACCTGAAAGTATTATAACTTGAAAAATGTAATCCTCAATCGCGTGAAAAGTAATTCTTTATAAATTACTAAATTTACCTGTCAAAAAAATGTTATTATTGCAAATCAGACTTATAAGTCGGAAGTTGAACCAAAGACCCACAAGTGTTGGTGCTTCAATGGTGTTTTCTCCAGGCTGGCTTTGTAACCAAGCTTTCAACATAATACCATGTTCACATTTGACTTTTAGTTTTGACTTCTTTGATGCTCGGCTGTTGCAGTTGAGATAAGCTCTTGTTTTCGTGGTTCATTACTCTGATTTTGATCTTTCCGACATCACCTTGTTACCTTGATTTTGCAGCTCTCAACAGCTTTGCTGAAGGCCCTCCATTTACGTTGCAAAGACTATGTGAGGTGTCACATTCTTTTTAAATATGAATATCAGATTGTTTTATATGTTGGTACTTCACTCCATCTGATTTTCCTTTCTTTAAATTTTAAAGCTTTGTTCTCCATTTCATGAAAAAAAATGTGTTTTTCCAGTATGGGAGTCGTCTTAAACAGCTTAGTGGGAACAAGCTCAATCTTAATATTTTTTTTGAGTGTATTTTGTATTATGTTGTCGCTGCTATTGCTGTCAATTAAACAATTGATATATTGGTTTTTCAATGTTACTAATCTTTTGAGTAATATTGAGCAGATTTTGTTGGATGCACGGAACATTTATTCTAAGCTGTCAAAGCTTGCGTTGGCTCTAGAAAAGGTTGGACTTCGATGTGAATTATGCCCTTATAGTGCTTTTAAAGTTTTACATCTTAAATCTCATTGATGTGGCATCTCGACATCTTTTAACCTCCAAATCTTGAATGCCAACTTTCTGGAGAAAACCTCTTAGTACTAAGTAGTGTAAGATGCTTTATTGCCGAGGGTCTATTGGAAACCTCTCTATCCTCGCAAGGTAGCGGTAAGGTCTGCGTACTCACTTCCCTCCCTAGACCCCACGGTGTGGGATAATACTGGGTATGTTGTTGTTGTTGCTGCTTTATTGAGCTTAGTCGTCACTTCCATCTCAGTTGGATCTGAGGTCCTTCATTTAAGGAGTTTTAGCAGGCTCTTATGCCAATTTTTCTTCTTTTCTTTTGAGAACTTGAACGAACAGAAAAAAGGAGAAAAGGTTTCCCTTTTTTTCTAACATATCTCAAGTTTAGTGTCTGAGGAAGTGCTAGCGGCCGAACAGGCTTCTTTTTCCCCCTGTAATGTAACTCTGTTATGACAGTTCTGGAGCATAATGAGTGCTTTACCTGTCTGCAGAATTTGCTAGTTACATCAACATTGACGGTCTCCAGTGACCCATTTGCATCTTCTAACATGCAAAATGCGACAGCACTAGATAGAGAAGAAACCAAGGGTGCCCCATATGCATCTTCTAACATGCAAAATGCAACAACACCAGATAGAGAAGAAACCAAGGGTGCCCCAATTCTATCTAATTCAGTGTCTAATGGAGTGGAACCTATAGCCAGTGCAGGTGATTCAGATGAAGTAATGGCTGAGGTAGAAGAGGCTGAAGTTGAGGATGTTATGACTATTGACATGGATACAATTGAAGCAATAGTTCGATCATCTGAAGCAGATACTACGCCTCCCAGTGATTCATAATGCTCTGTTTCTATGTAGTAATTGTTTTCACCTCTAGTACAGGAAGTCTGTAAAAGGTATATCATGCTTCGGTGAAATTAGAGCAAGTCCTGAGGAGGTGCCTAAAAGATCGATCGTGGTCGTGAATATATGTTGGACCAATATAATGTGTCTCGAACCTTATTTTTACCCCACGTAGGTCTATCTTGAGTGGGGAAAAACCCTGGTTGCTTTCGTCTTCGTTGAACTAACGAGTGTCTCTATAGCATTTCGAGAAATATACTGGGTGCGCCTCTTTTTTCCCCTGAATGATCATTTATTGTTGGGGCATTTGCATCTATACTCTGTTTGGGGTCACAATTGAAGTTATACCTACTTTGAACAAAATTTTGCAAGCCTATCCGCTTTAGGATCAACTTCAGATTTATCGGGTTTGAAGTTGCAATGCACTTACGGCCAATTAAGTCTAAAGTGCAAAAATTGCTCTTAAGATGCAATTAAGTCCAAATAGATTTGAAATGCAACAAATATTTTCATGCGCTTAAGGGTAAATACGTCTGAAGTAAAAAAAATTATATCTTAGATGCACTTAAAGACAAATACGTCTGAAGTGCGATCAATGTTTTTATGCATTTAAGGCCAACTAGGTCTGAAATGCTAATTGACTAGAAACAGCAACTTGTTCTTCGAATTTTAACATTCCAATACATGATTTAACACTTTAATCTACTCCAAATGAGCTCAAATTTGAAACATAATTTTCAAATATTATTAAGAATAAACCCTAATAATTTTTTTGTCAAAACAACAACAAATCTAACAAATCCATTTTACAATTAAGAAGAAGAAGAAGAAACTCTAAGCAGTAGTACAAAATAAAAATAAAATAAAGCGCCACAACAGCTCAACACTGTAAAACACCATAAACCACCTTAATACATGCTCACAAACACCATACAAGTTTACTATCACCTTTATTTTCACAAACAACATAAGGAGGAGGAGAAGGAGAAGGAGGAGGAGGCCTGAAGTTGTCTATACTTTGGATACTAGTTAAAAAAAATTTAAAAAGTGGGCACAAATTAAATAGGGGAGACCAAATAGGGTGTCCCGTGAAATTTTTACTTTATTGTTTATCCACAACGTTTGATTAGCAGGATGTTCGAATCATATTTCAAGTTGGAGAAAGTTATTTATTCTACTTGGAGGTGTTTATTAAGAGTACAGCCATGGCAATGACGTACAAAGGGGAGTTGATATTTGGATTATATTTATAGTAATAGTTGAAACTCGTTCCGGTGGTAATCTCAATAGAGACAAGTCGCCTTTCTCAATAAGTGGGATGAAAACTATGGGAAGCTAGATTTTTTTCAATAAAATAAAGAGTTTTTATAACGTCTTAAAAGGAAAACGTACCAGGAGAGCCAAACCTTATCTTACTAATCCTAACGAGGGTAAGATCAACATTTAACATTGCTAGTTGATTTTTTCCTATTTGCATCAATGTTGGTGGAAATAGTATATGGTAGCTGTGATGGTGGGACTCGGCAAAATAATTATGGTGCATGCAGGTTATAATTACTATGCACGCAAGATGGTTGAATATAATTGTCTCGGCGAGATAATTATGGTGCACGCTAGTTATATATTATCATGCACGCAGGTTGGTTTTACTTTTCACTGTGTAAAGCACCATTCACATAATCTTTCTTCCATGAGCAACATCACAGCTAATTCCTCTAATCCGTTCAAACGAATCCCTTTTGCGTCAATTTAGTGGCCCTTATTTTGCTTATCGAAGGTCAAATCCGCATTGCTTGGGATTTTACACATCGATTTCAATAATTTAGGAAGTATTATTAGAAAACAGTTTAGTTTCAACTTTGCTTTAAAAATTAATTTTTCCCTTCCAATTTGAACAATAGACATTCTCCCTCTCATATCTTAATTGACATTTTTTAATTCCTATTTTGCCCTCTAGATTATTC
>NC_031991.1:14737164-14766819 GCF_001879085.1 Nicotiana attenuata
CCCCCCCCTACCCCCCCCCCCCCCATTTATCTTCTTTATCATCATGGTCTTTTTTTAATTTATGTTATGAGCTTACCTGTATAACACAATATTATTTTTGAAATGAAAAGAAAGATCAAAATTAGTAGTCAAGCATATAAGTTAGTGACGTCCAAGAAATAAATAAATGAGCAGGATAAAACTTTATATTAAAATAATTTGCTTGTATGAGTAACTTTATTAATAGCAATCAATTTGAAATATATATATATATATATATATATATATATATATATATATACACACACACACACACACACATTATTGAGAATAAAAGAGAATGAAAACTTTTAAACATATACTCAAGCAGGTAATACGAAAAATAATTAATAAAAATAAAGGTAGATTTTATAATAAATCCTAAAAGATTATCTATTTATCCTTTAAATAAAATTCAATTATAATTTTACGAAATAATTTTATTTTAACAATAATTAGAACTCAAAATCTATGTATCCGATATGGAATACGAGAGAAAGTAAACTTATATACATACAAATATGTAAGTATTTAATGCACATAATAATAAAATAATAATTATAAAAACAACAATAAATTTTGTAACAAATTTATAAAATAGTTATATATATATACACACACGTGCACGCACATATACATATTTTCTTAATGAGCTTAATTTAAATCTATAATAAGATATAATATTACTTTTATTATAAATAAAATACATAGGTAAAAAATAAAATATCATATATAATATAAAAAGAGATTACATAGATAAGTTTTTAGAAATATTAAGGGCAAAATAGAAATTGCCTCGGATAAGAGGAGAAGGATGTTTCTTGTTTGTTGGAGGAAAAATTTGATTTTTAAAGCAAAATTACAAAAAGGAGGAATTTTCACGTAATATAACTTATTTAGTACTTAATTAAATAAGTTACAACTACTTTTAGAAAATTATATAAAATACAATTTATTTTAATCTACAACTTTTCAAATTCCTAAAACTATCCTAATATATCTCTCTTGAGATTCTCTCTTACCTAAAACGTATTTATCCATTTTAATTTTCTCCCAAATTCTCCACTAAAAGACTCGAGTATATCCTAATGTCCCTAACCTCTTTCCTCCCTTTTACGTATATAATATATCAATTCCACCCCCTCCCCCCAGCGGCCTACCCCACTACATATCTTATACCTTTCTTCATACTCCATTATAGTATATTTTTTATCACCTAATTTGGCTTCTCTGTACAATTATTAATAATATATAGTGGTATATTATATATTATATACATGATATTATATATGTGTATATAGTATAATATTGTATGCGGTCAAATTCGGGTTTGTCTTTCCGTGCGACTAATCGAGAGTAGAGCACGATAAGCCAAGGATCAACCTCGTATTATATCAAACTATGGTGCAAGTTAGGTTGCCGAGCTCGAGACCCTGAGATCGATTAAGATCGAGACCGACCAAAATCGAAATCGATCAAGATCGAGATCGGCCAAGATCGATACTGAATAAGATGGTGATCAAGGGAAGCTTACTGAGTCGAATAACGGAAAGACAAAATATCCGTAATCGGGCGAGGATCACGGCGCGAATCCCAACACATATCAAGAGGAGGCCGATTAATTAGCCAATCATGAGATTTCTTACTGTATTTAGAATTATATCAAGAATAGGACTCCCCTACTATATAAAGGGGGTCTGATCATTTGTAAACCCATCACATTTTATGCAATACAAAGAAATATACTACCTTTTTCATAAGCTCTCAATACTTGGTTACTTTGTTCATATTTTCCAATAGAATATTCGTTTGGTTCGAGGGCAATGTAGCTTGAGATCCAAAACCATACATTTCCTTTGGTTTGCTTTTATTTCTATTTGCAGTCAATTTCAATATCAATTTACGTGCCCTCTTATTTTTGTGCCAAGTTATATAACGTATCTTTCAAACCGCGTATAAATTCAATTGTTATCTGTTTTTAGGGTAAACAGTTTGGCGCCCACCGTGGAGCTAAGGATAATAGTGATTAACTGGTACAAATTTTCGTAACACATACTATTTTACACTTGTTCTTTGAAGTATCTTTGATTACATGATTAAAAAAATGTCAAACTCTTAGTCAGCACCTCAACCATTGATAATGATCTCGCCCACCACGGAGAAAATGAGAACATTGCACCAGGAAACATTGTACCCTATGGTGGCCTCGATGGAATTCCGGCAGTAGATCCAATTGACGTCAATTCACATGTAGCCATCAATGGAAATTTGGCCATCGATCCCGAAAGCAGCATCCGCGGGGATGCCCAATCAGCTACTCAGAGCGCACATGGTGGTGAAGATGGAAGGATCAGCCTGAGGGTGATCTTCGAAATATTGTAGGCTCAACAGGCGGCGATAGCCCAGCTCCAAAATCATAAACACACACTGAGCAGGGTCGAACCCCAGCCATCCCAGGAAATCATACACAGGGTCGAATCGACTTTGAAAAGATCGAACGAGAAAGAATCGGAGGCTATCATAAGGATGCTCGAAGAACTGACAAAGCGAACCGATACAGGGGAAAAGAAGATCGAGGAAAACGACAAGAAGGTGGAACTTATAATTCCAGGGTTGATCAGATCCCAGGGGCACCATCGATATTGAAAGGACTAGATTCCAAAAAGTTTGTACAAAAATCTTTCCCCCCGAGTGTAGCTTTAAAGCCGAACCCCAAGATGTTTCGTATGCCCAAGATTCCTAAATATAATGGGACAACTGATCCAAACGAATGCTTCACCTCCTACACATGTGCTATCAAAGGAAATGACTTAGAAGATGACGAGATCGAATCTGTCTTGCTGAAGAAATTTGGGGAGACTCTATCGAAGAGTGCTATGATATGGTATCATAATTTACCACCTAATTCTATTGACTCATTTGCTATGCCTTCAGATTCTTTCGTAAAGGCACACGACGGGGCCTTAAGGTCGCAACAAGAAAGTCGGACCTTTTTAAGGTAACGCATAAAGACAACGAGATGCTCATAGAATTTGTTTCTCGATTCCAAATGGAACGAATGGATTTCCCACCGGTCACCGACGATTGGGCTGTTCAAGCTTTCACTCAAGGTCTCAACGTTCGAAGTTCAATGGCTTCATAACAGTTGAAGAAGAATTTGATCGAATACCCAGCTGTCACTTGGGCTGATGTGCACAATCGGCATCAATCGAAGATCAGGGTCGAGGATGATCAACTGGGGGCTCCTTCTGGGTCCGTTTATCCTATCAGGCCAGTAGATATAATCAAGAAGGATATCGACCGAGAACCAAGGTCGAACAGAGATCGATATCAACCGTATAATGGAGACCGTAGAGGCAGCGGATCTGGGCGAAATTCTGCATGGAATGAGAGGAGAAATGATCGAGGTCAGAGTTCACGGGGACTTAAGAGTAAAAACGGCTTCGATAGACCTATCTGTCCCAAAGAAGCACCACGATTGTCGGAGCAACTTTAGTGTGGACGCAGCTGCCATCGTATCGGCCATCGGACGCATCAAAGATACCAAGTGGCCACGACCTTTGAAAAGTGATCCAGCACAAAGGGATCCCAACCAAATATGCAAATATCATGGCACACATGGCCACAGGACGGAGGACTGTCGAGAACTAAGGGAGGAAGTATCCCGTTTGTTCAGCGACGGTCATCTTCAAGAATTTCTGAGTGACCGAGCTAAGAACCACTTCAGAAACAGAGACTCCAACAAATAAAATGGAGAAGAAGAATCCCAGCACGTGATTCATATGATCATCGGAGGGGTTGATATTCCCCAAGGTCCGATGATGAAATGCACCAAGGTGTCAATCATAAGAGAAAAATGGACTCGAGATTACTTACCGGAAGAGACTTTGTCTTTCAGCGACGAGGACGCGGAAGGAATCATGCAACCTCATAATGACTGGTAATCTCTGTACTTATGAATAAAACTAGAGTTAAACGTGTGCTAATTGATCCAGATAGCTCGGCCAACATCATACGATCGAGGGTCGTAGAATAACTCGGCATGCAAGACCAGATCGTTCCAACGGCCCGAGTACTGAATGGATTCAACATGGCTTACAAAACTACTAAGGGAGAAATAACTTTGCCGGTAAACTTTACTGGTACCATCCAACAAACCAAGTTCTATGTAATCGAGGGGGATATGCGATACAACGCCCTGTTCGGGAGACCATGGACCCATAACATGAGGGTTGTACCTTCGACCCTCCACTAGGTATTAAAATTTCCAACAATGGATGGGATAAAGACTATTTACGGGGAACAACCCGCTGCGAAGGAGATGTTTGCAGTCGATGAAGTAATTCCAATATCAACACTCTCATCGACAAAGGACTCAAGTTCGAAAGCGAAACAGGGAGCCAAATAGCAATTATTGGTGCCAGCTTCGACCCAATCAGATGAGTAAAGGATTAACGAAGATGATGACTTCAGGGTTCCTCGATCTTTGATCGACCCCGATGACTCTGATGCTACCAGTCAACGGTCAAAGAACTGGAGCAAGTCGTGGTGATCGAACATCTGCCCGATCGGAAGGTATACCTGGGCACAGGACTAACTCCTAAGCTCAGGGAAAAACTTAGGGTTGTTTTGCTTGGTCCCATCTCGATATGAAAGGGATACCCCCATAGATCACTACTCACAAACTAAGCTTGGACCCGAAGTTCTAGCTGGTGAAACAAAAAAGGAGACCCCAGTCCCAGATTAAACATGCCTTCATCAAGAACGAGGTAACCAAGCTCCTTAAAATAGGGTCCATCCGGGAGGTCAAATACCCGGAATGGCTAGCGAACGTAGTCGTGGTTCCTAAGAAAGGGAACAAACTAAGAATGTGCGTAGATTATAAAGACCTAAATAAAGCATGCCCCAAAGATTCTTTTACTTTGCCTAACATCGATTGTATGATCGACGCCACGGCCGGCCACGAGACTCTAAGTTTTCTCGATACCTATTCCGGATACAACCAAATATGGATGAAGCCGGGAGACCAAGAAAAAACCTCTTTCATCACTAAATATGGCACGTACTGCTACAACGTAATGCCATTCGGGTTAAAAAATGCTGGTGCTACTTACCAACGACTAGTAAACAAAATGTTCGAAGAACAAATAAGAAAAACCATGGAAGTTTATATTAACGATATGATAGTTAAGTCCCTGCGAGCAGAGGACCATTTAAAGCATTTGCAGGAAACATCCAGTATATTGAAGAAGTACAACATGAAGCCGAATCCATAAAAATGTGCATTCGGGGTCGGGTCCGGCAAGTTTCTCAGATTCATGGTGTCCAATCGGGGAGTAGAGATCAACCCCGACAAGATCAAATCTATGGAGGATATCACGGTAGTGGATAACGTGAAAGATTACAAAGGCTAACTAGGTGCATTGCAGCCCTGGGTCGACTCATCTCGAGGTCGTCTGATAGAAGTCATCGATTATTCTCGTTGTTGAAAAAGAAGAACAACTTTACATGGACCCCATAATGTCAACGGGCTTTAGAGCAACTTAAACGATACTTATCGAACCCACCATTGCTTCACACGCCGAAGGCGGATGAATGTACTTGTACCTAGCGGTATCAGAAGTAGCGGCAACTGGAGTCCTAGTCCGAGAAGGACAAGGTAAACAATTTCCGATTTATTATGTCAGTAGGACCTTAGGTGAGGCCGAAACTAGATACCCTCACCTGGAAAAATTAGCACTCGCCTTGTTAAGTGCCTCCAGAAAACTGAAACCATATTTTCAGTTCCATCATATATGTGTCGTGACAACTTACCCTTTACGAAATATAATGCATAAATCCGAACTCTCGGGATGATTGGCCAAATGGGCCGTCGAAATCAGCATGTATGATATCGAATATCAACCCCGAACAGCCATTAAATCACAAATTTTGGCAGACTCCGTAGATGACTTTACACCGACCCTAATACCCGAAGTCGAAAGGGAGTTATTGGTAAAATCCGAAATATCTTCGAGAATCTGGACCCTCTTTACGGATGGTGCCTCGAACGTAAAAGGGTCTGAACTTGGCATCGTACTGAAGCCTCCCACAGGTAATATAGTTAGACAATCTATTAGATTTGTAAAATTGACTAACAACGAAGCCGAGTATGAAGCCATGATTACAGATCTCGAACTAGCCAAAGGCTTGGGAGCGGAGGTGATCGAGGCTGAGTGTGACTCAGTCTTGGTAGTAAATCAAGTAAATGGAACGTTCGAGGTCAAGGATGAATGAATGCAAAGGTACTTGGACAAGCTATAGGTAATGTTGCATCGTTTCAAAGAATGGACTTTGCAACACGTGCACCGAGATCAAAATAATGAAGTCGATGCACTCACAAACTTAAGGTCATCGGTCGAAGACAACAAGCTCAACAAGGGGGCGGTCGTACAACTTATGAGGTCAGTAGTAGAAGAAGGTCACGCCTAAATAAACTCCATAAACTTGACTTGGGATTGGAGAAATAAGTACATAGAATATTTGAAGACCGGAAAACTTCCCTTAGATCCAAAGGAATCGAGGGGACTGCGCACAAAGGCAGCCCGATTTAGCTTGTCCAAAGATGGAAGCTTACTCAGGAAGATGTTCGATGGTATGCTAGCAATATGTCTAGGACCGGGAGATACCGAGTATGTATTGAGGAAGTCCACGAAGGCACATGCGGGAACCACTCAAGCGTTGAATCACTGGTTCGAAAGGTAATCAGGGCCGGCTATTACTGGGTTGATATGGAAAAAGATGCGAAGGAGTTTGTGCAAAAATATGATAAATGTCAAAGACATGGTCCAATGATTCATCAACCCGGGGAGCTGTTGCATTTGGTTTTATCACCGTGGCCGTTCATGGAGTGGGGGATATACATCGTTGGCCCTCTTCCATCGGCACCAGATAAGGA
Organism: Nicotiana attenuata; assembly: GCF_001879085.1. Lineage (NCBI taxonomy): Eukaryota > Viridiplantae > Streptophyta > Magnoliopsida > Solanales > Solanaceae > Nicotiana > Nicotiana attenuata. The sequence continues at coordinate 14,744,120 of NC_031991.1, forward strand.
TCAATTTGTTTTATTTATGATTGAGTATTTCTCTAAGTGGGTCGAAGCACAAGCCTACCAGAAGATCAGGGAGAAAGAATTCATTGACTTCATTTGGGACCACATCATATGACGATTCAGAATACCATCCGAAATTGCATGTGACAACGAAAAATAGTTTATCGGCAGCAAGGTGACCAAATTTCTCGAAGACCATAAGATCAAAAGGATCTTATAAACACCTTATCACCCTAGTGGGAATGGGCAAGCCGGATCGACCAATAAAACCATAATCCATAACCTCAAGAAAAGGTTGATCGATGCAAAGGGAAAAAGGAGAGAGATCTTTCCCAAAGTCCTTTGGGTGTATCGCACAACTTCGAAGTCTAGTAACGGGGCCACACCGTTTTCTTTGGTTTATGGTGCTGAAGCATTAATACCAGTCGAAGTCGGGGAGCCGAGCACCAGATTTCGATATGTGGCGAAGGAATCGAATGACGAGGCCATGAATACAAGTTTGGAGCTATTAGATGAATGGTGTGAAGCTGCCTTTGTTCGATTGGCTGCCGGATCAAAAGGTATTACAATCGAAGGGCCAACCTTTGATATTTTAACATTGAGGACTTAGTACTGAGGAAGGTCAAATTAAATACCTGAAATCCAAATGAAAGGATGTTGGGTCCGAACTGGGAAGGCCGTACCAGATTCTCCAGATCACAGGGAAAGAATCCTATAAGCTCGGAACGATAGACGGGGAACAACTACCTAATAATTGGAACATGGCTCATCTTAAACGATATTACTGCTTAGGTACGACCCCATTTCGATTCTTTCTATTTTTAAACTAACACTTGCAGGTTATTGACAAGGAGCAGCACGAAGCCTTTAGGTCTGAAAGCACGCATAGCGTTGTTTTTCCCTTGAACCATTTTTGTCCCAATTGGGTTTTTCGGCAAGGTTTTTAACAAGGAAACAACGGATTGTGCTAACTTAGAAGCAAAGACCAATCATGAATCGTTATCAAAGACTGTATTTACAGTATCCGAGATTTCTCTACGATCAACCTTGAATACTGGGGAGGGATTACCCTTGGATATCGAATTGTTCTAGCGAGGAAATTATTTTGAAATGGAAGGGTCTCGATATGTAGGATTTATTGTAAGGACCAAATTGTCAAAACGAACCGTGCCCACATAGGTTGCTCGAGCCCTGACGTAGTATGACTATTTTTGACAAGAATAAAGAGAAGTATTTTCCTTGCAACTATCTTATGTCTTGGAAAAAATTCCACTTCACAATCCCATACTTAAGATATATTATGGAAACAAGCTCAAGGGCCGATTATAACCAGAGTTCGGATAATCACTCCCACACCCGGGAGACTGCCGTCCGAAAAATAAAACTTAAACAGACAGAACTACTGAGCATCGGGGACGAAAGACCTAATAGGCAACTCCCCAATTTCTAAAGGCCATGGCCACTCCACTTGGGGACTGTTATCCCGGGCAAGCCCAGATAAAACGGGAAAACAAGCCCAATAGGCAGATCCCGAACTAAAAGGCTACAACCAATTTAACATGACTCGGAGATGTCCGAAACCCGTAACAAAAATAGGCCTTCAAAAAAAAAAATTCATTTACAACCAGTTCTAAAAGGCTACCCTCGGCAAAGTCACAAGTTTAAGACATCTTCGGGAAAAATTTCGATGATATCGAGCCCCAAAAACTCTAATAAAGGCAAGGGTTGTTCGAACGCTCGAACACAACCTTATTGTCTCATGCTAAGGCATTTCAACCTTCGTGATTAAAAATGAAAAAGCAAAAGAAAAACATAAGAGCCGAAAGGGGAAGTAAAGCCTTATATTTATGTAAAATGATCTTCTTTACAAGAGGCAAATCGGCCTAGTCCAAAAAATTTACAACGGTCAAAATAGCCTAAAAAGATATAAAAGAAAAACAAAAAACCTAAAGGCCTAAGTGGCCTGATCTTCATCAGAGGCAGCATTTCCATCCTCGAGATCTTCCCCACCTTCGGACTCATTTAGACTATCTGATTCTTCCTCGGGAAAGGCTAGTTTCCGATCCATAGCTTCCTCTGCTTTGGCGTTCTCGAGTGCAGCCTGTACATTGAGCCCCGAGCATTGACTTCCTTGAGGTCTTCCCTTCGAGTTTGTCATTTTGCATGATCCACCATGCTTTTGGCATGCGCCTGGATGGCCCCAATGTCGACCTTATATTGGGCCGCAGTGGCATTGGCTTTAGTGTTGGCTACGGCCACCTCAGATTTGGCCACTTCGAGCTTATTAGCCAAGTTAGCTAACTGGGACTGAAGCTCCTCGATTTTATTTGCTTGCACCGAGGTTATATCTCTTGCAATCCAGAGCTAGGACTCAACCGTCTCCAACTCTTCTTGGACGGTCCCCTTTTTTGAGGCTAAGATATTTTGTTCATATTCTTCTTGAACTCTTCAGCCTCGGCTCAAATTGCATCTACTTGTTTTTGAAGATCCTTGATCTGTTCGAGCCTCTGTAGGACCTATAGAATTGGATCTTTAGTCGTTATCTCCAATTCGTCTTCACTATTGTGAAGCACTTGGAATACCTATTCGGCCATCTCAGCATGCTCATCCTGAGTCGTCACTAGATCTGCCTGAAGCTTCTCACTGAAAAGCTTGCAAGTGTCATTCTTCTCAGTGAGGTCTCGAATCTCTGCCTCGCGCTCCTCCCGAACTTGAAGGAAGGCCTCGTGATGCAATACTGAAGCCTACAAGCAAGGAAGAAGGTATTAGAATTACCTACAATCACGAGTTTAAAAGAGATAATGGAACAATCATCGAAGTAACCAGATTCAGAGCATGTTGGGCCTTATTGAACAAACAAGTGGCTCCCATCGCATTTATCACAGCTTGGTCCTCCTCGGTCAATTCCGGAAGCTCGTAGCATTGGTCCCGATAAACCCTAATTTAATGCTTCGTCTCCCCAATAATGCCTACGCCTTCAACTCGTTCTAAAAAAATAGGATTCTGGGTAATAAGTTTTTGATACTCAACAACCCCTGTTAAAAAATAATCGCAAAAATCCAAACATTTATCAATCCAGCCATAAGGTAGATCGGAAGCCACTCCCACAAAACAAAAATAATTATGCATCATTCGCATACTGATGGCAGCTTCGAAGAGGTCATATATCAATTCTCTTTCTCAAAAAATACAGAAGAAATGGGTCTGCGCACTAATATCCGCCATAAAAGGGCCTATCCATAACAAATGAGAAGCTATCTGACTCAACTCCAACATAATGACTCTGATAGCTAGCCCTTTTAGACACTTGAATATTGTCTAATTCTTCGGGTCCATTTATGGTTATTGCTTCTGTGAACATAGTAGCTAAATAATCCCAACGTGTTACATAAGGCAAATATTGTATAATTGTTAAGCATCTAAGATAGCTGTAAATCCCCACGGGGGAAGAGAAGACCGAGCATCCACCAGTACAGAAAACAATATATTTCGCCTACGGTCCGGATTAATACTTGGGGCCAGGAATCAGTCCACTAGTTTTGGGCTCGATGCAGATCCAGCAGCGCCCGATGACGGTGTTTTCTTCGGCATCAGTAACTCATCAAACCGGTGACATCTCCCAAAGCACCAAACTCGACTCCATCCAAGAAGTCATGGATATCGACCGCCTCCTGAGGGCCCTCACAAGGGTGACCTTCCAACATATTGGCCGCATGAAGCGTGGCATCCAAAATCTGAGGGGGCTCGGAAATATCGATCAAATCGAGCTCATCCCTCCGAACATCCTCCGCCACTCGGGCAGTCTCTCCCCCGATCTCTCCCTCAACCACCTCGGCTTGGGACAAAGTGGCTCAACTTTTTCTGGTTCAGGAACTTTGGACGAAGCTCCCTCGTCAACCCCCTCTGTTTCGGAGGACTTTTGTATCGAAACACCAGCCCACACGCGGGCCACTAGATTTGATTCCTCTTCTTCTACATCTTCAAGATCGTCTCTAAGCCGACGAACTGAGTCCAAAGATAGAGCGATGGTGCTCCCCTTGGGTTTACGGGTTGGCTTTTTCCTTGGCTTTTGCTTTTCCGAGTTCGGGGAACTCGGAGCCCCTTTTCTCTTCTTCTCTTTGGCTTGCTTCGAAGCAGGTAATTGGGAATGGATATCTTCTTCAGTTCGGAGACTTATTTCCACATCTTTTGCAAGGCCTACAATGGAAAAACGATGAATAAGCTCGAGAAAGTGGCCCGAATGATAACCGTTCAAAGAAAGAAGCCTACCATGATTACGGGCCTCCCATTGACCCTTTGACAATTCCATCCAAGCAAACTCGGAGTAAGGTCTCTATGATACTAGGCTCTCAACCCGTTCTTTGAGATCAGGGATAACCTCCAGCGTCTGGGTTATAGATGCAACATCAAAAAAATTTACAGATAAGGAAAGAAGATAAGAGGTAAAGCAACAAAATCAGAGAAGACAAAATACTACTCACGATTCATGCTACATTTCACCGAAAATGGCATGTCTTTAGCAGGGATCAAGTCCGAAGTCCTTATTCGGGCAAATCGCCCTATCTAACCTTGGTCACAAGACTCATCTATGCTCGAGAATGGGGTTTTGACGGCCCGGCGAGCGAGATTGATCAGCCCTCCCCGATAAATTCGGGCACTATAAAGGCGCATAAGGTGATCGAGGGTGAAAGGATACCCCTCGATTTTGCTTGTGAAGAAACGAAGAAGATTGACTATTCTCTAGAATGAAGGGTGGATTTGGCCGAGGGTGACATCGTACCTCTTGCAAAAGGCGATGATGATGGGGTCTAAGGGACCCATCGTGAAGGGGTAAGTATAAACACTTAGATACCCCTCCATGTAAGTGGTGATCGATTCCTCGGGAGAAGGAAGTACTACATCCCTTTTCACCCAGTTTCACTCCTCTTTAACCTTTTCGAGGGTGTCTTCGGTTATCGTGCATATGTACCTCGAGACCATTTCACAAAGACTAGGTACTGATGAGGCATTTTCAATCCTAAAATCAGCAGGGCACCCTCCCGGAACTAAATCCTCAAGGGGGTTCTGCCGTAGTTCCATCGCCGGCGGGCCATGAAGAGGAGGGGGTCTCATTTTGCAGCACAGTTTTAGAAGTTTTTTCCATTATAAAATAGAAGAGAAGGGAATTAGGGTGATTTGCTTGAGATTCAAGGGATTTGGAAGTAAGAGTTGCAGAGCAAAGAGGTTTTTTTGAAGAGAAGCAGCAATGAAGGAAATTTTGAGCGTAAAAGTTTAAGGGTAAGAAGGTGGCGGTACTCATAAACTTGCTGGTGGCGGTTCAGATCCGATGGTGGCTGACCAACAACTGACAGGCATTTAATGCCTTGGTAACCGAACCGATGGGACGTTTCAGTACCTACTTGTCACTGATGTCATAATCGGTTTCGTCGCTTATGTCACGGTACATCGAGATGGGATTGGAAAAATTCATGCCATTTCTCGTCATCTTCTCTCCGAGAAACGAAGGGACTATCTGTATATGGTCAAATTTGGGTTTGCCCTTTCCGTGCGACTGATCGAGACTAGAGCACGATAATCCAAGTATCAGCCTCGTATTATATCAAACCATGGTGCAAAGTTAGGTTGCCGAGCTCGAGACCCTGAGACCGATTAAGATCGATACCGACCAAAACCGAGATCGATCAAGATCAAGATCGGACAAGATCGAGACCGAATAAGATGGAGATCGACGGAAGCTTACTGAGTCGAATAATGGAAAGATGAAATATCCGTAGTCGGGCGAGGATCACGACGCGAATCCCGACACGTATCAAGAGGAGGCCGATTAATTAGCCAATCATAGGATTTCTTACTGTATTTAGGATTGTATCAACAGTAGGACTCCCCTACTATATGAAGGGGTCAGATCATTTGTAAACCCCATACATTTTACGCAATACAAAGCAATATACTACCTTTTTCTTAAGCTCTCAATACTCTGTTACTTTGTTCGTATTTTCCAGTAGAATACTCATTTGGTTCGAGGGCGATCTAGCTTGAGATCCAAAGCCATACATTTCCTTTGGTTTGCTTTTATTTCTATTGGCAGTCAATTCAATATCAATTTAATTTGCTTATAATTTGCATACAACTTATTTATTTCTTCCTATTGGAGTTTCAATATGAAATTCTAACTAAAACCTACTCTACTCTTCCTAAAACTCCCTAAAAATCGAGTTATAAGCTTTAGAAGATATTTACAATCGCTCGTAACAACACCTAATACGAGCAAATAACAAATTCATAAATCCCAAATTTCGAATTCAAAGCTTTGAAGCCAACCACATTACTGACTTACGGTGGATGCTCATATTTCTTAGAGGTACTAAATACAACTCCATGAATGAGCAAAATGAAGGTTTCATTAATGATAAAAATCTCTGGGGAAATCACTAAAAAAATATTGAAATTTGGTCCCGTAGATCTTCTATTTCACCGAAATTCGTTGATCGCTCCGTACGAATTTATAATGGAAAACTCGTGTTCATTGTAAGATTACTGAAGGAAAGGTTGGTCATAAATTTGGAGAGTTTTCTTCTACACAGAAATGAAGACCTTCGAGAACAAATATTGGACTGGGAAGAAAAAGGGAAAAAAGTAAAGTCTAAATGCATATGGCACTCTTTTTAGTGGTTGTCAATGAAGTTTAAGCTCACGTTTCTCACCCCCAAACAGAGTTTAATGTTTTTTAACTTCTCATAGACGTATGGTGGAAAAACTAAGAAACCAACAAAATTTGAAAAGAATCATAACAAAATTTAATCACATCAAGTCGTGGCGTTCAATCAGTGATGAACAAGCAGGACGAAACGTTAGAAGAGGATGGAAAAAAATATAAAGACAATGAAGAAAAAGAGGAAAAAGTAAAATACTACTAATCGAAATCCATCATAAGATGGGTGGAACGTGACGAAGAGGAAAGATGTCATGACCCTAAATCCTCTAATGGCTAATGACACCTAACACACTGGCTAGGCGAACGAACAATCTCAAATCGCTAAATAAAAGCAATAGAATAGATATAGCAACTCAAACAGGTGCAATAACATCATCGGTAAGGTTGTCTTATAAACAAGTACAAAACAACACAACATTGCCGGATCTGGTGTCACTGAGTACATGAGCTTCTAAGAGTAGCAAAATACAAGGTCTGAAATATGTATAGTACTATCTGAACCAAATAATAGTAGATAGATGTGAATAGATCGACTTCTAGGTCCTGCGATTGAAGAAGAAACACTACCTTGAGTAAACGGGATTAATATCTAAGCACCTTGCTGTGCTCCACTGATACCAATGCCAGAATCTGCACAAGAATATGTAGAAGCATAGTATGAGTATAATCGATCCAATGTACTTAGTAAGTATTAAGTCTGACCTGAAAGAAGTAGTGATGAGACTCTGACCAATATGATATTTCCATAATCAGATAATCAACCAGTATAAATAAAGAGAAGGAACAGTTCTGAAGCAGTTTTTATCAGTAATGTAAGTCACAGTCATGAAGATTACATGCATGTTTCACAGATATAATACTCAAAACTAAATCCTTTCCCAGAGTCCATATAAGATAATGATGTTAACGAAATAGCAGGTAAATGAACGCTCCTACATGAATGCATGATGTATAGTCTATACACACACTCATCACACCCCGTGTGCCTGGCAAGAAGCATCTGTCATAATCACACACAATCGGTACTTTACAGGTGCAGTGCCTCACATAAATTTCCTCACTAAAAACAAATGCATGTGCCTGGCACTCATAGGGCCCAAGGTAAAATGGGTAATTACCTGACTCCAGAGGGAGGAATCCATATCCAAGTGTCAGTGTAATAAGAAAAAAATCAGTATCCTCAATCTGCTCATATATCCCAATGTGTAAACTATCTCACAGTACCATAACTATATCAATTCGCATGGAAAAGTACCATCCTGCCCTAACTCTGCTTTTATAATAAATGTATGGTGCACAAAGATAGAAATAAAATATGCACATGTATGTGCATGATAATGAAGTATGACTATGATTAAAGCAAACAACTCAATGCATAAAAATGCGGCATCATGTCCAATTATGGAACCATAAGCCTAGACATGATTTCTAAATAAAGGCCAGTCACAATCAAGTAAACATGTGTCATGAAGGAAGCATAATCAAACAAGGCATGAAGAAGCCTCAAACTACTCCACACATGATATAATTCTTGGTTCGTATATATACGCTCGTCACCTTGCATATACACCAACCCAACTCACGTAACACATTGCAATCGGGTCCATTTTAGGTGAATTCCCTCTTAACAAGGAGAGCTAAGATACTTACCTTTTTTTGGAACTGCTTCAACCTTCCACAATCGTCTTTTGTTTAGAATCACCTCCAACCGGCTTCAATCTAGCCAAATAATACTCAATAAGATCAAATAAATCATAAAAATCAATTCCAAATAATAAAACTTAAACTTTAATCACCTCTCAAAAAGTTAACAAAAGTTAACTCGGGCCCACATGACCAAAACCTAAGTCTAGGGATAGAACCCATTGACACATAACCTCAAGAGTCCAAATATTTATCTAGGTTCTAAATTTAATACCAAATCGGTATTCAAAACCTCAAAATACTCTCTCTTAAGTTGTAGATAAAAATCCTAAATTTTACTTTAAAATTCATATTTTAGGTGTAGAAGTTCATGAGAAATCAAGATATATGATTAAAATGAAGTAGGAATTACTTACCCTCAAGAGTGTAGTGAAATCCCTCTTCAAAATCTCATCCTCTCATTCTCCAAAACTCAAAAATATGAAAAATGGGTAAATCCGGGAATTCTGGATTTAAAATGCCTCTGCCAACGAAATGTTCTCCGCAATCGCGGTCACTAGCCACGTAATCGTGACTCGCTGCTAGCCACCCTTTGCGATAGCGGTCTAACCACACTCGATCGCGATGCACAAGCCATCCAGACCAGGCTTATGTCACGATCCAATATGGCACCTAGTCCCTAGGACTAGGTAAGCCTAACACATGCTGAATTATTAACAGATTTAAATCATTTATACATTAAATATAAACCGATAAATGATATACATAGCTAAAAACGATCAATAGTTATACATTTTTCCAAAATCGGTAGTACGGAGTCATAAGGTCTACTGAGTACACTAAAATCTCTAAATACAATACTGTTTCGGAATGAAAATAAACAGTAGTAATAAAAGACAATAGAAGGTGACTCCGAGGCCTACGAACGCACTAGCAGGTATACCTTGAAGTCTCCGCGGCAAATCACAAGCAGCTAATGTCCAACACGCTCTGAGGTACCTGGATCTATACAAAAATACGCAGAAGCGTAGTATGAGTACACCACAGTGGTACCCAGCAAGAATCAAGACTAACCTCGGTGGATTAGTGACGAGGTTAAAGTCAAGATACCTGCTAGACAAATAACCTATGCAGAATATTAACATACAGCTAACAACGGAAAAGCAAAGTAAATAAATGGCAACAAAGGGTAATCATGTGATAAGCAATAAAATAATCAAGACACAGATAATATACAAGTGAAAGCAATTAAGGAAAAACTGTGAGAGTTCTAATCATCAAATCATTCCGCCACAGGAATTACAATAAGAATCACCCCGAGGTACCACACCTCAACTATCACAAATCACGAATCATATACACATGATATCTCATGCCCAGATTATCGATCACAACCATACGGACAGCTCACGTGCTGCACAGACAACTCACATTCCAAAAGTAACAATATCTCATATCCGCACGAACAACTCACGTGCTACCAGTCCAATCCACACACAGAAGGCAGATATACAATAATACATGCACATGATTACTGAACATCAAGATTTATATTTATGGACTGATATATATAACATGTTACAGTGTATGCTTGTAACACAACTAATATTAGAGACACCGAGTAACACATTGAAAGTAATACAACAATTCACGTAATATGCATGACACATACAAGGAAGTCACACCACCACACGAATATCATCAATAATATGCCCCTAGGACATCTCATATCATCCCTGACATAGCCCCTTTGTGTCGTCCTGTGCACAAAAATATAGTAAATACGTGCCTTGTCTCGCCACACGTGCATCAATAATTATCTCACCTTTTTGACCACATGCGAAAACCTAATATATATATATATATATATATATATATATATATATATATATATATATACGCACATCCGGTTTATGTATATATATATACCCCGCCTGATCTCGCCGCATGTGCAGTATCAATAATAACAATAGCATGATAGAAACCTCGTGCAAACACCCCGACAATCTTCTCAACAAGTCCACATGTGCCAAAATCACAACAACGCAATAAATCAACTCACACCACACGTGCCCAAATAGATCATGCTGCACAGGTACAAATAGATTAGCACTTGAGCCACATTAGTAGGCCATCCACCAGCTGTTGGAATCACTCCATTTACTACCGGAGTTGCTTATCTTTTGGTATGTGTACAGCCAGCTAGTTTGGGTATGACGGGGCCTTGTTCCATCTGGTGCTTGTTCAGTTCAACACTTCTAGAGGCTTGTAGATATGCACCTGTGCAGTTAGTATGTTTTTATATGTCAGCTTGTGTTAGCCTTGTCGGTTTTCCAGATTGTGCAGTTCTTATCAGCTATGCTTGTGCTTGTTCGGTTTATTAGTTATATTAATGTTTAGTATATTATCAGTAGGTTTAGAGATGATCGGCACTTAGTGTCGGTTATTCATCACGGCCCTAGGCTGGCTCATGATAAATCATTCTTCCAAATCAATCCTGAGTTACTCAAAAACCAAAACTGACCATGCACGTAAGTCATAATACACAATATGGAGCCACTCAAGACCTCAAACCACCAAACGAAATGCTAAATCTCAAAACCGCCGATCGGGTTATTGCATTCTCCCCCTCTTAAACAAATGTTCATCCTCGAACGTGCCAAGAGTCATTCCAAAGCCAGCAAATCACTGTATAAACTTACCATACATACCCACACGGGTGATCCCACGTCACCCCAATCCACATAAGCCCGACAACACCATATTGACTGAATTCCTTCCACCCATACCAATAAGCCTTAGAACCAAATTTCAAAATCTACCAAAGACCCAATCCTTACATATACACATTGTATCTGTCATGACCCAAACCCACTAGTCGTGATGCCACCTAACCCAACCCGCTAGGTAAGCCAATTAATGATTATCCATATCCAATTAACTTAATAAAACAATTAAACAAAGGAAGTATCTGAATCTTATACATTCCCCAAGGACTGGTAGTAGAAATCATGAGCTTCTAAGAATAGAGTTTACGAAGCTTATATGAAGAAAATACATCTTCTGTTTGAAAAGTACATAACAGAGTTTTATAATCTAAGGCTACCGTGAACAAGAGGCAGCTACAGCAGGAATGCAGGTACACCTTCAAATCCAGCAACCATCGAACACAGCAACATCGGCATCCGGAATCTGCACGCAATTTGCAGGAAGTGTAGTATGAGTACAACCGACCACATGTACTCAATAATTAACAAACCTAGACTTAGGTTGAAAGCAGTGACAAGCTGGAACATAGGTCGGGTCCAACACCAATAACCAATAGCAGTTCATAACAACGTAGGACATATAAATAAGGAAGTAACTCAGAGATAAAATGCTTAACTTTTTCATAGTTTTTCTAAAATAGTTCCGCTCTTCAAGAATATCAGTGAAAGCTCAAATCCTTTACCGAAATCGTTGTAAAATATTGGATAGTTTGAAAACAGTAATTTTTCTAAAAATCCTTTTCACAATAAATAAGATGTTTCATTTTTTAGATAGCATGATAGCAAGTGTGAAATACCTCTATATAACCACATATCAATGTATGTAAAAAGTCATGAATGACGTGATACCGTACAACATGAGGAAAAATGCATCTCTATGCATGTATGTCATGTGTGCATGCCAATGTCATGTACCTTAAAGATGAATCATGTACTCACACTCTCAGAGTACTCAACCTCACTGTCTTACACTTTTCACTCATCATGCTCAACAACTCGGTACTGTATATGGCCCATAAGGCCCAGGGAAGATCCATCCAAGAATATATACATCACTGACCATCAGTCACTCAGTACCGAGGAAGGCCAATCCGGCCCGATGGAGAACATCCATCTCTAGCTATATAAATGCTTCGGACAAGATCCATGTCCAGGGAAGATCCATTCCTCAAAATAATCAACCGCGCTCACTGGGGGTGTGTGCAGACTCCGGAGGGGCTCCTTCAGCCCAAGCGCTATCATAAATCAGAATAACCGCTGTGGCGTGCAGCCCGATCCCATAACTATCACTCATAATCAAGCTCTCGGCCTCACTTAGTCATCAATATCTCTATTCTCACCCACGGGCTCACAATGTCATGAAAACTTACCCGGAAAAATGATATAATGTATCAATAAGTAACAACTGAGATTGAGATATGATATGAATGCATGAATGTGACTGAGTACAAAATATCAATGAGATGACAGCAAGAAACGACCACTATGGGTCCCAACAATATCAACAAAAATCCTAAACATGATATCTAGCATGATGTACAGCTCATTTACTTTATCACATGGTGAAAACACAGATATTAACAAAATAGGGCCACTATTTAGTGCCCTGGAAAATAACAGAGTCACAATTCACAGGGTGCACGCCCACACGCCCGTCACCTAGCATGTGCGTCACCTCAACACCAATCACATAGCACATAACTCGGGGTTTCATACCTCAGCACTAAGTTCAGAAGAGTTACTTATCTCAAACAAGCCAATTCCAACGCCGAGCAAGCCAAGCGATGCTCCAAGAATGCCATAACGCACGTAGCGACCTCTGAACGACTCAAAACTAGCCAAAAGCAACTCAAATACATCAGATAAATCCCAATGAAATAATTACAAATGATAATGATCGAATCCTGAGTCAAATCCCAAATTCGGCCAATTATCACATCCGGGCCCGCATCCTCAGAATCCGACAAAACACACAAAATCCGACAACTCATTCAATTACGAGTCCAACCATACTTGTTTCACTCAATTCCGATTCCAAATCGTTGATCAAAACTCAAAAGTTCATATTATGAAAATTTAGGCCAAAACCCCAATTTCTCTTTCAATTCATCAACCAATTGCTAAAAATGAAGATGGATTCATGAAATATAATCAAAACTGAGTAGAGAACACTTACCCCAATCCTTGTGATGAAATTTGCTAAAAAAATTGCCTCAATCCGAGTCCATCTTAAAATATGAAGAAAGAACCAGAGCCTCGATTTATAGCTTCTGCCCAGCAATTTCTGCATTTGCGGACAATAGGTCGCATCTGCGATGCTCACTTTTGCGGAAAAGGACTCGCATTTGCGAGACGGCCGCTTCTGCGATGGCGCACCTGCAGTCGCACTTCTGCGCAATTACCTTCGCATTTACGGATTTCCACTCCTCAATGTAATCTCGCATCTGCGACGCTTGTCTCGCATCTGCGGCCGTCGCACTTGTGCAATATCAATCACAGGTGCAGAACACCAGAACTAGAAGCTCCTTAGCAATGAAAACATGAAGGAAAATGTTCAGAAAAGAAACTTAAACACGCCCGAGCCCCTCGGGACCACGTCCAAACATACCAACAAGTTCCAAAACATAATGCGAACCTACTCGAGGCCTCAAAACACACATAGCAACATCGAAATGACGAATTACACCTCAATTCAAATTCGATGAACTTGAAACTTCATACTTCCACAACCGATGCCGAAACCTATCAAATCACGTCCGATAGACCTCAATTTTGCACACAAGTCACATTTGGCATTACAACCTGCTCCAACTTCTGGAATTAAAATCTGGCCCCGATATTAAAAAGTCCACTCCTGGTCAAATTTTCCAAAATTCCAACTTTTGCCATTTCAAGCCAAATTCCACTACGGACCTCCAAATCACGATCCAGGCGCGCTCCTAAGTCCAAAATCACCCAACGGAGCTAACGAAACCATCGAGAATCCAATCCGAGGTCAATTACTAAAAAGTTAGACTTGGTCAAACCTTTCCAATTTGAAGCTTCTAGCTGAGAATCATTCTTCTAAATCAATTCCGAATAACTTGAAAACCAAAACCGACGATTCACATAAATCATAATACATCATACAAATCTACTCATGCCCTCAAACAAACGAGCTAAGTGCAATGGTCAAAATGACCGGTCGGTTAGTTATATCAACCTCAATCAGATGCAATAGCTCATGCATAAATCCATAAGGTATAACCATACGACATAACACATCACTCATATGCCCAAAGAAATAACTTTGACCACAATAGTTGCCAATTCCCAAACTTGGTACCAGTAAATAGCCTCATAACGGCTAGAACCTCGTTCCAGACCTTCACAATGTCGCGCATTATTTTCTTGCGAAAGTGGGTTTCGATGTGTGACAACTTTTTTAAACGGGTATTAAAAGAGAGAGTACCTCGTTCCAGACCTTCACAATGTCGCGCATTATTTTCTTGCGAAAGTGGGTTTCGATGTGTGACAACTTTTTTAAACGGTTATTAAAAGAGAGAGTCACCACCTAACAGTTTTGAGGTGCGTTACAGCACCTATTTGCAAATTTCTATTTTAACTAGTCCATGTTACCAAAGATCTGATAAGGGCTCAAATTGCCTCAAAGAGAAGATGTTAGGCATTCTTTGAGGTCCACAACTATGGTTCTCGATCGAATTTTAAACTATGTGTGGCTTGTTGAATTATAACTAACTTACGTGATCATGCTAATCAGAGTACGAAGTCCAAGTAATTGATCGACTATGTAAAGTAAGGAAATAAGGCAAAGTAATTGATCAAGAGAGATGAATACTGAAGGAAGAAATAACGTGCCCATTAATACTAATTAATACAACTTTTTAGAATTACAAGATACAACTTAGCCAAGTCTAGGTTTCAATAACCAAGTATACAAGAAATAATCACACATGGGGGGGGGGGGGGGTCCTAAATGTTTTAGCCTAAAGGATCACCCCGTCTAACATAAATAATACTTCGCAAGTCGCTTAAGCATAAGGGTTGCTCATATTGTTCAACGAGCACAGACCATTATCTCCTGCTACCCGATTACTATCTTGAGGTTGTTTACCTAAAGTGCACTAGTTCAATTCTAAGTCGCGCCATATGTGTGCATACCCGTCCCATGCCTATGGTCCAGGAGGTTGTGGACCACAATATATGTAGTTATAGACTCAATCTAGGTTGCTCAAAATGAAACAATTAGGTGTCACATAATTGAAACAAGTAGGACTTCATACAAGATGCAAGTAGCATAAAGGGCTCGGGTTCACCTCCTCATGCAAATTCACATATGCACACGAGCAGTTGCTATTCAAGTTAACTATGCTTAAGACAAAATTACTAGGTGGATGGACAGTTATAAGTAAGCAGATCTGGAAATGGAGAATGACACGTTGTTTCAATCCTTATAGGCATGATCGCTATACGATTGCTCTTAGAAGATTTGGACTAAGCAATTGAGAAACGCCAATTCTTATTATATTTAATCCTATAGCCATGCTTTCTAAGTGACAATTAAACAGTTTCAACAGTCAACGCAGAATCCTATAGGCATGATTTCTAGATGGTCAGATTTGAGTAGTGAAGCTGTTTAAAACGCAAGTCTATTTTGTTAATACTATAGCCATGATTTCTAGGCAGACCACACAATTGAGAGAGAGATATTAATGCAAACAGTCTTAATAACCCAAGCGAGATCCTATAGGCATGTTGTCTATTGAAGTGAAACGGGCTAAGCAAACATCGGACGAACTCGATTTGAATCCTATAGTCTTAATTCAAGTTATGTTATGGGTTGGCAGGATCAATACTATGGTCCTAAGTTGCTATTTCCAAATGCTCATATAAGATTTAAACCTATAGGCATGTTGTCTAGCAGTATATAGGAATATAGCATGTTGAGAAAGTAGCAAATAAAGCATTTAGATCCTATAGGCATGTTTTCTACCCATTCATGTAAGAATTAAAGTACCCCCAGCCCCCTTTTCACTAATTTCTTTATCATTCGTTATTACAAATTAGGGCAGTTACAAACTTAATAAAATAATTACAGGTCAAATAGAATAGTTACAGGCCTAACATAAATACAAAGTAACCCAATGATGTTTCTGGTCCTTCACTAGCTTTAATCTTTGCACAACCAATAGGCCCAAATCCCAGGCTCACAAGGATAATTAAATCACGCCTGAATCTAGTGCTCAGATCCAACAACACATATGACCCAATAAACCAGGCCCAAACATGAAGACAAATTATCTTGTTTACCCGCTACCAACTAGCAGGAATACAAACAACACAAATAACATAATAGAATAATTTTGGCTAAAAATTCTCAAGGAGATTCCAACAAACAAGGGTTCAAGACAGAAAAGGTTCAGAACTAATTCTGATTCAATAGAAGTTCATATAGAGAAGCCTTTAAAAAGAAGATCTAAGGTAAGACATGGTTGAAACTGATCCTACAGCCAAACAGAGATACCTATCATGAAGGTCCAAAACAAATCAATATGATAAACACAGTTCAGTGGGTTTGACAAGGTAATTAGCAAGTATTCACCTAGTTCCAATCATGAGAGACTTGGCATAAGAAAATCTAAGGTGGAACATGGACAAGGATTAATTCTGGGAAGATAACCACTAGAGATTCCTTTCAGGAAAGGACTCAGCATAAGAAATTAGGTTGTGAACATAGTTCAATGGGTGTAACAGATCAATTAACACGGATTCACCCAATTCTAGAGAAATCAGAGATTTTGTAGGTCGATCACACATGGTAAGTTCAATTATATGCATCCAAATTACCCTAAGGAATTAAAATCAAGCAAACTTGGCATTAGCAGGAAAGGTTATATGACAACATAATTGCAGTAAAGTATGCAACAATAATGCAACATTGAGGTTTACAAACAACAGAGAAACATAAGCCATTTTGTCTAAAAGTTCAGACAATATTGGCATGCAAAATTCATGGATTAAATCTAAGAAAGTTAGCAAGTTATACATGAAAGACTTAGCATGAAGAAGGAAAAGCACATTCGAACAAATTCTGGGCAGGCATTAGTTTTCTAAGAGTTTCAGTTCAAGAATCAAAAGCAAGGTAAACATAAATCAGGTTTGATATGAAAGTCAAGCATCACTTAAGAGGGCCAGAACTTTATTCTAGTCGACTACACATAGAAAAGAACAGGCTAATCATTTAGAAGTTTGGACTTAGGTAATACTAGAACACACAGAACATTAGAAATCAAGTTGCAGAGAAGCTAATCGTGCTTGTTCACAGGCTTTGAACACACACATAAATAAAGAAATTGCTGAAGTCAAGAGCAATAACCAATAGCGAATTAAACGACAGAAAAGAGAAGAAAGTTATGCCTCAGTGATGGCATAATCAGCAACAATAAGTAAGAACAGCAAAACTCCCATATCTAGTACGTTAGAGTTCCCAAGAGCTTCGAATGAGCTCCGAGTAGTGCTCGCACTGGAGAAAGTTAATGAATCAATCACAATGGCCTTGGATTTCATCCGGCCAAGAATCAATAGTTTCACAGAATACCTGAGTGAGTAAGTTAGAGAACAATAGTGATTAAGGTCCATTTTAGGGGAGTTGGGAAGGGGGTTTATATAGTATTTGATTAAGCAGATAAATAAGGAAAGAAAATCAATCAGGTTCAAACAGGGAGAGGGAAAATCACATGCATAACCTATTCCAAATCAGAATAGGTAAAAATCGAACAAACCCTAGTTTGATAGGTAGTCAAAATTGGCCAAAGATCTCACTAAATCGGACTCATATGACCTTGTTGTGGATGTATCAAGTCAACAACATAACGAGTACACAAAATTGACGTGGAACAAACACCCATTGATTAGCTCCCATAAATAACTCGGTACTAAACGTATAATGTTGAGAAATTGGGAAGAATCGTTGTGGTGCAGAAAAGGAATGGAAATATGGAAGATTCTGATATTATGTGGGACAGAGAATGGGATTTGGGTGGGCCGACTGCTAGGCTTTCTTAGGAGAGAAGAAGGGGATAAGAACGTGTGAGGGCCGCTGATGAGGGTGAGAATGGGTAAGTTTAGGGGAGACGGGTAATTAAAAGTGGAGAGATGGTTGTGGGCCGTTGATCTTGAGAGATCAACGGTCAGGATTTTAAAAGAGACGGAGTGGATCGTTTAATGGGTCTTGACCGGGTTTGGGAAAGGGTTTGTTTGGTTTGGTCCAAGGGTGGTTGGGCCAAGGGTCTGGATCTTTTGGCCAGTTATTTTGGCCTATTTGATCTGAAAAAGTAGTTTAAATTGGGTTGGAATTAAAATAAATAAAAGTTAATAAAATAGCTTAATAAATATATAAAAGTTATTTATGCAATTTAATACCTTTGAAATAGTGACTGAAGACTGTAAAAATATAAAAATATTATTTTGGCCTAAATAATGCAATAAATATAATTATTTATAAAATAAAGGTTATTATTGCAAATGATATGCAAATGGAGTAAATATGCAAGTATAATTATATAAAAATGGAATAAAATACTTTAAAATATTTATGTGGGTGTAAATAATTAATTTGGATGATTAATCACTCAAGGATAATTTAAAAGATTAATTAATAAATATTTAACAATTAAAAATGCAAGAAATTAAATTTAAAAGCCTTTAAAAATTATAAAAAATTATTTGCTATGAACTCTTGTAATATAAACTGGATAATAATACAAAAAAAAAAATAATTTAAAAAATATATGGACATACTTTAAAAAATATGAGGGCAAAATTGAGTATCAACAACTGCCCTTCTTTACCCAGGAATTGTGACGACCCAAAGGGTCATCACCTATTTTCTCACTCATTCTGTGTCTCCGAGGCCTTGAAAACCTCATTTTTAGTCGTCTCAATTTGCGTGCACAGTCCGAGCGCGTAGCCAGAAAGCTTAAGTACGAATTCTGTGTGAAAAATAATGAATTTTGATATTATTATGATTAAAGTTGACTTTGGTCAACATTTTGGGTAAACGGACCCGGACCCGGACCCGTGATTTGACGGTCCCGGAGGGTCCGTAGAAAAATATGGGACTCGGGCATATGCCCGGAGTCGAATTCCGAGATTGCAAGCCCGAGAAATGAATTTTTGGTGTGAAATTGTTTTCTGAAATTAATTAAGAAAAATGGAAAGGAAATTTGATCAGAGGACTATGGTATCGGGCTCATATTTTGGTTCCGACGCCCGGTACAAGTCTTATATGTGATTTAAGCGCTTTCTGTAAAGTTTGGTTGAAAACGGACGTCATTTGACGTGTTTCGGACTTAAAAATGGAAAATTTGTGTTTTATGAAAAATTGGAAGAAATCATGTGATTTGATGCTTGATTCTATGTATATGACGTTATTTTGGCGATTTGATCGCTCGAGTATGTCTTTAGGATATTTTTCAGGTCGTGTGCATATTTGGTTTGGAGCCCCGAGGGCTCGGGTGAGTTTTAGATAGGCCATGAGTTGCATTTTTGAACTTTGGAAAAAAATATTGCAGGTCAGATCTGGTATCTTCGCATTTGCGAAGAATTTCTCGCAAATTCGAGCTCGCAAATGCGAGTCCAGGACCGCAAATGCGAGAAAGGGAGCACCTGCACAGGGGTCACAAATGCGAACAAACAGTCCGCAAATGCGACGAGGAGCCTTCGCAAATGCGATAAACGGGCTCGCAAATGCGATAAAAGGGCTCGCAAATGCGAAAGTTCCAGCCATCGTCAGAGTTCGCAAATGCGAACCAAATCTCGCATTTCCTAAGTTAGCAGGTCGGGGTTCGCAATAGTTTGCAATTGCGAACCCCAGTTCGCAATTCCCATACCTGCAACCTGCATTTTTCATACTTAGACGAATTTTCACCTCATTTCTTCATTCTTTCAACTCAAACAATCCATAGGCGATTTTCCAAGAAAACTTTCTTCCTCAAATCATTTGTAAGTCAATTTTTACTTAATCCCTTCAATCATTTACATCATTTATCATGTTTTCATCTTAAAATCAAGGATTTTCATGGGTGAAAATGGGGATTTTGGGTAGAACCTAGGTTTTCTTCAAATTGGGGAGTTGGACCTCAATTTGAGGTCCGATTTCAAAACAATCATAGATATGAACTCGTGGGGGAATGGGTAACCGGGTTTTGGTTCGAACCTCGGGTTTTGACCACGTGGGCCCGGGGGCGTTTTGGAAAATTTTGGGTAAAACTTTTGGAAATTCATTTTCATGCATCCAAATTGATTCAATTAGCATTTGTTGATACATTCAAGTAATTTGTAACTAGATTCGAGCGGTTTGGTGGTGAATTCGAGGGGCAAAGCTATACTAGAGGCTTGAGTTGAGTTTGGAGCATTTGAGGTAAATTTTTGGTCTAACTTTGGCTTGAGGGAATAGGAGTAGAGTCTTATTTGTTAATTGCTATTTGTGGAGTATGGTGTATAGGCATGGTGACGAGTATCTATACACTGGTGTCGAGCATGATCGTGAGTCCTAATTTGCTAAATTATCGAAGTTGTAATTGTTATTTATGAGGAATTGGTTGGAAATCCTTAACACTGAGCCAGTAGTTGTTGAGACTAAGTGTGGATTTAATTGTGTTAAGTAGAAATTGAATGAGCTTGGTTATAGCTGGATCTCCCTTGCCGGGATAGTTTATTGTATTATTTTGCTCCCTTGCCGGGATAGTTATTATAACATCTTTCTCCCTTGCCGGGATTATGTTGTGTATTGTGTTGAAAGAAATGGGATCGTGTGGCACGCCGACCACGATTTATTATGAAATAGGATCGTGTGGCACGCCTACCTCGAGTTATTCTGAAATGGGATCGTGTGGCATGCCAACCACGAGTTATTATGAAATGGGAACGTGTGGCACGCCGACCACGTGATATTATTGTAATGGGAGCGTGTGGTACGCCTACCACGTGATGTAAGGAAATGGGATCGTGTTGCAAACCTGCAAATGAGAGGAAATTGAAATAAGTGAAAGTGGTATGTTTTCCTTTATTCTGTGTTAGAAGAAATCAGATGTAGTTTCTTCTGTTAAATCCTGATATTCTGTTTTATCTGCTTCCCCATAAGTATGTTTCCCCCTCCCAGCTTTAATTGCTTACTTTCCGCTATTATTTTGTTGTACTTGTATATATATATCTGCACAGGTTTATCTGGTGGTCTGGTCTAGCCTCGTCACTACTTCGCCGGGGTTAGGCTAAGCACTTACCAGCACATGGGGTCAGTTGTGCTGATGCTACAATCTGTGCATCTTTTTGCACAGATCACAGTACCGGAGCAGCAGCTTTTGGACAACAGTAGGAGCATTTGGGAGCTGACTTCAGTCCAGAGATCTCGAGGTAGCCTTGCTGACGTCCGCATGGCCCGGAGTCTCTTCTATCCTTATTTCGTTTGTTGTCCTTGTACCGGAACAAACAGTATTGTGTTTTATTCAGACTCTGTTTTCAGTATTCTATAGACGTTCGTGAGTTAGTGACTCCAGTCTTGGGTAGAGGTTGTAATTGAATTTCCGCACTTGTTTCCGCTCATTTATATTTAAAACTTCCGCTTTTATGTCAAATGTCTCATTGCCGTAATATTGTCGATGTTGCCTAAAAGGTTAAAAATTAGTTGGCTTGCCTAGCTCCTAATAGTAGGCGCCATCACGACTCCCGGCGGTGGGAAATCCGGGTCGTGACAAGTTGGTATCAGAGCTCTAGGTTACATAGGTCTCATAACTCACGGACAAACTCGATAGAGTCTGAGGGATCGGTACGGAGACGTCTGTATTTATCCCCCAGAGGCTGCAGAGTTAGGAAAACTTCACTCCTGTTCTTTCTTGTCGTGCGATTCTGTTTCCCAAATACTGATTGTCTTTCTACTCTGTTCTTTCGCAGATGGAGAAAACACGTGCTTCCTCTTCTACCGCGCAGCAGCCCGCGCCCCCAGCAGCAGCTCTTACGAGGGGCAGAGGGCGAGGACGAGGCCGTGCCAGAGGCCGAGGCCGGGGCAGAGCTCAGCCCTGAGCAGCAGTCCCAGAGGTGGAGCCTCATGTTGATTATGATCAGGAGGTTCCAGCCCCAGCAGCTCCGGTGGGCCCAGCTCAGGTCCCAGAGGGGTTTATAGCCACCCCAGTTCTTCAGGACGTTTTGGTCAGGGTGGTAGGCTTTATGGAGAGCGTCTCTCGAGCGGGTTTGCTTCTAGTAGCACCAGCCACTTCTCAGGCTGGAGGAGGAGTTCAGACTCCTGCTACACATACTCCGTAGCAGGTAGCTCCCCAGGCTCAGGTTCCAGTGGGTCAGCCAACTGTGGCAGTTCAGCCGAGTATTGTGACTCAGGCCGGTGATGGAGCGGCTATGTCCGCAGATGCTTTGTGGAGGCTTGATAGGTTCACCAAGCTCTTCAGCACCACATTCAGCGGTACTTCTTCAGAGGATCCACAGGATTTCTTATTTAGCTGCCATGAGGTTCTTCAGACTATGGGTATTGTGGAGACCAATGGGGTCGACTTCGCCACCTTTCG
>NC_031991.1:14767261-14816814 GCF_001879085.1 Nicotiana attenuata
AGAAGGATTAGGTTGCCCAGTTTAGAGGTCAGAATGCAGTGGTGAGGCGAGCTTTCAGAAAGCTCAAGACAGTCTACTACGGCACCGGTATTGGTTTTGCCACAGCGTTCAGGCACTTACTTACAGTCTAGTGTGATGCTTCCGTATTGGGACTTGCGTGCAGTCATTGAATGCAGGATGCAGGTCATAGCCCCTATGCTCGAGGCAGTTGAAGATCCACGGAGAAGATTATCCGGTTCATGATATAGAGTTGGCAGCCATTGGTTCTGCTTTGGAAGATTTGGGAGCATTACTATATGGGGTGACATGTGAGGTGATACACTGATCACAAGGAGTTTCAGTACTCTGTTCAAGCAGAAAGAGGTTTTGGAACTTGAGGTAGAGAGGTGGTTGGAGGTTATTCGAAAGATTATTGATGTTACTATTTTGTATCACCCGGGGAAGCCCCAATGTGGTGGCCGATGCATTTGAGTAGGAAGTCGCCAAGCATGGGTAGTCATAGCTTTATATTCCGGTCAGCGAGCAGACCGCTTTTTTGGATTTCAGGCCTTGGCCAATGATTTGTTGAGATTGGTATTTCTGAGCCCTAGCAGAGTGGTTAGCTTGCAACGGTTCGCTCGCTTCTCTCATATATTGGAGATATCACGTGACCGGACAGATTGATAGATCCCCATTTGTGGTCCTAGGAGACACGGCAGCGTGGAGGTGCCACGAAGGTACCTTTAGATACGATGGTGTTTTGAGATTGCCGGGGCGAGTTCTGTGTGCCCAATGTCGATGGGATTTCGAGAATTGATTCTTAGCGGAGCCCATAGTTCTCGCTATTACTATTCAACGCGGCACCGGCGAAGATGATATCAGGATCTGAGGCAGATGTATTGGTGTGCAGGTACTGAAGACAAGATATGTTGCATATGTGGGCTTGATGTTCTTAACTGTCAAGCCAGGTAAAGGTTATGAGCAATTATTTTTGAGCCTGATGGTTTGTATCTCAGAGGATTGAGCTTCCCGAGTGGAAGTGGGAGCGGATTACCATGGATTTCGTTACCGGACTTCCGTTGATCGGAAGAAGTTTCGGATGCGATATTGGTTATTGCTGATAGGCTGACCAAGTTCAGCACATTTCACTCCTGTGGCAGTCTTCCTATTCATCCGAGAGGTTAGCTGAGATTTATATCGGGAGATTATTCGCCTTCATGGTGTGCCAGTATCTATCATTTCGACCGGATGGTACGCAGTTTACCTCGCATTTCTGCGGTGCAGCTTCAGCGAGTTGGGCACACGGGTTGAGTGAGCACAGGCGTTCTACCTCGCGGACGGTGTCATTCCCGAGCGGACTTTATTCAGATTTGAGAGGAATGCTCCGGCTTGTGTTATCGACTTGAGGTATCGCGGGATCAGTTTTTGCCTTTAGCAGAGTTCGCCTACAACAACAGCTACCAGTCCAGCATTCAGATGGCTCCATATGAGGCGTTGTATGGTAGGCGATGTCGGTCTCCAGTGGGATTGGTTTGAGCCGGGAGAGGCTCGATTATTGGGTACAGATTTAGTTCAGGAGGCCTTAGATAAGGTCAAGATCATCCAGGACAGGCTTCGTTCGGCTCAGTCGCGGCGAAAGAGTTATGGAGATCGTAAGGTCCGGGATATAACTTTCATGGTTGGTGAGCGGGTCTTGCTCCGAGTTTCGCGTATGAAGGGCGTGATGAGATTTGGGAAGAAGGTCAAGCTTAGCCCTAGGTTCATTGGTCCCTTTGAGATCCTTGATCGAGTGGGAGAGGTGGCTTATAGACTTGCCTTGCCGCCTAGCTTGTCAGCCGTGCATCCAGTGTTTCATGTGTCCATGCTTCGGAGGTATCACGGCGATCCAGCTCACGTGTTAGATTTCAGCACTGTCCAGTTGGACAAGGATCTGTCTTATGAGGAGGAGCCGATAGCTATTCTAGACCGGCAGGTTCGATAGTTGAGGTCGAAGAGTTTTCCTTCAGTGCGAGTTCAGTGGAGAGGTCAGCCTCCTGAGGCATCGACCTAGGAATCCGAGTCTGATATGCGGAGCCGTTATCCCCATCTATTTTCCGACTCAGGTACTTCTTTCTTTTGTCCGTTCGAGGACTAACGGTTGTTTTAGAGGTGGAGAATGTGACGACCCAAAGGGTCATCACCTGTTTTCTCACTCATTCTGTGTCTCCAAGGCCTTGAAAACCTTATTTTTAGCCGCCTCAATTTGCGTGCACAGTCCGGGCGCGTAGCCGGAAAGATTAAGTATGAATTCTGTGTGAAAAATGATGAATTTTGATATTAATATGATTAAAGTTGACTTTGGTCAACATTTTGGGTAAACGGACCCGGACCCGTGATTTGACCGTCCCGGAGGGTCCGTAAAAAAATATAGGACTCGGGCATATGCCCGGAGTCGAATTCCGAGATCCCAAGCCCGAGAAATGAATTTTGGTGTGAAATTGTTTTCTGAAATTAATTAAGGAAAATGGAAAGGAAATTTGATCAGAAGACTATGGTATCGGGCTCGTATTTCGGTTCCGACGCCCGGTACAAGTCTTATATGTGATTTAAGCGCTTTCTGTAAAGTTTGTTGAAAACGGACGTCATTTGACGTGTTTCGGACTTAAAAATGGAAAATTTGTGTTTTATGAAAAGTTGGAAGAAATCATGTGATTTGAGGCTTGATTCTATGTATATGACGTTATTTTGGCGATTTGATCGCACGAGTAAGTCCGTAGGATATTTTTGAGGTTGTGTGCATATTTGGTTTGGAACCCCGAGGGCTCGGGTGAGTTTTAGATAGGCCACGAGTTGCATTTTTGAACTTTGGAAAAAAATGTTGCAGGTCAGATCTGGTATCTTCGCATTTGCGAAGAATTTCTCGCAAATGCGAGCTCGCAAATGCGAGTCCAGGACCGCAAATGCGAGAAAGGGAGCACCTGCACAGGGGTCGCAAATGCGAACAAACAGTCCACAAATGCGGTGAGGAGCCTTCGCAAATGCGATAAAAGGGCTCGCAAATGCGAAAGTCCCAGCCGTCGTCAGAGCGAACCAAATCTCGCATTTCCCAAGTTAACAGGTCAGGGTTCGCAATTGCGAACCCCAGTTCGCAATTCCCATACCTGCAACCTGCATTTTTCATACTTAGACGAATTTTCACCTCATTTCTTCATTCTTTCAACTCAAACACTCCATAGGCGATTTTCCAAGAAAACTTTCTTCCTCAAATCATTTGTAAGTCAATTTTTACTTAATCCCTTCAATCATTTACATCATTTATCATGTTTTCATCTTAAAATCAAGGAGTTTCATGGGTGAAAATGGGGATTTTGGGTAGAACCTAGGTTTTCTTCAAATTGGGGAGTTGGACCTCAATTTGAGGTCCGATTTTAAAACAATCATAGATATGAACTCGTGGGGGAATGGGTAACCGGGTTTTCGTTCGAACCTCGGGTTTTGACCACGTGGGCCTGGGGGCGTTTTGGGAAATTTTGGGTAAAACTTTGGGAAATTCATTTTCATGCATCCAAATTGATTCAATTAGCATTTGTTGATACATTCAAGTAATTTGTGACTAGATTCGAGCGGTTTGGTGGTGAATTCGAGGGGTAAAGCTATACTAGAGGCTTGAGTTGAGTTCGGAGCATTTGAGGTAAGTGTTTGGTCTAACTTTGGCTTGAGGGAATAGGAGTAGAGTCTTATTTGTTAATTGCTATTTGTCGAGTACAGTGTATAGGCATGGTGACGAGTATCTATACACTGGTGTCGAGCATGACCGTGAGTCCTAATTTGCTAAATTGTCGAAGTTGTAATTGTTATTTATGAGGAATTGGTTGGAAATCCTTAACACTGAGCCAGTAATTGTTGAGACTAAGTGTGGATTTAATTGCATTAAGTAGAAATTAAATGAGCTTGGTTATAGCCGGATCTCCCTTGCCGGTATAGTTTATTGTATTACATTGCTCCCTTGCCGGGATAGTTATTATAACATCTTTCTCCCTTGCCGGGATAGTTATTATAACATCTTTCTCCCTTTCCGGGATTATGTTGTGTATTGTGTTGAAAGAAATGGGATCGTGTGGCACGCCGACCATGAGTTATTATGAAATGGGATCGTGTGGCACGCCGACCACGAGTTATTATGAAATGGGATCGTGTGGCACGCCACCACGAGTTATTATGAAATGGGATCGTGTGGCACGCCGACCACGAGTTATTATGAAATGGGATCGTGTGGCATGCCGACCACGAGTTATTATGAAATGGGATCGTGTGGCACGCCGACCACGTGATATATTGTAATGGGAGCATGTGGTACTCCTACCACGTGATGTAAGGAAATGGGATCGTGTTGCACGCCTGCAAATGAGAGGAAATTGAAATAAGTGAAAGTGGTCTGTTTTCCTTTATTCTGTGTTAGAAGAAATCAGATGTAGTTTCTTTTGTTAAATCCTAATATTCTATTTTATCTGCTTCCCCATAAGTATGTTTTCCCCTCCCAGCTTTAATTGCTTACTTTCCGCTATTATTTTGTTGTACTTGTATATATATATATATATATATCTGCACAGGTTTATCTGGTGGTCTGGTCTAGCCTCGTCACTACTTCGCCGGGGTTAGGCTAAGCACTTACCAGCACATGGGGTCAGTTGTGCTGATGCTACAATCTGTGCATCTTTTTGCACAGATCACAGTACCGGAGCAGCAGCTTTTGGACAACAGTAGGAGCATTTGGGAGCTGACTTCAGTCCAGAGATCCCGAGGTAGCCTTGCTGACGTCCGCATGGCCCGGAGTCTCTTCTATCCTTATTTCGTTTGTTGTCCTTGTACCGGAACAAACAGTATTGTATTTTATTCAGACTCTGTTTTTAGTATTCTATAGACGTTCGTGAGTTAGTGACTCCAGTCTTGGGTAGAGGTTGTAATTGAATTTCCGCACTTGTTTCCGCTCATTTATATTTAATACTTCCGCTTTTATGTTAAATGTCTCATTGCCGTAATATTGTCGATGTTGCCTAAAAGGTTAAAAATTAGTTGGCTTGCCTAGCTCCTAATAGTAGGCGCCATCACGACTCCCGACGGTGGGAAATCCGGGTCGTGACAGGAATGATGAAAGAATTGTCGGGTAAAAAAAACAATAATCAATTTTGTCCGAATAAATGAGGATGGGAGTACAAGGTGCTTAAAATATATGGGCCGAACCCTGGTTCTTTGAGTTTCCTACATATCCCTAATTTGACGGGAATCGGGCCACGTGTAGTTTTGGATCCAACGACGGATGAGACCGATGGAGTTGTTATGAAAGGACTATGTACCTCAAAGAACGATTTTTCTCTGGATAGGGTAGTGTCACGAATAGTTGATACTTTAGGTGAAGGTTACGAATTTGATAGATCTTAAATGCTCTTGCCTGATGTTTTGATGGTCTAACAAACTTACTGCTAAGAACCAAATAAGGAATCTGACCTATGTGGATTGCTGCAAGCGTTAACGGATTTCAGCAAAAGATGAATTGCTAGCTTCAGGAGCTAGGAGCCAAACAAGGACCTGATGCTCTTGTGGTTTCTTCATAGCAGTACAAAGTCATTTGGATACAGCTGGAAATGAAGTGACCGACGGCACTGTTTCTGCCGCACTGCACCACGCTGTCGGCCTACTCATTCTCTAACCAAACAAAGCACTCACATCATTTCAAGTGATGTGATCAAGATGTACCAAATGGGCTTTATACAAAAACATCACTGGAAGGTTTCTGTTTCTTATTCAAGCCTCTTGCAAAAACAAAAAAATCATCCTCTCAAGCTTGAAGAACAAGGTTGAACGCCACTACGGACTAGTTCCTAAAAGATTGATTGTTGTTGTCCTAGTTGAGCTGTAACCTTGTTATTGTACTTACTGTATCTCCTAAATCGCTTACTTAGAAGCATACTGATTAGGAATCCTCTTGTAAATCCGTAAACTCATTGAGTTTATGTTGTGACTAGATTTAGTCATAAGGAAAAGTCTTTGTAATCGTAGAGTTACAAAGTGGCTTGTGGTGACAGCACCACAAGTTAGAAAAAGCCTTTGTAACTAGGATAGTCACAAAGTGGCTTGTGGTAACGGTACCACAAGTTAGTTGAGTAAATCCTTTGCAATCGGAAGTATTGTAGAGTGTCTTGTAATAGGTAAGATTACAAGTTAGTGAAGTTAAAAGCCTACAGTGTAGGTCGTGGTTTTTTGATCACCTTGTGCGGGATTTTTCCATGTAAAAATCCCCTGCCTCATTTACTTACTGCTTTACTAAGTGCTCTCAGCAGAATCTTGTAGAGGACCAGGTACTCTATGATTGGTGGATCCATACAAACTAACAATTGGTATCAGAGCAGGTTTCTCCTATCAGGCTAACACCTAGGAAGGATCCTCATGGAGGCTCCACTAAATTTTGAAGAAGGTCAATCCATATATCACCCACCCAAGTTTGATGGAAAATACTATTGGTGGTAGAAAGCTAGAATGCATGATTTCATCATGGCTGAGGATTGTGAGCTTTGGGATGTCATCTGTGATGGTCCGTTTGTTCCAATCAAGGTACTAAATGAATTTTCATTTTCAAAAAAGAAAACTAGCAAAGAATACACTGAAGCAGACAAGAAAGCGGTGGAAAAGAATTTTTGTGCCAAGAATATTCTGGTATATGGTTTGGGACCTAAAAAGTACGACAAAATCTCTACATGCGACACTGCCAAGGAAATATGGGAGGCTCTGCAAATAGCTTATGAGGGAACTACATAAGTAAAACAAGATAAATCTAATACTGATGATAGTTCCATGATGGCAGTTGAAGGCGAGGAGATTGGATATGACTCAACGCTTGCTTTGATGGCTCAATAAAATAATGATGAAGACAATGGCAATGAAGAGGTAAGCTTCAGAGATATTCAGAAAAATCTGAAATCCTATTCTCCAAAAAAACTCATGCGTTTAGCTGATGTTTTAATTACTGCCTTTTGTAGTCTTGCGGAGGCTAGGGATTCCTTGTTCTTAGAGCTAGAAGAATCTGAACATACTAGAGAAGACTTAGTGGCTGCAGTTACTGATAAAAAAAAAGCATTGAAATTCTTAGAAAAGAAAAGAGTGATCTGTTGGCAGAAACTGCAGACCAAAGGGAACTAATAGTAAAGCCATTGACTAAGTCAAAACCTGAAAGCTCTGAAAGAGAAAAGGAGATAGTTAGTGAGGAATCTTTTAGGCTGGAAGATGAGGTGAAGGCCTTGAGATGTGGGATGTGTGCTGAAATTGAGAAAAATGAGCTCCTCCAAGCCAATCTAGAAAAAGTAATGATTGATCTTGAAAGGTCTCTGAAGTGGACCTGGTCCTTAGAAGCTACCACTGCCTTGCTTACTAATGACAGTGAAAAAAGGCGGAGAGCAGGGTTCCCAAGGGAGAAAACTCCTCACAACCCTCACAGTAAGAGCACCACTGCATCTGATAACTGGCCTTGTACCTAATGTGGGAACACCGGGCACTCCAAGGAAGGTGTCCAGGCCAAGAATCAATCAGTACCAAAAGACAAAGTGGCTGCTGAAACTGTGACCACAAAAGAGGGACCAGGTTCCACTCACAGAAAACGCACATTACCTGCATGGACTAAGAGAGCTCTTATTCATCCTCTTGGTTACTACAAGGGACCCAAACTTGTTTGGGTTCCTAAAACTAACTCCTAATCTCTTGTGCAGGGAACAGTGAAGGGAAGCGGTCAACAATGGTTCATGGATAGTGGATGTTCGAAACACATGACTGGGAACACCACAAACTTCCTTTCACTAAAAGCCTTGCAACGAGGGAGTGTATCCTTTGGGCAACAGCAAAAAGGGATACATTCTTGGAGTTGGAAAAGTTGGGAAGTCACTCACTCACTCTATTGAAAATGTGTACTATGTCAATGGACTTAAGTACAGTCTCCCGAGTGTCTCTCAAATTTGTGACAAAGGAAACAAGGTGGAATTCTTGTCCAAAATATGTACAGTCACTGACCTTGTGACCGGTGAAATAGTTCTGGTGGCCAAAAGATACAAGAACATCTATGTTGTTGATTTCGAATCCTTACAGAGTGGTGATCTGAGTTGTCTGAAGGCGGTTGACAATGATGCTGAACTATAGCACAGAAGACTGGGCCATGCAAGCTTTTCCCTTCTGAAAAAACTAATTCAGAAGGACCTGGTCCATGGTCTGCCAATGTCACAATTCAAAACTCAAAAAATCTGTGATGCCTGTGCTAGAGGAAAACATGTAAAGTCCTCCTTCAAGTCAAAAGGAGATGTAAGCACCTCAAAGCCACTTGAGCTCCTGCATATGGATCTGTGTGGACCTATGAGGGTGCAAAGTAGAGGAGGAAAGAGATACATTTTCGTAATCGTGGATGACTATTCCACATTCACATGGACTCTGTTTCTCAGAACAAAAGATGAAACTGTTGAAGTATTTGTGGCCTTTGTGAAGAAAATCCAGGTGAAGATGGAGTCTAGAGTTGTATGCATTAGATCAGATCATGGGACAGAATTTGACAATGTCAAATTTGATGAATTCTGCAATGAAAATGGCATCACTCACAACTTCTCAGCTCCCAGAACTCCACAGCAAAATAGAGTAGTAGAAAGAAAGAACAGAACTCTGGAAGAAATGGCAAGAACAATGCTGATTGACAGTGGACTTGCAAAGAACTTCTGGGCTGAAGCTGTCAACACTCCTGCTGCTTAGTGAACAGGTGCATGATCAGATCAATTCTGAACAAGACCCCGTAAGAATTGCTGAATGGAAGAAAACCCAAGCTAACTTACCTAAGAACATTTGGATGCAAATGCTATGTTCTCAACAATGGAAAAGATCACCTTGGTAAGTTCTATGCCTAAAGTGACGAGGGGATATTTCTTGGCTACTCTTCTCAAATCAAGGCTTACAAGATATATAACAAGTGGACTCAATGTGTTGAAGAAAGCGTCCATGTTATTTTTGATGAATCTCACCCATCATTTGAGAAGAGTGCTGAGGAAGATCAAGATGGAGAACCCTTACTTGTTCCTGGTGAAGTCATTAACATGACAAACGGAAAGGCAGATATGATGAGTCAAGTGAAGGAGCCAAATGAAGATAACATTACTGCCTCATCATTAACAGAACCAAGCACTTCTGGGATGGATCACTTCTTAGGATCATGTCTTATCTCTTGGGGGACAAGGAAACAAAATTCATTGGCTCTTTCAACAACTGAGGCTGAATACGTAGCTGCAGCATCCTGCTGTGCTCAGCTTCTGTGGATCAAGCAGTAGTTGGAGGATTTTGGAGTTCTCACTGAGAGTGTGCCTCTCCTATGTGACAACACCAGTGCACTCAACATGGCAAAGAATCCAGTTCAACATAAAAGGACCAAACATATTGATGTGAGGCATCATTTTCTTAGAGATAATGTGGAGAAAGGGTTGATATGCATAAACTTCTGCAACACAGAAGACCAAATTGTAGACATTTTCACCAAGGCACTAAGTAGGGAACAGTTTGAAAGAAACAGAGTAAAGCTGGGACCATTGAAGCTAAATTAAGAACATGTTTCCTCTTAGCTGGCTAGCATTCGTAAGAAATAATTAGTTCAAAGTGTTTTCTGGCCCTGTTTAACTCACTTCAGTACCGTTGCAGGTAGACATGCATGATAAGCATAGAAGCAGTAGATGCAATACATGACTGATAAAAGAGGATTAATTCTTTTCAAAAAGGGGCTTGAAGAAAATGTTTTTCAAGAACCAGGTTCTTATACTAAAGGTTAGTAGTTCTGTGCATCCTTTAATACACGTCTTAAAAGGTAAAAAATACAACTGCCATATCATCAACTTTTCAGATCCGACTGTCACGTCCCTTCAATTCGAAACGTTCCATCTCCCTCTAAAACATCACAATTTTCCACGCCCAACCGCCTTTTCAGAACTGGTGCCTATTCTTCTCCCTTCATAATTATCCTCTCCATTTAAAAACCCCTCTCTTCTTCCTTTCTTAACCATAAGCCCTATTCTAAATTCACCCAACAGGAAAGGATCATCACACCACCTCTTCCAATGGCTGAGCAAACTTCCGATCTCTCTGCCTCAGCTGTAACTACCTCTGACCCGTCTATGGAACCTTTCGCCATCACTGAGTCCCTGTCACACTCTATCACGCCTATTGCTACAGTCACACCTTCCCTAGTTTCCCATCCTCTTCCCAACTCAGAAACCTTTGAAACTATTGTTCCGTTTTCTCCGTCGTCTGTTGTCTACACGAGTCAAACCCTAAATGGAGAACAAGGTCAAAATAATGAGCTCACAAAAGGCTCCGCTATCATTGTCGTCGCCTCCATGGTTGTGGAAGCACCGGTTGAAGAAGAAAAGACTGTGTTTGTGGTATCCGCTGATGGGGTTTTGCATGAAGTTATTTCCAGAAACATGAGTCACGAAGCGTGTTGGAAGAAGGGGCCATTCTGGCGTTTGAAGGGGCTACAGTAGCATACACTACTGGGGCCTCACATGAGGAACCTGATCCCTCTTTGGAAGACCCAAGTCAGGATTCTCATCCCCAGGACAGTGATGTTCCTACATTTGATGCTGTGCCCCTGGAGATTCAAGCACTAGAAATGCGATCTGGTGATGAAGAAGACCTGGACAATGTGGTCCTTGATGCTTTCATAAGTAAGCGAAGGGTTGTTTCCACCCTTGAGTCTGAAATCAAGCGACCTACTACCAGGCTTTAGGTCAAAGTATCCTATGATTCTGCAATCCAAAAGAGCAAGAAAAGTAGTAAGAAGAAAAGAAGAAAGTTGGTGAAGGATGGTGTACCGGTAGGTGATGAAGCTATTCCTATAGTTGAGGTGGAAGAAGGAACTCCTGAGGAACCTAGTTCCCTTGTAAGGCGGTCCTCGAAAAAGGCTGAGTCTATTTCCATGGAGAAAGGGTCTACTTCTAAGTCCAAGATGAAGGAGGTAGTGAGTGATGAGGATACTCGTGTCAATCCTAAAGGGAAAGGCAAAGTCAGTGGAGATAAGCATAGGAAACGCAAGTCTGAAACAGTTGAAGAACCTAGTTCTGGAAAGAAAGTAAGAAGTGAGGTCTGCCTTGGCTCTGAGCGCCTAAGGCATCAGAAAGTTCTGATGTGTCGTATGTTTGACCCAACAATCTCGGAAATGGCTGGAATGCGCCAAATTCTGGAAATGGTGGAGTTTCAATAATGGATGCATCTGTTCTACATTGATGCCCCTAAAGTATATGAGGAGGAGGTACAGAGTTTCTTCACCAGTCTTTTTCCAGTCGATACTGATCATGTTTGTGCCTTGGTCAATGGGGTGGACATTGTCTTTGACGTGCAATTTCTTGGAGAAATTTTGCAAGTTCCTACGGTTGGTGTGTCAAATGTACGAGATATTTGCCAGTACAACTTCTGAAGTGCAGTGGTGAAAGATAATTCTAATCATAAAGGGGACCAGATCCATAAGAAAGCACTACTTCCTGTTTACCAGCTGCTGTTTGAGCTGGTTAACAAAGTATTGTTGCCTCGAGCAGAAAGGAGGTCTGTAACTTCAAAATCGGATTTATACCTAATGGAGCAACTAGATGGTTTCAACCCTGTGAGTCTGCCAGCGATAATAATTGAACACATGCAGAAGGTGGCCAATTTCAAGGATTGTAATCACGGGCTTCCCTATTGATTCTTGCTCACTCATGTGTTCAAATTCTGTAAGGTTCCACTGGGAACAGGTAAGGTGGGGACCCGTAAGCAGAAATTCTCACAGACAACCTTGGAAGAGTGCGAGTGTATTGAGAAGTATGGGGGTGTAGGGAGTACTTCAACGGTGTCTCAGCTCATCAATGCCCAGAACAGCGCGGCTGAGGAGATAAGTCGATTAAAGGCCAGGAATGCTATCCTGGAAGGTCAGCAAGCCCGAGCGGTTCCCATGTCAAATGATGAGGTGATCCTTTTGACCCAAGAAAATGCTGATCTCAGGGCGCAAGTCGAGAACCTGAAAGCTGAACTGCTCAGCGAGCAAAAGTCGGGAAACGCCCGAATAGATCTTGTTCTCCAGACACTTGCCGCAGCTTCCAAGCCTTTTCCTCCTAGTGCCCCTTAAGAACCCCTTCAGTGACCAGTTTTCTGGATATGTTTCCTTTTCTTGTTTCTTTGTTGATTATTGGTGGATGTTTTTTTTTGTTTTTTTTATAATGGTTGGGATGTACTACTACTACTGCTCTTGTGAACAAGTCCAATGCAGCCTCTGCCTTTTTCAAAGGAAGAGGCATATTAAAAAATTATTAATCTGAATCCTTTTTATTCTGTCTCGTACTGTCTCTCCGAGTTCTACTCTTTCTCATGATTGTGTGCACATGTGTGGCATGAGTTAGCTTAGCTGGACTTCTTTGTGCTGCTGTTCTTTTTAATGATGCCAAAAGGGGGAAAACACATTGGGGCTGGGACTCAGGGGGAAACACATTTGGGAACTGGTTCTTGTGCTCTATTACTCTGTAGTGATAAGGCATAGTTTCAGGGGGAACTCTTTGAAAACGGTTTGTTTTGTTTTTACTGCCCCAATTCCTATTTATATTTGTTTAAGTTTGTCATCATCAAAAAGGGGGAAATTGATAGATCTTAAATGCTCTTGCCTGATGTTTTGATGATCTAACAAACTTACTGCTAAGAACCAAATAAGGAATCTGACCTACGTGGATTGCTGCAAGCGTTAACGGATTTCAGCTAAAGATGAATTGCTAGCTTCAGGAGCTAGGAACCAAACAAGGACCTGATGCTCTTGTGGTTTCTTCATAGCGGTACAAAGTCATTTGGATACAGCTGGAATTAAAGTGACCGACGACACTGTTTCTGCCGCACTGCACCACACTGTCAGCCCACTCATTCTCTAACCAAACAAAACACTCACATCATTTCAAGTGATGTGATCAAGATGTACCAAATGAGCTTTATACAAAAACATCACTAGAAGGTTTCTGTTTCTCATTCAAGCCTCTTGCAAAAACAGAAAAATCATCCTCTCAAGCTTGAAGAACAAGGTTGAACGCCACTACGGACCAGTTCCTAAAAGGTTGATTGTTGCTGTCCTAGTTGAGTTGTAACCTTGTTATTGTACTTACTGTGTCTCCTAAATTACTTACTTAGAAGCATACTGATTAGGAATCCTCTTGTAAATCCGTAAACTCATTGAGTTTATGTTGTGACTAGATTTAGTCATAAGGAAAAGTCTTTGTAATCGTAGAGTTACAAAGTGGCTTGTGGTGACAGCACCACAAGTTAGAAAAAGCCTTTGTAACTAGGATAGTCACAAAGTGGCTTGTGGTAAAGGTACCACAAGTTAGTTGAGTAAATCCTTTTCAATCGGAAGTATTGTAGAGTGGCTTGTAATAGGTAAGATTATAAGTTAGTGAAGTTAAAAGCCTACAATGTAAGTCGTGGTTTTTTGATCCCCTTGTGCGGGATTTTTCCACGTATAAATCCCCTGCCTCATTTACTTACTGCTTTACAAAGTGCTCTCAGCAGAATCTTGTAGAGGACCAGGTACTCTACGATTTGGTGGATCCATACAAACTAACAGAATGGCAATAATGCAAAAATTGAATGTTACAGATGCGTGATACAATATGTTTGGGGGGTGGTTATGGGAGAAGAGGTAATCAATTGTCGGCTATCGGTTACATTGAGGAAAATCAAGGGGTGTGGATGTTTTGAATGGAAAACGGAGCGAGAATTTCTCCTATTTGTAGAGGACTACTCTTGAGTTACCTGCAAAACTTAAAACACGATGCACGTGAATATATATAGTTATTGAGGAACTTTAAAAATGATGCAAATTCCCTTTGGACCATGAGAATTGTCTTTGGATGATGAGGATGATGTCCTTAGACCATGACGTCCTGGGCCATGAGGAGTACAAAAAAGGATTCACAGGACATGAAATGATGTCCTCGGGCCATGAGGATGTTACCTTTGGGCTATAATGCCTTTGAATAATAATGTGCAGTTTTGGGATCCTTAGGCCATGGAATGGTGTCTTCGGGATATGAAGCTGGTGCCTTCGGACTATGACGCCCATAGATAATGATATGTAGTTTCGAGATCCTTAGGCCATGGAATGTTGCCCTGAGGCTATGAAGATGGTGCCTTCGGACTATGACGTCTTCAGACAATGTGGCAATATTTAAGCCCATGAAATGCACGGATGTGGAGATATTGATTGTTCGATAGAGGAAATAGATAATGCTTAGTCGCATGCGAGAATGAAGAAAGCTAGTTCTTAGCCTTGTATGAGATGAGGACAGTGCTTAGACTCATACAATGTGATGAGGGCAGTGCTTAGACTCATACAATGTGATGAGAGCAGTGCTTAGACCTATGGAGGGAAAGGTAGTATTTAGCCTTATGCGATGATGGAGGCAGTGCTTAGCCTCATGCAATATAATGAGGGCAGTGCTTAGCCCTATGCAGAGAAAGGCAGTGTTTAGTCTTATGGAATGATGGAGGAAGTGTTTAGCCTCATGAAATATTATGAGGGCGGTGCTTAGCCCTATGCTGGGAAAGACATTGTTTAGACTTATGCGATCATGGAGGCAGTGCTTATATTTCTTAATTTTTGGCAACATAGCCTATTATTTCAAAATAAATTCGAAATTAGTGTGGTAAATAGGAAAATAAGTATTTGGTAGATAATTAATTAATTACACTAATTAGTAGTATATTTTATTATTATAATTTCTATTGTATTTTATTGGAATTATTTAAGTTTAATTAAATATGTCTGTAAAGGGATAAAGACCAAATGGTTACATTTACAATTGTGCAATTAAATACAAAATGACTATTCTTTAAATCATTTTTAGCCCAATAACTAAGACCAAACGAATCTGATCCAGTCCAAACAACCACATCTATCCACCTTGGCAATCCAACCCTACCTCCACGAACCAACCAGATCATGCCAAGTCACCCGTCCTAATTCACTCACAAAACAAACACAACCCATCCTGGTCGTTGATTCATATCAACGGACCAGGATTAATCCTGTATTTTAAATTACTTTAAAAGCCCGTCATGTTTTATCTCTGCCATTGGATCATAAGAATCCAACGGCCACCGATTTTTCTCCAAAAAACTATTTTTAAACACCCAATTATCAAAATAATCGGAGTCGTCGATCAAAGGATCAAATGGATCCCGTTCTATCTCCTACTTTTATCCCTAGAGATGGCCTAATCTCTACCCAAATCCTAATCATTTCGCCCACACGACTCAGCCGCCACCCTTTCCCTTTTCCTCTTTTTTCTCTCCACTCCCATCACCATGCTTGTCAAGAGAACCTTGCACAAATTCGTGCAAGGTCTCAAATCACAACATAGAAAACGAAAGAGAATTAAAGCCCTGGACTTCTCACTCATTTTCTTTTCCCTCTTCAATTCTGAGTTCGCCTACTATTCGAGCTTGAGTTTAGATTCTTAACGTCTAAACAAGAAGCTTTTGTTTGGTTTGCTGCCCAAAAGAAGGTTAGTGAACCTCAACGTTTCTTCTCTTTTAATCGTTTAATTGAAGGCATGTTTGTTCTGTTTTCTCTTGTCAAACGGCTCTATCTCTAATATGTTATGTTTGATTATATCTATATGTTTGTTATTAATACATAACTGATCACTAAAATCTGGAATAATAAGCTCTTTAATATTCTGAAATTATAATCATGTACTAATTAGTTATTCTAGTAGTCCTAATGAACATGTCTTTGCATAACTTATATAAGGTGTTACGCTTCTAAGAGTAACAAAAGAACTTTCAAATGATCTCAATAGTTGTCTTAATCTTATGGTATTCTGTTGTAGCTCTCATGTGTGCTATATTAATTTGCCTTAGTACTATTAGTATGATCCACTTGGTATCTGGCCTAAGTGGATAAGAACACATGTTGTTAAGTATAAAATTATCATTTAATCTAAGCATGGAATTTTATAATGCTTGTATCATTTCCTTCTTCAATGTGCTCTTCTCTAACTCTGTAAACTCTAGAATATCACTGTGAGAAATTTCTGTCAGCTCCCATAATCGTTTGATCAAATCTGTGAGCTTCACTATATGAGATAATGCCTTAAAGTACCTGGATTAAGCTCTAATGAACCTCTGCATTTAGCTTTGTCTACTGCTATCCACTTAGTTTAAGTCAAGTCTAGAAACCTGATTGAAATTTGTACCTGCTATACTTGAATACTATCTGATATAATCAAGTGTTGCAGAACATCATCATGACAGACTAATCTGCTTAGATCATAACTAAAACATGCTTATCTAGTATAAACTTTCACTATTCCGGACCACTATAATGACAATGTTAATCTAATCCCATTTTGTTTGGTACTCAATCATATGGTAATGTTGTAGTTTGGTTAGACTATAACATGTACACATTTAAATGTCATCCATTGGAAGTTCTGTACTCACCCCTGTGTCTGAGAATTACTGCTTGTATATCATGTTTGTGATTGTGTTTCTATATCAACCTACTAAGTGTATTCTAGTGTACTCATGGATTTAGGAGTGGCCCGTTGATGTTTATCTACCCTATTTGAATATAGGACTGTATATTTAACCTTAACCAACCTAGATGGAATGAAAAAATCCCTTTAGAGGTCGCTTGTTAATGTATTTGCCTACCCCCTGTCTCTTAAGAACCTTGAAGTGGACTGTTAACTTTCACACATAGTGAGAAGTGGAATGTTGGTCCATATGTAGATTTCTGTTAAGTATATACATGATTAAGTACATGATTACAGCTAATGATCTTCATAAGTATGAACCTTCTAGTAGGATTATTGAGGTTGATACACCTTATACCTTCTATGCTCATTTAAACTGCATGACTTACTTATTCTGAGTTCTTATATTAATGTGTTGTTGTTTTTCCATTGTTTGATAGCACCTATAACTGATCTTGTTGAGTAATCTTAAGCCTGATAAAAGTACATGACAGTGTATTATATGCACTTGTGCAAACTATGATATGTTTGATGATGTTTTGGTGTTCTGAACAACTATTTGTAAGAAATATATCTCTCCTTGTGTATGGTCACCACTGTGGTACTGGGGTTTACATTGAGTGCCTAATTAGCACCTAGACCTGCACAGAAGAGTAAATGTGAGCAGTTAGCGGTATTTAAGAGTAGAATTTAGTTCTTGGTTGAGATACTCTCCCAGACAAAAGCACTGTTCGGGGTCCTTGAGACCCTTGTGAACTTTAAAAGGGCATCTCTGCGAATCAAACACTGCTGCAATTAAGGATCTTTTAAATGGTCTGAATCGAGTACGAAATTTGGAAATCAATCTTCAAGGTATACCTAAAACCTACTTCTTTAGCAGCCTTTACTTTACTAGGATTATACAAGTAGCCATATCATTTTAAAGATAAAGTATTTTAAAACTAACATATCTTACAAAGCTTGCAAATATAAACACTACAGATATGCTTCCAAAATTTCAATAATATAGACTTTTCTTAAAGGCTTTTATAAGTAAAACCTATATTCTCTTCTTAAAAGTGCATACACTATTTTCTTTCAAAACGATAAGCTCAAAACAAGACATAGAGTAAGCTATAAAACCTTTAAGCTCCAACTGGATAGAATATTTAGACATCTAATTTTTTAAACCTAGTCTAAGTCCTATGGAGCTATCTTAGAAAGATTTTGAGGAGTGTCTAACACCTTCCCCTTAGAAGAACAAGAACCCTTACCCAAAATCTCACTAGTTAGCAGAATAATAGGGTAATGATCTTAGTAATTAAATAGGTATCCTAATATACCTTTAAATATTAGGTGGTAACTCTCTTTTATCATCAACAGGGAAACCACTAGTTAAATCTTATTTTGACTCTTGCAAAATAGGGTGCAATAACATGGCGACTCTACTGGGAAATTAAACTTAGGTTCTGACCTTAGAAGATTTATACTGGATTTGGAATTTAGAAATGTTTGTACACTGCTTAACTGCATTCCACTATTTGTTACCGTTTTATATATACTGTCATCACACTCTTTCCTATCGAGTCTTGGTTGTACACTATCACATAAAATGGCACGCAAGGGTTTTCATGTACATCCCTCTGAACCTTCTTTCAAAATTCTTTAGTTTCAGAGAATGGCTTTGTCATGTCACTGACATAACTTCTCGCAGTATTCAGTCAAACTCAAAATTAAGAAATACTCTACTCTAGCAAACATAGATTATATTGCATAAACTTTAGGTGAATCGGTCCTTGGTATCGACACACAATTGGGAAAGTCACCCTAGTGTCAATAGGTCATGCACCCAACGGCACGACTTTTGTGGATCGACAACCCAATCATGATGAGACACTAAAGATCTGAAGAAAACACTTATCAAACCCTTTTTCTCTACCCTCTTCGGAGATGGAAATCAACCAAAACATCCCCAAAATCAATATGGTAATGGGAGCACCACACAAGCTAAAGCAATGGTGGAAGACCATCCACCGAGAGCAGGGAGACAAAATTAGGACGCACCTGGGAGCATTGATGACCTTACTAAACATCCAGGGCGACAAGGTGCTTACCCACTTGCTAATTGAAGTCTGGGACCGACCAAAGTTGTTTTCAAGTTTTATGTGTTAGACATCGTAGTATTATTAAGGGGCTAATTTGAGATATGTTGGCAAAACATCTTGCTTAGAATTGAATCCCACGATGTTCGCGTAAGTCCCTAGTATGATGGGCTAATTTCTTATTTCTCATGTTCCGAGATATTTATTATAAACTTGAATACTCCGAATAAACCTTGTGTCGAAAAAAATATATATGTTCAAAATGTGTTATGGATGCTCTTATCATATTATGTTATCCTTCAGGAACGTGTTCAAAGTATGAGTTGTATATTA
The DNA here is from genome assembly GCF_001879085.1 of Nicotiana attenuata. NCBI lineage: Eukaryota > Viridiplantae > Streptophyta > Magnoliopsida > Solanales > Solanaceae > Nicotiana > Nicotiana attenuata. Next base: position 14,786,190 of record NC_031991.1, read on the forward strand.
AAATGTTATGACTTCGAGTCATGTTTAAAATAAAAAGTTATTATGCTAAATTGTGGAGGAAAACTCAATGTGCTTAAGACTCTTAATTGCCCATATGTGTACTAAAAGTCGTGATTAGAGATGCTTTGTTGTTGATAATATATAAAGATGTTTGAAAGTGAAAGGAGTGAGTTGGGGATATAAAGTGTGGCCACCGTGCCAAGAATGAATGTTATACTTGTGACCAATAGTGCCAATGAAATGAAATGACGAGTGAAAGATTATGAAATGAGCCTTGATTCAACTATTCCAAATTGACTCCGAAAATAGATTTTCCTAAAAGCTTATGTACTCAAGTCTTGTTCAAATGTGATTGTTTTAACTGATGTGTATGATTTGAACCCCTGTTGCAATCGTAAATCACCATGCTCTCCTTTATAAATATTTTTAATGCTTTCAAACATAGTATGTATGATTTTAAAATAATAAATGCAAATGACTTCAATTTAAGTCCCCAAGAATCTTGAACTTAGCTAATGACTTAAGTTGACAAGAGGGTATATAATGAGGTGGAAGAGAGATGTCCTATGCTAAATGATGATGAACTTTAAGAAAGGAATTGGGTCCATGCACCATTGTAATCTACTTATTGATTTGTCATACATGTGTTAATGTAATAAGTTGTGTTTCTCCATGATGAGCATTAATATGAAGTATTCCAATGATCCGGGAACTTACGACCTTAAATGTAATGTTAATCATGTTAGTTTGAGTTTATATATGGTCATGTGCATAATGATGTGTTATGAACCCTATGGACGGGCTATGAAACACATAGGTGTAAAATATAATATGTGAATCCTATGGACAGGCTATGAAACGCATAGGTGTAGAATATAATATGTGAACCCTATGGACGGTCTATGAAACACATAGGTGTATAATATAATATGTAAACCCTATGGACGGGCTATGAAACGCATAGGTATATTCTATAGGTGATCCTATGGACGGTCTATGAAATGCATAGGTTTATTGTATAGGTGATTATATGGATGGTCTATAAAATGCATAGGTGTATTGTATAGGTTATTCTATGGACGGTCTATGAAATGCATAGGTGTACGGTATGAATAAACACTATGGACGGTCTATGAAACACATAGGTGTATAGTATGGATAAACACTATGGATGGTCTATGAAACACATAGGTATATAGTATGGGTGAAAACTATGGACGGTCTATGAAACGCATAGGTGTATAGTATGGATAAACACTATTGACGGTCTAAGAAACGCATAGGTGTATAGTATGGGTAAACACTATAGACGACCTACGAAACGCATAGGTGTATAGTATGGGTGAACACTATGGACGGTCTATGAAACACATAGGTGCATAGTACGAGAGGGCTATGGACGATTTAGTGAGACACATAGCCAACACAAACAATAGGTGCCACTTTCATTGTCTTTGTTTGTACATGTTGTTACAATTACATTATTTTTTGTATCCCACACATAGTTCATATGGCTTAATTGAACCCAAAAGAAGTTCAGAATACCATAGGCATAATATGACTTGAGATGTGATTCTATGGGACGTATCATTCTTTCTTGATGTACTTTATTTGCCTCTTATTTGAGTTACCATACTTCATATGTTTGTTCTATCTGCCTTACATACGAGTACTATTACACATGTAATCACGTCCCTTTTACTGGGGGCGCTGCATCTTTAATGGATGCAGGTGGTTCCACAACAGGCGGCATCGATCCGAGACATCAGTACATTTTTGTCACGACTCTAAACCCAAACCCGGTCGTGATGGCGCCTCTCGTAAAGACAAGGCCAGCCGACACACTTCCAATTCACTTTAAGGAGTTAAAATAATAAAACCCAAGTCTTTAATAGAAATAAAATCCCAAAATAACAGAATAAGTTTGCGGAAATAAAGCCAACACAGCCCGACATCGGGGTGTCACCAGTCATGAGCATCTAGAACAATACTACCAGTCTGAGAGTCTACTCCACTACTACATAACAGAATCAAAAGGAAATAAAACAGAGGGAGAATGCACTGGGCTGCGAATCGCCAAGCAGCTACCTAGTAAATTTTCGAAGATCTGCTGGAACTATCAACCCTCAGTAGCAGGACCTGTAGCGTCCGAATCTGCACACAGAGGTACAGGGAGTAAAGTGAGTACTTCCAACTCAGTGAGTAATAAAAATAAATAAAGACTGAGCGATATAAAATCACGTTAAACACAACATTAAACAATAAGAGGCATAACAAAACCAGTAAATATAATTAAGCAGTGAAATCTCATAAGCACCTTCTAAGCAGTCAACAATATATAGAAAAATAACTAGAAATGATAAACACATAAGAACTGCCCCTCGAGCACAATAACATCAGAACCAGCCCCTCGGGAAATATCAAAGAACCGTACCAGCCCCTCGGGCTATATCTCATATCTCAATGGGTACCCGCGCTCACTGGGGGTGTGCATACTCCTGGAGGGGCCCCGTACGGCCCAAGCGCAATATCAAGCCATCTCGTGGCATTATAAACAGGCTCTTGGCCTCATATCAATATCAAGCCACCTCGTGGCATACAATCTCAGGCCCTCGGCGTCATTATCATAATTAGTGTATCACTGTTGCAGCGTGCAGCCCGACCCAAAAGTATCCTCACAATATAGGCCCTCGGCCTTACTCAGTCAGAATCTCATAAGCCCCTCGGGCCACAGTAAAATATGAAGCTCGGCTCAAATACCTTTGAAAATATCATTTAATGTGTTTAAAACAGAATAACACAGCTGAGTTTTGAAAATAGTGAAAATATAGCATGACTGAGCACCAGTATGAAATCAAACAGTGAGGAAAATATCATTTAAAATTCCCTAAGGGTTCAAACAGTTGGCACGAATCCCACATATGGCATTTTGGCCCAAAATATAATAATATTAAAAATTAACTGTCAAATACGCAGTAAAATAGTCATACGGGATGGACTAAGTCACAATCCCCAACGGTGCACGACCCCACGCTCATCATCTAGCGTGTGTCACCTCAACATAGCCGAACTCTGTGAAATTCTGGGGTTTCATACCCTCCAGACAGCATTTAAAATCATTACTCACCTCTATCCGGAAAACGCCAAAAACTCAATTTCGCCAATTCAGGCCTAAATCTACTCCGGACCACCAAAACACATTCCGATCACGCTCCTAAGTTCCAAATCACCTAACGGAGCTAATCAAAGCATACAAATCCCAATCCGAGATCATATACTAACAAGTCAAATCTTGGTCAAACCTTTCAAATTTCAAGCTTCAAACTGAGAACTGTTCTTCCAAATTCATTCTGATCACCCTGAAAACCAAAACCAACGATTTACATAAGTCATAATACACTACACGGGGCAAGTCATGCCCGAGAACTGGCGAGCAAAGTGCAAAAGCTCAAAACGACCGATCGGGTCGTTACAATTTTCTTCTAAGCTGACTTGGTGAGCCCCACTTCTTATCGAGGTCTTGCATCTTTTGTTCTTTATGTATACGTTTGAGTTATTGTCGGGGCCTTGTTGCCGGTACCATCACATTACTCTTTTGTATCCATTAGAGGGCCAGAGATATGGTGCGGGTTTGTATTTTAAATTGAGAAAGTCAAACTAGAAATGTTGTATTTGTATCACATGTTCCACTTCAAACTGTGAATATGTAATGTATTTTTAGAAATTATAAACATAGTAATTAATGGTAACGGAATTGGTGTTGTTCAGAATGCTCACATTATTTAATTAATGGAATGCATCTTCACTCTATTCGTGGGTAAGGTCGTTTGTCACGACCCAAAGCCCGACCCGTCGTGATGGCGCGTATCGTGAAACTAGGCCAGCCTCAACTCAACAATCAACACGATAATAATAAATTTGAAAACATATAAGGAAGCTTTTAATAGTCAAAGAACTATTTGAAACATAAGAAATTCCAAGAATAGATACAATCCAGCCAAAAACCGGGGTGTCACTGAATGCATGATAAGGAAGTGTACAGAAATAATGTACAGAAACGTAGGCATGCTTTCAGTTAAATAAACGGCTCGAACAGTAAAACAGAGCGGGTAAATACATGATAAGGAAGTGTAACTCTGCTATGTCTACATGCCAATGCACATGCTGTATGAAATGCACCATGCTGCGTGCCTCATATGCCCACAATCTCAAATGCTCGTCCACTCAGTATTGTACATGGCTCACATGGCCTAGGGAAGATCCATCCTAGAATATGTACATCTCTGACAGCAGTCACTCAGTACTGAGGAAGGCCATTCCAGCCTATGGAGAAGATCCATCTCCAGATAATAACAATAACAACCTCACAACCACTCAGTACTTCATATGGCTCACAAGGCCCAGGGAAATCCATCCCAGAATATACACACATCACTGGCAACAGTCATCCAGTACCGAGGAACAGGCCAACCAGCCTCATGGAGAAGATCCATCTCCATACCAAGGGAAGATCCATCCCTGAATATAATCAACTGCGCTCACTGGGGGTGTGTCACAGACTCCGGAGGGGCTCCTACAGCCCAAGCGCTATCATAATCATCAACATAACCGCTGGGGCGTGCAGCCCGATCCCATAACTGTCACTCACAATCAGACTCTCGGCCTCACTCAATCATCACTCTCCAGTCTCACACACACGGGCTCACAATGTCATGAAACTAGCCTGAAACAATGATATGATGTGCGAAATAATAATAACTGAGACTAAGACATGATATGATATGCATGAGCAAGACTGAGTACAGAATATCAATGAATGTAATGAGATGACACCAAGAAACGACCACTCGGGTCTCACGGCGTGAAGCCCTAACAGGATATCTAGGATGTTTTTACAGCGCATTTACTTAATCACATGATAGCCTACCTATTGCTGGGACTTCGCGAGTTGGGGAAGTTGTTCGATGGAGCAAAGGATGCCGAATCTAGGGAGGGTCCTTCTGGGGCCAAATAGATAGGAGTTTATTAGCCGGTTTAGTGTGGGAAACTCTGGGTTTGCTAATGCCTGAGAACCGCAAAGGTAGGGCCTTCCTAAAAATGATGGGTTTGAAGAAGAATCCAGAATTAACATGCTTGAAAGATTCATACATTCCTTTTGATTACTTGTATGAAAGGTACGGTCACACCAAATCTTACCGTACTTACTCTAGCGAATTTGCCCTCACATCTTTGGGGCACATCCACCGCAGAGTTTTCGTCTTCATGTTCTGTTTCCTGGGGCAGGTCAAAACACGGATACCAACAAGAAAGAGTTACTAAGCGGTGCCATGGAATGATCTAGGCCGCAATTCTCACGGTGCACGCCCACACTCCCGTTACTTGGCATTGCGTCACCTCAATAGTAATCATAGAACACATAGTTCGGGGTTTCGAACCCTCACAACCAAGTTTGGAAGCGTTACATACCTCAAACCAAGCCAAACTCTAGCCCGCAATGCCTTTGCCTCTCGATTCGGCCTCCAAATGCTCCGTCTCTAACCAAAAATCAGTTTGTTATCATCAATACACGCTAAAGGAACAAGGCAATGCGAAAATTATCAAATTAACTCAAAAATCCAGAAATTGGCCAAACCCGACCCCTAAGCCCACGTCTCGAAATCCAATAAAAATCACAAAATTGGAAAACCCATTCGCTCACGAGTCCGTACATATAAATTTTACTCAAATCCGACAACAAAATCTCATTCAAAACCTCAAAAATCCATCTCAAGAGCACTTCCTCTTTTTCCCAAATTTTTCACCCCAAACCACAAATTAGATGAGTATTGAAGACATAATCATGGGAGTTAGCCAGAACCAAGTCAGAATCACTTACCCCAATGTTTTCCTTGAAAAATCTCTCAAGAATCGCCTCTACCCAAGCTACAATTCGCCAAAATTGGAAAATAGGATGAAGTCCCTTATTTTATAACTTAAAGTTTCTGTCCCTGCTGCCCCCGGTGTACCCTCAGTCATGGCCTCGATCTTGCCATCGACCATGGCCTCGATCCTACCCTCGATCCTGACCACCTCGGTTATGAACCACCTCGATTATGAACTACCTCAATTATGAACCACCTCGGTTATGAACCACCTCGATTATGAACCACCTCGGTTATGAACTACCTCGACTATGATCCACCTCGATTATGAACCATCTCGGCTATGAACCACCTCGATTATGAACCACCTCGATCCTGACCACCTCGATTTTGAACCACCTTGATTATGACCACCTCGATTTTTGATAGATTCAGAAAAACCAGAAAACTCACACCAGCAGATAGCAGCCATCAACCAAAGTCCAAAAATGATCCGTTAACCACCTGAAACTCACCCGAGGCCCCCGGGACCTTAACCAAACATACCATCAAGTCCCAAAACATCATACGAACTTATTCGAACCTTCGAATCACTCAAAGCAACATCAAAACACCAAATTACACACGGATTCTAGCTTAATCAAACTAAGAACTTCCAACTTTTATATTCGATGTCGAAACCTATCAATTCAAGTCCGATTGACCTCAAATTTTGCACACAAGTCATAAATGACATAACGAAGCTATGAAAATTTTCAGAACTGGATTCCGACCCCTATACCAAAAAGTCAACTCCCCGGTCAAACTTTTCAAAATTCCAACTTTCGCCAATTCAAGCCTAATTCTACTACGGACCTCCAAATCACATTCCGGACGCGCTCCTGAGTCCAAAATCACCTAACGGAGGTAAGGCAACCATCAAAATTCAAATCCGAAGTCGAATACTAAAAAGTCAAAACTTGGTCAAACCTTTCAAATTTAAAGCTTCAAGCTGAGAATCATTCTCCCGTATCTGTTCTGATTAACCTGAAAACTAACACCGACGATTTATATAAGTCATAATACATCATACGGGGCTAATCATGCCAGATAACTGGCGAGCGAAGTGCAAATGCTCAAAACGACCGGTCGGGTCATTACATCCTCTCCCACTTAAACATACGTTCGTCCTCGAACGTGCCTAGAGTTGTTCCGAAAACCATCAAATCGCTGTATAATCTTACCGTGCACATACCTGGGGGTGATCCCATGTCACCCTATCCCCTATAGGTCCGATAGCACAACATAACTGAAACTTCGCAGTCCAACCAGGCCCATAAACCTTAGAACCAAATTTCCATTTCCGAGATCATCTATAAGATCAAATCTCACCTCCATATACTATATAAGTCCGAACATGCTGCATCAAATCATATCCGCAATTCAAGACAGAAATCACATGATATACCACACGACTCAAACACTCATAGAAAAAACTTCAAACCACAAAATAAACAACCGAATACCAATAATATACCTCTTATCAAATAAAGCCTCATTCCAACACTTTCGTACTGCCAACGATGAATAAATGCAGAAAGTCATAACCATTCCTCAGATCAACCAGTCATGGAGCTCCCTCTCCTCCGGCAAGGATTATAGTAAATTTCTAAGCCGAAATTCGATATTATCCTTCCAACATGCTGAAATCGAATCTGATAGTATCTATTCTAGGTCCAATGACCTCATCTCATCCAACACGACTACTCTGGTGACATGACACATCAATACAATCTAAAGCCACAACCCATGCAATCTGTGCACCAATAAGCAACAATCCAAATGTACTCAAATCGTGGAAAAATGACTCAAATGAGAGAGTTGTACCGCAAGCTCACCAGTACCACAATAACACGATGCTAAGAACCAATCACACGACGTAGAACCAGAACCCACGAATCTAACCCGAAGGATCATACCTCCACATAACTTCGTTGCAATGCGCAACCCTATTCAAACACTGGTCCACATGAAACATCTCAAGTCAACATGTTCAAAATCAACAACCACATGCAACTTGAAGCCTAGTACCAAAAGTGAATCACCATAACCACGGAAAAGCAAATGACACAACACCACACAAAACCCGAAAGAACATAACCAATACGCCATCCACCAAGCAATACCCAATACTCTTCCCGCTTCGATTCCGCAATATGACCCCAAAAGAACCGCACCCTATGTGCAAATAACCAACAAGTCATAACTCCTCGTAACACAAAAGGGTAACTCATAGATCGCTCCAGAACACGATATCTCAACAACAATCGAATGGCACACCCCTCGACAATAGCAATTCGGAGTCAACTAATTTGACCCGGTGTAGAACACACATCCATATTGAGTCTATAAATGAACCAAAAGTCATCTATGGTCCCCCACGATAGATAAAGAACCCTCCGAAAGTCCACAGTGACTGAATCACAACCACGAAACAATCTACTCGCGAATACTCTCAGTCTCCAAATCCATAGAACATACGAATCACCATCTCTGGTCTCAACTCCACCGCCTGAATGTCCACACTCCCCCAATTACACGGTCATTCCACGAGGAATACTTCTAAAATTTTCTGTGCTACAAGGAAAAATCTGAACTCCAACAATTGATCAGATAAGAGAGTGTCGCAATACCAATGAAGTATCCATAACTCAAACACATCGCCCTTTCTGAAATGTATACCCTCATCAAGCCACACCAATTAGTAATATCGTTTACCTAGTCATCTGGAACTGTCCATGCTGCCTAAGAATTTACGACCTTCCTTTGAGAACTGAACCGTGACCTTACACATGCAAATCTTAATCCTACACAACATACCGCATATACCATTCCATCCTATGACAAATATGAGAACTTCATAATCCATTCCGAGCCACAAGCAACTACGTACTTCACTAGCCAAGAACTTTCCCATTTGATCCAATCTAGAAGAAAATTGCTATACATCACATGCTCCTCACGCCAGTAGAAAATATACATCTCTAACCGCGGTAGAAGCCATCAAGGACTCTCCAAATCCCATTTTCACAAAACCAAACCGTCAGGACTGAATCCTTCTAGCTCCACTAAGCTATGCAGATTGCCAAAAACCCAAGAGCATTGCCACGAGACACCTATAGAAACTCATTGCCTCATAAGCACCCAAAGAACTAATCATGTCTCTTACCATGCGGATCCGACCTACTATCAAGCTGTCCTATTTATCCAAGTTCCTTCTGAATTACCTTCGAATTGATACTTCTCCTTGCCATAATATCGCAATCCTCAACCCAGACTCACCACATAAGACCCAAGCATAAACCACATCGTCTAAGGCTCATAAGCCGCTGGATACTCTCTCAAATATCCCCAAAAGCACCACATTCAAAATACTTACCTGAAGAGACTTCATGCGAATCTAAAGACATTACCTTCACCTTCCTGATACTAATGTGTAGAATTCATAATGATATAGAAATGCCACAAGTCTTGGCACCCTCCAACGTAAGCCTCGGTTTCTAGCCAAATACACATCCTGAAGATATCCAATTATTACATGTAAGTCTTGAATCAATTAAAAACATTCTCGGGAGTCATCCACTCTACTCTGGTTTCAATTAAACTGATCAAACGAGCCCAACGACCTGTGCCCCATCATCAACACCAAAAGAAGTACCCCATCCTTCTAAGCAACTAAGTGATATCCTACTCCATACCCGTTACATCCTTACAGTAACAAATAATTCATCCAACGTTTCTCATATACCCATAAAGCATCACCATAACCCTTATACCTCAAACTGATTCGCCATCCTCGATCTCAACCCCTGTAAGCCACAACTGATTTGCTAGTATACCTCAAACTAAAACTGATACGACATATAGCCGCGCAATCAACTTATCAATAGCAGACTCCCCCACTTAGCTCAAAGCCATAGGCCAAAACACCCAAACACTCACAATGCCCATACTCTATTACTGCCATAATACCGTAGTGAGGTTTAACCAAATCCTTCATAAGCTCGTGCAACACAAACCATCTAGTATATTTAAATCATCTGCCAATCTCGCATTCACCCTCGTGACAGTCAAGACAACTCTCATACGCGACCCAACTCAAACTGCAGCACATATAATTCACTGGTAAAAGAGGACTTTCAACAAATAACATAGGGATCACACAAACTTCAGAACACTCCGCAGGAGATAACCCACCTGCTCCGATTCAAACTAACTTCTCTTTATACCCTTCCAGCGCTATAAACATCACGTAATCGCCAAATCTCCCTGAGTCTAAACTCATATCACGACATAAAATCTACCTCACTCCCCAACTAAACAACATGAAAAGATCCTTCAACACACCCTAACTTGGGCTATACATCAAGTCAATATGGAAACTAAGCACCAAATAGTTCTTTCTACCCTCAAGCAGACCCTTTCACGTTACATCCTAATCATATGAACACATCTCGCAGTCATATCATGCTCATCACGTAGCCATCCAGCCATCACTTCCACTAATAGGGACACTACCGAACATATAAATTCAAAAGCACATGCTCACACAATCAACACCTCAGAGCTCAAGCTACAGGCAAATCATGGCCTCAAGTCCTCCAGACTGGCCCAACATCAACACACAGAAATCACATCTCGCCCCTCATTTAGGGAATCACAAGCCATCGATACACAGCTGACCGAGTGCTCATATGCACACACGAATGCGTGGAAGAAATTCCAGGAGTTAAGCTTCAAACTAAATCAATGTCGCACGATAAGAATTCAAGAATGTGAAGTTTTTCCTAAAGGTTCTGCAGCCTCTCGAAGATAAGTACAGACGTCTCCGTATCGATCCGCGAGACTCTACTAAACCTGTTCATGACTCGTGAGACCTATGTAACCTAGACTTTGATACCAACATGTCACGACCCAAAACCCGACCCGTCGTGATGGCGCCTATCGTGAAACTAGGCCAGCCTCAACTCAACAATCAACACGATAATAATAAATTTGAAATTAACGGAAGCTTTTAACAGTCAAAGAACTATTTGAAACATAAGAAACTCCAAGAATAGATAAAATCTAGCCCAAAATCGGGGTGTCACTGAGTGCATGAGCGTCTAAGGAAAATACATAGTCTATCATAAAATCTAAGGGAGCAACTTAAATGCAATTGGAAAATAAGGTGGAGAGTCAAGGCCTGCGAACGCCATGCAGATACCTCAATAATCTCCTAAGTCAGAAGCCTCGATCGACCACCGCCACTAGATCCAAAGTGACCGAATCTCCACACAAGGTGCAGGGGGTAATGTGAGTACACCAACTCAGTAAGTAACAAGTCCAACCTTTGGACTGATAGGTAGTGACGAACTCAACCTCATCGAAGATAACAGAAATAATGTACAGAAACGTAGGCAGGCTTTCAGTTAAATAAACGGCTCAAACCGTAAAACATAGTAGGTAAATACAGCATAAGGAAGTGTAACTCTGCTACGTCTACATGCCAATGCACATGCTGTATGAAATGCACCATGCTGCGTGCCTCATGTGCCCACAATCTCAAATGCTAGTCCACTCAGTATTGTATATGGCTCATATGGCCCAGGGTAGATCCATCCGGAATATATACATCTCTGACAGCAGTCACTCAATACTGAGGAAGGCCACTCCAGCCTATGGAGAAAATCCATCTCTAGATAATAACAATAACAACCTCACAACCACTCGGTATTTCATATGGCTCACAAGGCCCAGGGAATATCCATTCCAGAATATATACACATCACTGGCAACAGTCATCCAATACCAGGAACATGCCAACCAGCCTCATCGAGAAGATCCATCTCCATACAAGGGAAGATCCATCCCTGAATATAATTAATTGCGCTCACTAGGGTGTGTTACAGACTCCGAAGTGGCTCCTACAGCCCAAGTGCTATCATAATCATCAACATAACCGCTAGGGCGTGCAGCCCATCCCATAACTGTCACTCACAATCAGGCTCTCGGCCTCACTCAGTCATCACTCTCCAGTCTCACACACATGGGCTCACAATGTCATGAAACTAGCCCGAAAAAATGATATGATGTGCCAAATAATAATAACTGAGACTAAGACATGATATGATGTGCATGAGCAAGACTGAGTACAGAATATCAATGAATGTAATGAGATGACACCAAGAAACGACCACTCGGGTCTCACGGCGTGAAGCCCTAACAGGATATCTAGGATTTTTTTATAGCGGATTTACTTAATCACATGATAGAAACACGGATACCAACAATAATGAGCTACTAAGCGGCGCCATGGAATGATCCAGGCTGCAATTCTCATGGTGCATACCCACACGCCCGTCACTTAGCATTTTGCATCACCTTAATAGTAATCATAAAACATATAATTCGGGGTTTTGAACCCTCATAACCAAGTTTGGAAGCGTTACTTACCTCAAACCAAGCCAAACTCTAGCTCGCGATGCCCTTGCCTCTCGATTCGGCCTGCAAATGCTCCGTATCTAACCAAAAACCAGTTTGTTATCATCAATACACGCTAAAAGAACAAGGCCCATGCGAAAATTATCAAATTAACACAAAAAGCCCAAAATTGGCCAAACCCGACCCCCGACCCCTCGTCTCGGAATCCAATAAAAACCATAAAACTAAAAAACCCATTCGCTCACGAGTCCATACATACAAAATTTACTCAAATCCAACAACAAAATCTCATTCAAAACCTCAAAAATCCATCTTAAGAGCACTTCCTCTTTTTCCCAAATTTTTCACCCCAAATCACAAATTAGATGATGAAATTGAAGACATAATCATGGGATTTAGCCAAAACCGAGTAAGAATCACTTACCCAATGTTTTCCTTGAAAAATCTCTTAAGAATCGCCTCTACCGAAGCTCCAATTTGCCAAAAATGGAAAATGGGATGAAGTCCCCTTGTTTTATAACTTAAAGTTTCTGTCCAGGCTGCCCCCGGTCTACCCTCGGTCATGGCCTCGATCTTTCCCTCGACCATGGCCTCGATCCTGACCACCTCGGTTACGAACCACCTCGATTATGAACCACCTCAGTTATGATCCACCTCGATTATGAACCACCTCGGTCATGAACCACCTCGATTATGAACCACCTCGGTTATGAACCACTTCGGCTATGTGCCACCTCGATTATGAACCACCTCGATTATGAACCACCTCGATCATGACCATCTCGATTTTGAACCACCTCGATTTTGACCACCTCGATTTTTGACAGATTCAGAATAACCAGAAAACTCACACCAGCAGATATCAGCCATCAACCAAAGTCCAAAAATGATCCGTTAACCACCCGAAATTCACTCGAGGCCCCCGGGACCTCAACCAAACATACCATCAAGTCCAAAACATCATACAAACTTAGTCGAACCTTTGAATCACTCAAAACAACATCAAAACACCAAATTACACACTGATTCAAGCTTAATGAAACTAAGAACTTCCAACTTCTATATTCGATGTGGAAACCTATCAATTCAAGTCCGATTGACCTCAAATTTTACACACAAGTCATAGATTAAATAACGAAGCTGTGAAACTTTTCAGAACTGGATTTCGACCCCTATATCAAAAAGTCAACTCCCCGGTCAAACTTTCCAAAATTCCAACTTTCGCCAATTCAAGCATAACTCTACTACGGACCTTCAAATCACATTCCAGACACACTCCTAATTCCAAAATCACCTAACGGAGCTAAGAACCATCAAAATTCAAATCTGAGGTCGAATACTAAAAAGTCAAAACTTGGTCAAACCATTCAAATTTAAAGCTTCAAGATGAGAATCATTCTCTCATATCTGTTCCGATTAACCTGAAGATGATTTACATAAGTTATAACACATCATACGGGGCTAATCATGCCTGAGAACCGGCGAGAAAAGTACAAATGCTCAAAACGACCGGTCGGGTCGTTACAAGGTTGAAAGCATCCAGCAGGATTGCTTAACTGTGTTTCTTGGTTGAGCGCCGGTCGCGCTCCCCGAGGTCGGGGCGTGACAATCTTGGTATTAGAGCCTAAGGTTTTAAAGTGTCCTAGGATGTCATGGAGCCGTGTCTAGTAGATTCCTTCTTATTGATGTGTTGTCGACGATATCTTTAATTAGGAGGTTACTTGGGCATTTAGGAATAACACCATTCTTTGATATTCTGGATCGTGCGATAGAGTTGGTTGAAAGATTGTTCCTCCTTTAACTATGCTCTAATATTTAGTATATGGCACCTAAGAAGAAGGCAAGAACTAGCCAAGGGGCCAATGCCACCCCAGGAGTGGCTATAATAATGTGTTTTGAGGAGTATAGGGCAATAAAGGTTGTGGTTATCGTGTATTGGGTTGTTGTCCCACTGTGTGTGTCTCATGTGGCAGGAGATGAAAATCTCTCTTGGGATGCTCCAAAGTCTGTGTAGCAGAGTTGATAGGTGCCAGAACTCATTCACTAAACTATGGAGAAAGTCAGGATCATCACGGAATTGTATTGTGTTAAAAGAATGTTAGGAGTTTACTTTCCATGAGTTATATCCAAACTTGTACCTATTATGCAAATGCTCCATTTTGGTAATATAATGCATACGATGTCACAGTTGGTGTTATTTTCCTGTTTATGGTGCAATGTGGTGTTATCTATTTGTTGTTAGGATCGATTTTTGGGATTCTCTGGCAGGTGGATAGGCCCAATTAGAGGGGAGACTCTGGCAAAATTTTTGGAAATATAGGGAGTTAGTTAAAATTTGGAACTACGGATGTGTGAATTAAGAGTTGAATCACATTTGATGCTAATGGCGGATTTTGACCCTCATTCGAGGACGAATGATCCTAAGTGGGGAAAGATGTGAGGCCCCTCAAATTTTTGATGAATCCGAGGCCATAAAGCACGCTCACAAGTCGCTTAAGTGTCGTCTTGCCTTCCACAAGATGTTAAGGACTGGAACAACTTATATGATCAAGATATTGAGTGTAGTAGGTGTACCGGATGTTGTTTAAGGTCTAAGTATATCCCTATAACTAAGCCAAGTTGGGAGCTATGCAATGAGCTAAAGTTTCAAATAAATTTTCACAAGATCCGATTTCAAACGCATGTATCTACCAAACTATAAATATTTAGGTGGTTATATACCTATCAAATTAAAGCCATTTGATTTTAGTTTTCAATGCATCAAATCGTTTGTCATTTGGATATGTGTTACGGATATTTTACCGGACATATGCCATATGTGCGCCCAGATGTGTGGCCGCATATAAGAGGGGTTTCTCCCATGTGTGCGCGGCCATATGCGCGGTCACTTGCCCAGGTTTGCGGCCGCGCATGTAGGAGCCTTATAAATACCCCCAAGGCTGGGAGAGAGAGTGGCTAAGTCATTTCTTTGAGCTAGGGCTTGCTCTATCAAGGGGAATCCGTCCTGCACTTCCCCTTCATGAACCAAGGTAATCCTTTTTGGAGTATTTGAGTTGATTACTACTCCTAAACACTTATATTAACAAGTATTAATCTTGAAGCTCCAAAGATTTCCCTTCAAATCCCCAAATTGGTCGAGAAAACTACAAGTAGGGATTTTCAAGAGTCTCACTACAAGAGGTATGTCTACCATCTCTAACTAATTCATGGTAATTATTTATGTACGAAATAGGTGTTAGGACTTATGAGAAAGTAATTGGAAGCAATAAGTGCCCAACCTAGCGTACGTTGGTATAATAGAGATTGTAAAATGAATTAATTGATAAAATCTATGGGTTGGGAGTGAATTGTTGGGCATTCATGTGCTAATGCAAGTTGTGGATGGCCTAGAGACGATTGTGAGGTGAATCATTGGTATGGAAGGTGATTGTTATGTGAAGAAATCCCATTGAAGGAGGTTGTAGAAAGTATGCATATTAGCTGTTTGATAAAATGTCTAAATGACTTACAGTATAGAAATATTGCTAATATTGGTGCAATTGTGTTGCATTGTTGTAGATTGAAGTTTTTTAGTATGGTGGACCATCGTAGTATTATTAAGGGGAAATTTGAGGCATGTTGGCTAAACTTCTCTCTTAGAATTGAATCACACGATGTTCGCATAAGTCCCTAGTATGATGGGTCAATTTCTTATTTCTCATGTTCCGAGATATTTATTATAAAATTGACTATTCCGAATAAACCTCATGTCGAAAGATATATATGTTCAAAATGTGTTTCGGATGTTCTTATCATATTATGTTATCTTTCAGGAATAAGTTCAAAGTATGAGTTGTGTATTATAATGTTATGACTTCGAGTCGTGTTTCAAATGAAAGTTATTATTCCAAATTGTGGAGGAAAACTCAATGTGATAAAGACTCTTAATTTCCCATATGTTTACTAAAAGCCGTGATTAGAGATGCTTTATTGTTGATAATCTATAAAGATGTTTGAAAGTGAAAGGAGTGAGTTGAGGATATAAAGTGTGGCCACCGTGCCAAGAATGAATGTTATACTTGTAACCAATAGTGCCAATGAAATGAAATGAAATGACGAGTGAAAGATTATGAAATGAGCCTTGATTCAACTATTCCAAATTGACTCCGAAAATAGATTTTCCTAAAAGCTCATGTACTCAAGTCATGTTCAAATGTGATTGTTTTAACTGATGTGTATGATTTGAACCCCTGTTTCAATCGTAAATCACCATGCTCTCCTTTATAAATATTTTCAATGCTTTCAAACATAGTATGTATGCTTTTATAAAAATAAATGCAAATGACTTCAATGTTAAGTCCCCAAGAATCATGAACTTAGCTAATGACTTAAGTTGACAAGAGGGTATATAATGAGGTGGAAGAGAGATGTCCTATCCTAAATGATGATGAACTTTAAGAAAGGAATTGGGTCCATGCGCCATTGTAATCTACTTATTGATTTGTCATACATGTGTTAATGTAATAAGTTGTGTTTCTCCATGATGAGCATTAATATGAAGTATTCCAATGATCCGGGAACTTATGACCCTAAATGTAATGTTAATCATGTTACTTTGAGTTTACATATGGTCATGTGCAAAATGATGTGTTATGAACCCTATGGACGGGCTATGAAACACATAGGTGTAAAATATAATATGTGAATCCTATGGACAGGCTATGAAATGCATAGGTGTAGAATATAATATGTGAACCCTATGGACGGTCTATGAAACACATAGGTGTATAATATAATATGTAAACCCTATGGACGGGCTATGAAACGCATAGGTATATTGTATAGGTGATCCTATGGACGGTCTATGAAATGCATAGGTGTATTGTATATGTGATGATATGGATGGTCTATAAAATACATAGGTGTATTTTATAGGTGATCCTATGGACGGTCTATGAAACGCATAGGTGTACGGTATAAATAAACACTGTGGACGGTCTATGAAACACATAGGTGTATAGTATGGATAAACACTATGGATGGTCTATGAAACACATAGGTGTATAGTATGGGTGAAAACTATGGACGGTCTATGAAACGCATAGGTGTATAGTATGGATAAACACTATTGAAGGTCTATGAAACGCATAGGTGTATAGTACGGGAGTGCTATGGACGGTGTAGTGAGACGCATAGCCAACACAAATAATAGGTGCCACTTTCATTGCCTTTGTTTGTAAATGTTGTTACAATTACATTATATTTTGTATCCCACGCATAGTTTATATGGCTCAATTGAACCCAAGAGAAGTTCAGAAATATGTAAGTACAATAAGACTTGAGATGTGATTCTATGGAAAATTTCGTACTTTATTGATGTACTTAATTTGCCTCTTGTTTGAGTTATTGTACTTTCGTATGTTTGTTCTATCTACCTTACATACGAGTACTATTCCATATGTGCTCACGTCCCTTTTACCTGGGGCACTGCATCTTTATGGATGTAGGTTGTTCCACAACAGGTGGCATCGATCCGTGACAGCAGTATATTCTCTTCTCAGCTAACTTGGTGAGCTTCACTTCATATCTGGGTCTTGTATCTTTTGTTCTTTAAGTATAGCGTTTGAGGTATTGTCGGGGCCTTGTTGCTGGCACCATCACATTACTCTTTTGTATCCATTAGAGGCTCTGTAGGGATGGTGTGGGTTTGTATTTTTAATTGAGAAAGTCGAACTAGAAATGTTGTATTTGTATCATATGTTCCAATTCAAACTATGAATGTGTAATGTATTTTGGGAAATTACAAATGTAGTAACTAATGGTAATGGAATTGGTGTTGTTCAGGAAATGCCTCATTGTTTAATTAATGGAATACATCTTCACTCAATTCATGGGTAAGGTTGGGTAGAAAGCATCTAGCAAGTTTGCTTGACTAGGTTATCTCCGTTGAGCGCTGGTTGCACTCCCTGAGGTCAGGGTGTGACAGTTGATAGTTAACAATTGGTTACCTATGTTCATAGTGTGTTCATAATCAACTATTATACCCAAGCATTGTATGATTCAAGTGGATACCAATCATTTATTGTGTGCTTATAATATTTCTCTAAATTAAGCAACTTGTATGATCAAACTTCTGTAATTGACTAAAGAATCTTGATGATTCCTTACACTTGTTTTGACTGTTCTATTATGGCTTTCATATCCACCTTATTGATTCTGCTTTAGTGTTATCTGTTGACCTATTCTTGAAGTTGTTTGTCTAATAAACAAACTAAAGAATGGATATGAACACCTAAGGTTAAGTGTAGCGTTGTCATTTTAACCTTGAGTTGCTTTCCTTTCTTAATGTGTTCTTCTATGATTTTGTGACTCTAGAGAAATCAATCTGAGTGTCTTTTGCCAGCTCCCATAATTGTTTGATCACATTTTTGAGTTTCATTGCATGAGATAATTCCTTAAGGCAACTGGAATGAGTTCTAATGAATCTCTATTTTTACGTGTGGTCTGTTGTTATCTACTTAGCTTAAGCCATGTCAAGAAACTTGACTGAAGTTACATCTATTATGGTGGAACACCATATGTTAAATTAGGTATTGCCAAGCTACATTATGATAGACAAGCTTAAATTATATGAATCTTCAAGAATAAATAAAGAATTGCCGTTCCTAGTTTGGGTATATCACACTCAAATTATTTGAATGATTTTTTTCTAACATGCTTTTGTGATTCATTAAACCTCATGGTTGTGTAATCATGTCTTGATCTTACCCTGCAAGCACACCCTGAACTAATTGGACCCCTGTACTTGCTCTTTGTGGACCCTCAAATGCTCCATAGTTTAAATTATAGAGCCTGATTAAGATACCTCTATGGTGTTTAAGTTCATCTATTGTGCTGAAATGTTAGGCTGAATTCTATCATGACTAAGTCTTACACTTAACCTATATAACAGACTTCTAATTCCATGCTTTTCAATGTATGTCCCTAAAACTTGTATATAGTAACACTGTTAGTTTGACTCAATCATGTTTATGATGTTGTAATCCTGCTGAAATATCCTATGTATGCTCTTTCTTTGTCTTGAGTATTCTGTACTATCAGATTCATAAATAACACTGCCTACCTCTCATGAATTATGTATGCTCTTCTGTCATCTCTGAAATGAATAAGTCCTAACATGTGAACTTAGAAATGAACTCTCCACTAATACCTGTTTATGGTGATATGCTTTAACCCATAGTGAGATTAGCATAAATATGGAGTTAAGAGTTTTAGAGAAAGAATCATGCCATGAGTGATCTGTTTAATTACATCCCTGTTAACACCCCTTAAGGATTCCAATTGAAGATATTCATTAGAACAATTAATAGAAATTTGAGACTTAGTCTAGGGATACATTCTTAACATAGGTTGTAAGGATAATGAGATTTTGGCTTGAAATTCCTAAACTGTGTACCCCTTCCTATTCTTAAGTTATGTGATATAGCTATTTGGGCTTGCAAGGTGTTCTGCCAATGCTCTTTTCCCTTACATGTGCCTGCAGCTGACTTCCTTTAGTATTGTTAAGCCTTTTGAAGCATATGACAATGTATTACATACTTGTGTGCAAACCATGACCTCTTTGATGTTATCCACAGTGTTTTGGACACTTATTTGCAAGAAATATATCTTTCCTTGTGTGTGGTCACTATTGTGGTATCGGGGTTTACATTGAGCGCCTCATTAGCACTCAAACCTATAGGGAAGAGCAAGTGTGAGTAGTTAGGGGTATTGGAGTAGAATTTAGTTTTTGATTGAGATACTCTCCCTGACACAAGCACAGCTCCGGGTCCTTGACGCCCTTGTGAACTTTGAAGTGCCAGGGACCAAAAGGGTATCTTGGCTATGAACGGAATTCTACCCTAAACCCTTAATCTATTGACATTTGCTAATCTCTTTAGGTTTAGTATTCAATAGAAATAAAGGCTTTCACTATAAATTGCCTTACCATGTGTGACTTCACATCAATTTGCATTCTTAACTACTGATAATTGTCACATTTTTTATCTTGGGCCTATATTGATATTACTTGTGTTTAATTGTTAAATCGTACCATGTATCTAATGACCTTCTCTTTATTCCTTTTTTCATGAATCTGAGTTGGGCCTGCCGAGTTCTCAAAGAACTCAGGCCCAGATCCTTAGCCTAAATTTGAAGTCGTTGAAGCTGCTGCTATTATTCATTATCCGCTAGGTCTAACGTTTATTCAGCCCCAAACCACGAGTCCAATTTCCTTTCCTTTATTACTTTACATAATTTGTTGTTGCATATATGTGTATATAACCCTGACAATGATTGAGTGAATACTTTCTTTTATTACCTTTGAATTGCTTTAGAAACCTAGGCAAGTTAAAAACCATAGGTAAAACTAAAAGGAAATGCTCTCTTACATTAGTTAAGCAACTTTAACATACATAATCATTTCTACTATATATTGTTTTCACTTTCACTTATAGTAACAGTTTTCATGGATTTCTTGAAGTTCAGAACAGATTCAAAAGCTGATAATCCTTTTCTTAAAAACCAAAATCGGACAAACAATTTCAAGATAAAGTTTTCTATAAAACCAAAACGAAATACAGTTGCATTCAAGGATACTTCAAATGATTTTCTTCTAAACTTTGATACAAGATTTGAAATCATTCTAAGGTATATCTAAAGCCTCATTCTTCAAATAGCCTTACTTATTTACACAAATGGTCGTTTTACCTCAAAGATAAAACAAGTATCTTAAAACATAGCCGCGTTTACAAGTTTACAAATTTAGACATTATGAATATACTTCAAAAACTCTTTCAATTATATAGACATCTTTCAAAGAACTTTTATAAGTAAACCTATAAAAAAAATCAAAGTACAGATATTATCTCCCTTTTAAAAATGATAAGCTTTAAAAATGACATAGGGTAAGCTATACATTTTTAAGCACTAACCAAGTAGAATATTGACATTTTATTCCCTAAACCTAGTCTAAGTCTTATGGAGCTACCTTAGGCTGATTCTAAGGGGTGCCTAACATTTTTCCTATAGAAGAATAAGAACCCTTACTCAAATCTCATTGGTTAGCAGACTAATAAGACAATGATCTTAATAATTAAATAGGTACCCTAGTATACCTTTAAATATTAGGTGGCAACTCTTTTTTGTCATCAATAGGGAAAACACTTGAATCTTGTTTTGACTCGCGCAAAATAGGGTGCAACACTAACATCTAATGCTCTGAATTTTTACATGTAGATATTTTTACCTCTTCACCTTCGGCTTCTTTTTACAACTTCAATGACTCTTACTCGCCTTAGGGTAATCTTTCTATACCACGGACAACTGAATTTCTTACGCGCGAGGGTGACACCTAGTGTAATTGGCACACTTAGTCCCTTAAGCTTAACTCTGCTCACAGTGCTTGCTAAAGAGAAGCATCTTCCTGAATGACCTTTAAAGGTTATTCTTCTATTTCCCGCTATATTATTGCCGGAACGCGTTCTCTGAAATCCTCACGGTGTCGACTATTGTCAAATCATTCGGTCCATAATTCATGTTTGGTTTATCTTATTTACTAGCCCATACTGATTTCTATTACTCTGGGGGGTCTAATATAGCCTTCTGGTAATCACGTTGGAGTCGCCAACTCATTTCTCGAAATAAGAATATAACTTTACGGCTTATACTCATTTATAGTCTCAAGGCATGTATCCTCTTGTCTTTTCCTTTACTTGACTATAAACTCTATCATCTTGTCATATTTTGATTTACTATTATCACCTATTTATCACATCTTACTCATAATACATCATTTACTTTTTTCTTATTTTCAAGCTAATGATTCTGTCTATCACCTTATTCTGAAAACTTCAATAAAATATTATTTCGCTTTTAGCTCCCCTTCTGCCACCTCACTGGCTCTTCGGGTCGCCTAACATTCTCTCTTTACTAGGGATGGGAGTCATACTAAGGTAAATATTCTAGGATTTAAATGCCTATCTTCTGAATTATCTAAACATTCTAGTATTCATATCTGACTGTAATATTCTATAGTGCACCACTTGGGTATCTCACAAGGAGAACTATTACCACATTTGCAATATCCTTTCGGAAATGTCAGCTAATGCTAACAATCCATCCACCATTTTGGGTCACCCTAGCCCTAGTTGGATCCTAATATCCCATCCATCTCTTAAACTATATATGTTAGCTCCCATAGGGCATATCTGAGATGGGTGTGGCCAATGGTATATACCTTTGTTACTATTTAATGTAACTCAGACTACTTATATTTCTTTGCCTGAATTGTAAATACTGATAATCTGCACTAATTGGTACCTCGTAACCTTCACCTTGCTTCTTTTATTGTAGTAGCTTATACTCTTACCTCCCGATACTTTTATGGCCTGCTATTCACGGGGCGTGTTAGATATTCCCATCTTAGGGTATTAAGCAGTATATTTGCGCAACTGATATGCACGACCCGATAGGGCCAAAACCTGGGCCATATTGTCAAGAACTCTCTCTCTACTAGTACCCTTACCTGTTGATGTATTTGCCCTCTAGCTAGCTGTGATCTTTCTAATTGCAAGCATCTCTGTATTATTAACAAACATAAGTTCTGACTCAAATTCTTATGACTCCGCTCTATGGCACGATCTAAGATAAGAAAGAAAGACAGCCATCGTAAATGCCTTGCAGCCTCCTATTTATAAGTATGGTGCAAAACACACCCATAAATAAAACTCTACGAGACACTGCTTGTAGATAAACCTAGGAAAGACCTGCTCTGGTACCCAATTTGTCACACCCCAAACCGGAGGGGCACGACGACACTCAAGCCGACCTCACCGAGCACCAATATAACATACATCCATAACCATGCTATCATACATAGATGGGCCGAAAAGGCCGCCATGAGATAATCTGATTAAAACAGTAGAGAAAACTTAACAAAGGACGACGAAAATGATATACAAGCTTATATACATGAGACATATGGGTCTACAAGGCCTCCATGACCATCAATACACAAAACATCCATGTACAAGCCTCTAAGGAGTACATAAATATCATAAGGCTGGGACAAGGCCCCGCCATATGCAACTATGCACATATATGCAACCATCATACCAACCAGCTGTTAATAGTGTTACAATTTAGAAAACAAAATATTTTATAAATAATTAATTATAATAATTAGTACTATATTTGATAATCATAATTTCACTACATTTTATTGAAATTAATTTTATTTAAAATTAATTTCAAAAGGGTTAGAAGCCAACAGGATATGATTGCAATTATTCACGTAAACAACAGATTGGCCATTTTTTAAATCATTCCAGCCCAATACACAAGCGCATGCCCGAAATACCCAGTCCAGACAACCCCTTCAATCCCTGTTGGCAATCCTTGCTATTACTTTTCAACGAATCACGACCTGCCACGTCATTCGTCTCCCACAGTCACAAAACAAACACAACTAATATGGGCCGTTCGTTTCTTAAATCAATGGCCCACAAATTTTAACTCTATTTCCTCTTTAATTTTTAAACGCATGAGATTTAATCTCAATCATTGGATCTGCCACAAAATTTTCCCACAAAAATGTTTTAACACCAAAATAGTAGGATCATTGATCCAAAAGATCAATGGCCCAGATCCTATTTCCCAAGCTTAACCTAGAGACGACCACCCCTCTCTTAGAAACCCTAACCATTTCCCCCCACAAGACCAGCCGCCTCCATTTCCCTTTTCTCTCAACCTCACAACTCAAATCAATCAAAAACCTTGCACATATTCGTGGATGGTCATGAATCCATATACAAATTTATCTTTCCTTCCTCTTGTATCTGTGATTCCCGCTGAGCCTTTCCCGTTCCATAGACAAAATTCAAAATTCCCCAAATCTGAACCCTAGACCAAAAAATGCAACTTTAAATCCCCTGATTTCTCGTATGCTCCATCAAACCGGAGGATGCATGAGGATTTTTCAGAAGCTTCATCATGTTATTCTATGTCCAGAGGTCAAATACAGACCTCTGGACATTGGAGGTCTTAGGCAATGGAATTGGTTCATCATTGGTCATTCCTGATCTTCGCACGCCAGGTAAAAATCTTCAATGATTCTCCCTCTGTTCTTTTTTATCTTACCCGGCTATGCTCACATCATCAATTTATCGTCACCCTCCACTCACAAGTTTGAATCTGCTGAATTCCTAAGGCTCAATGCCCACTATAAATAGTAGTCTTAAATTCTCTCACCAAGAATACGCCTAACTACACATAACATGTGAGAAATTAAGACACGATAGAGAATTGTTTAGGAATTTTTGTTTAAATCGAGTTTTATCAATCTCTGCTTCTCTCTTTCTTTCCGGCTCTGAGTTTGTTACTGATTGAAATCTTGAGCTTTTGACTTCCTAAACAGCTAATTTGAGTACTCGTTTGGTTTGCTGCCCTAAGAAAGGTCTGTAAAACCTCAACCATATTCTTATTTGTTCATATGAATTACTAAGTATGAATTTTTCTATTACTGAGTGATGATGGTGATAAAGTATTAATGGTCGACTGTTTTATATGCTTGTTAATGATAGATGGTTGTTAAATAGGTTCTGAGATCATGAATTTCCTTTAGTTATTGAAATTAGAGTTATGTAATGATTCCAATGAACATATTATGACCTATCTCTATTGTTAAATTTTAAGAATAACCTAATAACTCTCAAACTATCCTGATATTTGGTTTCTTTTGGATTTCCTTGATGTTCTGTTAAGTGCTGTCATGATACAAACTTGCCTTAAGTATCCCATGTATCTGTAGTAGCTCACTTGGCAAATTAGACTTAAAAATATATTAATATGTTTAGTGATAAGATGGTTTGGGAATGCCAGTTTATGATATCTGAACTTATCCTCTCTTTCTAGCATGATTCTGTAATTTTGTCAACTTTTAAAAGGCCATTGACTCTCTGATGAGCTTATGGCTGTTTGATTACACTATATAAGCATGTCGTGAGCAAACTAGATTCATGTACCATTTTTGTGTGTATTTTTAATGTTACCACATACTTTACTTATGTCATGAGATTTGTGCAAGTTCTGGTATTCTATTTGTTAAGATAAGATGCTAAAACTAAGTTCCACTATACCTGACATATTGTGTAGATTTCCCCAATGTGATGATAACCCTACCCCTTTCCTGAAGCTCACATAGTGACAATGTTAGCTTGATGATGATAACACTTTCATTTTGAAATAATATGACTCCCCGCTAAATGTCCCATGTATATGTTCTTGTTTCGTCTTGATTCTTCAATACTTCTGCTTGCTTTCCATAACCATGTGCTTACATGAATAAACCAAACCTAGCTTGTGAACTTTAAATGAAACTTTTGTTGCTAATGTTTGAGTATAACATCATGCTTTGTTCTCCAAAAGGTTTAGTATGAAGTTGAAAGCTCTTAGAAAGAAGTAATCATGTTATGGACTTTAGAGTAAAATAAGGCTGTTAGCTTATGATTCTGTTAATACTCTTTTAGAGGTTTTAATCTGGGTTGTTAATTTGTGACCATTTTAATACTTAATACCTTCAGAAGTCCTAATTATAGTTGTTAGTTTGTATCTCTGTTAATATCTTTAGAAGTTCTAGTTGAAGTTTGGTAATCTGCAATCTTGTTAATACTCTTAGAAGTTCTGATTGAAGGTATAAATTTCTTACTTTGTTAATAACTTTTAGAAGTTCTTATCGTAGTTGTTAATCTACAATTTTGTTAATACTCTTTAGAAGTTATAATTGTAATCGTTAATGGTATCTTTGTCAACACCTTTTAAAGAATTCAATTGAAGTTGTTAACCTACATCTATGCTAATATCCTTTAGAGGTTTCAATTGGAATTGTTAACTTGTATACATGCTAGAAGTTAAGACTTAGGATATTAAAGGAATGTGTCGATGCCCGGGAACTTCATAGGTTTAAACCATGCATCTACTCTATTCTTAAGATATATGATCTAAGTGTTTGGGTTCCTAACAGTAATATGATAATGCATTTGTCTCTATGTGTGTTTGAAGCTAATTTCTTTTGAGTACGCCTAAAATACATTCACATTGGATCATGTAAATTTGTTAGATTGTGGTTACATTAGGAGGATTGGTTGTCTTATGATCCTATAGTACTTTGTATTAACTGTTATGGAAAATGTATATGTACTTTTGTGGTATGGTATCACTATGATATCGGGATTTACATTAATGTGCCTCATTGGCTCTTAAACCTGTAAGGAAGAATTAGTGTGAGTAGTTAGGGGTATTTGGAAGTAGAGTTTAGTTCTTGGTTGAGCTATTCTCCCTGACACAAGCATTGCCCTAGGCCTTGAGACCCTTGGGAATTTTGAAGTGTCAGGGGTCCAAAGGGAGCTTTGGCCATGAATGGAACTTTATCCTTAGTCTCTAATCTATTGACATATATTACTCCCTTTAGGTTTTAGTGTTTAATGACAACGAGAAATTTTCAATGTGAATCACTTTGCCATATGTGACCCCCCAATTAGTGTAATTCTCATAATTTAGATTACCATTGATTATTATTATTTGTTTAGGCCCTTACTAGTTTATTTTATGTATAATTATATGCATAGAGTATCATGACCTTCTTTCTTTTTGAACATGTGTTATAGTTGGGCCTGCCGAGTTCCAAAAGAACTCAGGCCCAAGTCCTGCACATTTGAGAGCTCTGAAGTCTGTTGTTGTCTGTTCCTGCTATTTGCTGGGCCTGCCTCTTTTCAGGACCAAACTAGAGTCCATCCTTTCCCTTTACTGCTTTATTGCGTTTTGCTATCCTTATTTATCACATGTATAAAACATTTATCATATTAGATTGAATGCTTTACTTTACCTCTTTGAATCATGTAGACAATCCAAGTAAGCCCTAAAAGACATAGGATTAAAAGAAGTGTTAGACTTAATAATGTCACGATCCCAAACCCATAATAGGTCGCGATGGCACCTAACGCCGCCGTTAGGCAAGCCCACAAGTAAAACTACTATTTATTTACCCCCTTTTAACATTTAAAACAAAGTTTTCCTTTTAAAAGAACAAAACAAGTAAGATCTCATGCAACTATAACTACTCTTGTCACGACCCCGGTTCGCCCTCTGTGAACCATCGTGACGGCACCTAGTCTCTACGACTAGGTAAACCTAAATTTGCGGAAAAGAAACCAAAATTTGCGGAAGTAAACAATTTAAAACAGAAATAAATAAAATAAACAGTGTTTAAATGTGCCGCTCGGTATACACCATATTTAACTCTCAAGACCAACACATAAATCCAAGACCCGGAAACCCATGAATCACAAGCTAAGAAGTACTACATAGCTCTAACTCCAGAATGTCTAAAAAGAACTGAAATACAGAAGGGCTAATACTAAACAGCAAGAATAGAAAGAGACTCCTCGGTTTGCAGACGCGGCAGATATACCTCGAAGTCGCTATAGCAGTCGCCTCGCCTCAGGGGTGGTAAGACTGAGTCGAAGTACCTGGATCTGCACATGAAAAACATGCGCAGGAAGGGCATGAGTACACCACAGCGGTACTCAGTAAGTGCCAAGCCTAACCTCGGTTGGGTAGTGACGAGGAAGGTCAGGGCCCTACTGAGGTTAAATAAGATATAAGGTTTAACAGTGTGAAATAAACAGTGTAAATAAGTAACACAAGATATGAAGGACAGCAACAACTATTACAGAGGCAAGGAAAACACAGTAAGAGAATACAGCTCAGCTCCAAGATAACAACCGGGGATCTCCCAGGATACCGTCTTATAGTCCCTAAATATATATATCATATTCAGTGGATCTCTCGGGTGCAGTCCCGTAGTCCAACTCGTAAATGCGCGGAAATCTACCGGGTGCAATCCCGTAGTTCCAATGTAGAAGTGCAGGGGGATCTCCCGGAATGCAATTCCGTAGTCCCAAAGTAAACATACAGGGGAGCTCCCGAGATACCGTCCTGTAGTCCCAAAGTAAATACACAGCAGCAACAAGAATTCAATCCAATCAATTTCTTATCAAAGTGAAGCGGGTAATCCTAACCTAGCATGGTTCACGTAATACAAATAAGGCAATTAAGGCAAGTAGAGCAATTTAGTCAAGTAGACATGCTTCTCTAGGCTAACAGCAGGCTTAGTTTCCAAACAGTGTAAGCAAGGAAAGGAAGAACACAATTCAAGGCTATTTTTAATGAAAAATCGGATTTCAAACAATTAGCACAAGTACGCGCTCGTCACCTCACGTACGAGGCATTTCAATTACCACAATATCAATCCTAAGGGGAAAGGTCCCCCACACAAGGTTAGACAAGCCACTTACCTCAAACCGGCTCAAATGTCAACCTGAAATCACGTTCTTGCCACGAGTATCCGACTCCGAGTAGCCCAAATCTATTTAATTAAATTTTGTAATGTAAATAACACTTCAAGTAACCGTTCTATAATTAAATTCTAAGCTAATACGCAAAATTAGGTAAAATGACCAAATCGCCCCTCGGGCCCACGTCTCGGAGTCGGGTAAAAATTATATATTCCGGACGCTCATTCACTCATGAGTCCAACCATATAAGAAGCTCTCAAATCGGATGTCAAAAACCCAATCAAAACTCAATAATTCGGCCTATAAGTTTATCCAAATTTTTCCCAAAATTTCCACCAAAATTCAAAATTTAAAGACTAGATTTATGTTAGGAATCATGGAAACTGATCTAAGTTGGGTAGAGATCACTTACCCAAGTTACCCAGGTGCAAAAGTCTTCAAAAATCGCCCCTCCCGAGCTCTCAAATTCGAAAAATGTGAAAATAGGCGCAAACCCTCGAATTGGGGTTTTTAAGAATCTGCCCAGGTATTTTGTACATCGCGATCGCGAGAAATGATGTGCGATCGCGAAAAGGAAAAATTGAGGGTTCCTGAACTGGTCTATGCGAACGCAACAGGATGTACGCGATCGCGGAAGAGGAAAAGAGCAGGCTTACGCATTCGCGGACAAGACCATGCGAACGCGAAGGGGAAAAAGGCCACTGAGCCACCAGCTCCTAGTTCTACTATGCGAACGCAAAAGGGGGAATACGAACGCGAAGGGGGAAGGGGCAGACTTCTGCGATCCCAAGCCAAATCATGCGATCGCGAAGAAAAAACTAAACCTCCTCCGAAAATAAACTACGCGAATGCGGAGGGAAGGCCGCGAACGCGATTAAGGAAACCAGATACCAGATTTTTCTGCAATTCTAACAAGTTCCAAAATGACTCGTTGAGCATCCAAAACACACCCGAGGCCCCTAGGACCTCAACCAAACCTGCCAACCAATCCTAAAACATCATTCAAACTTGTTCCAACCTTAGGAATGCTCAAAACAACATCAAAACACCTATTTTTCATCGGATTCAAGCCTAAGAATCCCAAAAACTCTAAAAACACGCTTTCGATCAGAAAGTCTATCAAACCTCGTCCGAATGACCTGAAATTTTGCACACACGTCACATTAAAAACTACGGAGCTATTCCAACTTCCGGAATTCCATTCCGACTCTCACTATCGAACCAGAACTTTAAAAAATCAACTTTCGGCATTTAAAGCCTAAATTAGCTACGGACCTCCAAAACACAATCCGACCACGCCCCTAAGCCCGAAATCACCCAACGGAGCTAACGGAACCATCGGATTTCCATTTCGAGACCGTCTTCACACTATTCTGACTATGGTCAAATTTCCAAGACTTAAGCTCTCATTTGGGGACTAAGTGTCCCAAAACTCTCCGAAACTCAATACCGAACGTCCCGGCAAATCAAAATAGAAGAAATAAACTTGGGGAAAGCAGTTAATAGGGGATCGGGGTGTAAATTCTAAAAATGAGCGGTCGGGTCATTACATCCTCCCACACTTAATCATTCATTCGTCCTCGAACGAGCACAAAGACATACCTGAAGTAGTGAAAAGATGAGGGTACTGGCTGCGCATATCCTGCTCGGTCTCCCAGGTCACTTCCTCGACCGGCTGACCCCGCCACCGAACCCTTACTGATGCAATGTTCTTTGACCTCAGCTTCCTGACCTGCCTGTCCAATATTGCCACTGGCTCCTCAACATAAGATAGATCCTTTTCCAACTGGACTGACCTGAAATCCAGCACGTGCGACGGATCACCGTGATACCTCTGGAGCATCGAAAACGTGAAAATTACCGGATGAAACTCCTGCCAAGCTAGAGGTAAAAGGGCAAAAGGCTCGTAAAGACGAACTACCCCAAACCAAA
>NC_031991.1:14819865-14830771 GCF_001879085.1 Nicotiana attenuata
GTAAACATACAGGGGACGCTCCCGAGATACCGTCCCGTAGTCCCAAAGTAAATACACAGCAGCAACAAGAATTCAATCCAATCAATTTCATATCAAAGTGAAGCGGGTAATCCTAACCTAGCATGGTTCACGTAATACAAATAAGGCAATTAAGGCAAGTAGAGCAATTTAGTCAAGTAGACATGCTTCTCTAGACTAACAGCAGGCTTAGTTTCCAAACAGTGTAAGCAAGGAAAGGAAGAACACAATTCAAGGCTATTTTTAATGAAAACCGGATTTCCAACAATTAGCACAAGTACGCGCTCGTCACCTCATGTACGAGGCATTTCAATTACCACAATATCAATCCTAAGGGGAAAGGTCCCCCACACAAGGTTAGACAAGCCACTTACCTCGAACCGGCTCAAATGTCAACCCAATATCACGTTCTTGCCACGAGTATCCGACTCCAAATGGCCCAAATCTATTCAATTAAATTTCGTAATGTAAATAACACTTCAAGTAACTGATTCTATAATTAAATTCTAAGCTAATACGTGAAATTAGGTAAAATGACCAAAACGCCCCTCGGGCCCACATCTCGGAATCGGGTAAAAATTCTATATTCCGGACGCTCATTCACTCACGAGTCTAACCATATAAGAAGCTCTCAAATCGGATGTCAAAAACCCAATCAAAACTCAATAAATTGGCCTATGAAGTTTATCCAAAGTTTTCCCAAAATTTCCACCAAAATTCGAAATGTAAAGACTAGATTTAAGTTAGGAATCATGGAAACTGATCTAAATTGGGTAGACATCACTTACCCAAGTTACCCAGGTGCAAAAGTCTTCAAAAATCGCCCCTCCCGAGCTCTCAAATTCGAAAAATGTGAAAATAGGCTCAAACCCTCGAATTGGGGTTTTTAAGAATCTTCCCAGGTATTTTGTACATCGCGAGAAATGATGTGCGATCGCGAAGAGGAAAAATTGAGGGTTCCTGAACTGGTCTATGCGAACGCAACAGGATGTACGCGATCACGGAAGAGGAAAAGGGCAGGCTTACGCGTTCGCGGACAAGACCATGCGAACGCGAAGGGGAAAAAGGCCACTGAGCCACCGGCTCCTAGTTCTACTATGCGAACGCGAAAGGGGGAATGCAAACGCGAAGGGGGAAGGGGAAGACTTCCGTGATCGCGAGCCAAATCATGCGATCGCGAAGATTAAATTAAACCTCCTCCGAAAAAACACTACGGGAATGCGGAGGGAAGGCCGCGAACGCGATTAAGGAAACCAGATACCAGATTTTCTGCAATTCTAACAAGTTCCAAAATAACCCGTTGAGCATCCGAAACACACCCGAGGCCCCCGGGACCTTAACCAAACCTGCCAAACAATCCTAAGACATCATTCAAACTTGTTCCAACCTTCGGAACGCTCAAAACAACATCAAAACACCTATTTTTTATCGGATTCAAGCCTAAGAATCCCAAAAACTCTAAAACACGCTTTCGATCAGAAAGTCTATCAAACCTCGTCCGAATGACCTGAATTTTTCACACACGTCACATTAAACACTACGGAGCTATTCCGACTTCCGAAATTCTATTCCGACCCTCGGATCAAAATCTCACTATCGAACCGGAACTTCAAAAATTCAACTTTCGGCATTTCAAGCCTTAATTAGCTACGGACCTCCAAAACACAATCCGACCACACCCCTAAGCCCGAAATCACCCAACGGAGCTTACGGAACCATCGGATTTCTATTCCGAGGCCGTCTTCACACTGTTCCGACTATGGTCAAATTTCCAAGACTTAAGCTCTCATTTGGGGACTAAGTTCCCAAAACTCTCCGAAACTCAAAACCGAACGTCCCGGCAAATCAAAATAGCAGAAATAAACTTGGGGAAAGCAGTTAATAGGGGATCGGGGCGTAAATTCTAAAAACGACCGGCTGGTTCGTTACAACTCTTTTCTTTACAAATACCAGCATAATAAATATATCCACTGTAGTTACAGAAATTATAAGTACTAGACTACATAAATGTTAAAATTCCCCAAAACTCGGCGCCATAAATACATGAGCAATCTAGAGAATATACAAAACTAATACAACTATTGTCTGAATGTGATAGACAAAAATAATAACAAGGTTGAGGGAGACTCCGGTGCTGCAGATTGTAGCAAGGCAGGCAGCTCACCACTAAGTCTCTATAGATGACCAGCTACGAACCCACGTGACCACTGGTAGTACCTATCTTAGTAAATGCACATTCATTGCAGAAGTGTAGCGTGAGTATGGAAAACAATGCGTACTTAATAAGTATCTAGTCTAACCTCTAATAAGTAGTGAAGATGGATCGACTTGACACTTACTAAAGGTCAAATAATAATATAAGTACATAAAGTAGAGATGGCAAGTGCACAACAAGTATCAACGAAGCAAGAAGTAACTACAGTAAATCCACTCATGAGTCTATATCAAATCACTAAACATATCATAACTGGCCATGAAGGCACTAGCTCAATTATTACCAAACCAAATCTAGTTCTGATCATAAAGCACGAAGCTGCCGAGGCAAACAGCCCGATCCTATAGGAATAGTGGTACTCAGTACTGCCGAGGCGAACGACCCGATCCCATAAGAATAGTATTGCCAAGTTGCCACGGTCTGATCCCATAAGAGTAGTATTACCATCATGACGAGGTGAACGACCCAATCCCATAAGAGTAATTTATGTCACTACCACGACGAAGGGCCGGATCCCATAAGAGTAGAGAAATTCACCTTGCCCACGGAAGCACCTGCAAGACGAAAAGACACAGATTTATAGTTTATCAAGTATTTCCCAATTTTTCTAAAGTAAGAAATTAATTCGATATCTCCAATTTAAATCCTCAGTCTCAGTCCTAATCAAGACAATTGGTACACATGATAGGCGTATAAAATGCAATTAAAGGCATGATGTGAATCTGAGTCTACCTAGACATATCATGAAATATAGCTACTAACGGACTCTCGTCACTCGTGCGTATGTAGCTCCTTACAACAAGTAGAACACAACGATAATACACCTAAGGGGATAAGTTCTCTCTTACAAGATTAGGCAAGAGATTTACCTCGGTTCCAAGTCCTCAATTCGAATCTTCAACCTCACTAGAACTCCTCAAACGATGTCGAGGACTCCGAAACTAACCAAAAGTCGTATAAACTAATAAAGATATACTCAAATTTCATAATTTAGCTATTAGAGTAATTACCCAACTCAATTTGAAAGATTCCTAAAATTCACTGCCCGGCTACGTGCCCGGATTCCGGAAATTTTCAAATATAAATGTTAGCCATGACCTCACGAACTCAAATATATAATTTATTCCAAATTACATAATAGATTTTGTGGTCAAATCTTATTTTTACCAAACCCTAGGTTCAACAAAAATATCACAATTTTCCCTTAATTTCATGTTAAATCTACCCATAACTCGTGTATTAAGCTAAAGAATTGATAAGGCTCACTTACCTCTTGAAAGTTGATGAAAATCCCCCACAAAAAGCTCTCAAAATCGCCCAAGACCAAGTGGGAAATGAGAGGAAAGAGACCAAGTCCTGCAAAATCAATTATGCCCAGTGATTTCTTCTTCGCGATCGGGGAAGAAGCCTTGCGATCGCGAAGGCAATACTGGCCCAGGCAGTGAAGCCCTTCTTCACGAACGCAGGGTGGATCTCGTGATCATGAAGGCTTGCCCAGCTTAAGCTTCGCAAGCGCAGTCAACCCTTTCGCAAACGCGTAGAGTAAAAGCGACTTACCCTCCTCCATGCCCATTTGCGAACGCCGCCCTATGAACGCGATTGCGAAGGGAAATAATGCCCAGTTCCCAATCCTTTCTCCGCGAACACGACTCCACATCCGCGTTCGTGTAGAAGAAAACCAGAACCATCATTTTTAGATTTTCCAGACTTAGCTCCGGGTGGTCCAAAATTCACCCGAGCCATCCGGGACCCCGACCAATCGCACCAACAAGTCCATAACATAATACGAACCTGCTTGAACCCTCGAAACACGTAAAATAACATCGAAATCAAGAATCATACCCCAAAACAACCATGAATCAACTTATGAACTTCAAACTTTTCAAATAGCTCCGAACGCGGTGAATTATACTTTGACTACTCGGAATGACACCAAATTTTGCGTAAAAGTCATAAATCACCGAAAGAACTATTCCCAGGCTCGGAATTCTAAACGGACCTCAACAAGACCAAAGTCTATTCCAAGCCAAATTTAAAGAACTAGAAAACCTTCAATGAGCCAACTTTCCACATTAAGTGCTGAAATGCTCCCGGGTTACCTGAAACACAATCTGAACACGGCTAAGTCTGAAATCATCATACAAACCTATTGGAACCTTAAAATCCTAATTCCAAGGTTGTTTACTCAAAATGTTGACTCAAGTCAAACTTGGCCACCTTAGGCCACTATTCAGGAACTAAGTGTTCCAATTTCAACCCGAACCCTTCCAAACCTAAACCAACCATCCCCGCAAGTCATAAAATAGTAAAAGCACATACGGGAAGCCTTAATTAGGGGAACAAGGATCCAGTAAGCAAAAGGACTGGTCGGGTCGTTACATTGACCCTAACCCCGAAGCTTCTCTCTCTCAGAAGGTGGTATGTACTTCTCCAAGAACAGATGTGTAAATTGATCCCAAGTCAAGGGAGATGAACCTGATGGCCTACTAAGAAGGTAAGCCTGCCACCATCTGCGGGCCTTGCCCTCAAGCTGAAAGGTGGTAAATTCCACCCCGTTGGACTCCAATATCCCCATGTTCCGGAGCCTATCCTTGCACCTTTCAGTGAAATCCTGAGGGTCCTCTGACCGCTCATCCCCGAAGTTAGGGGGAAAAGTCTAGTCCATCTATCCAGCCGATTCTGTTGATCAACAGTCATGACTGGTACAACCTCTAGCATAGCGGCTGCAACTAGCTGGGCTCCGCCCGCAAGTATGCACCTAGGGTCTGATAAACGGTAGCGGTCTGCCCTGGAGCCTGAGCGGTAAGGGTATGTGCTCTCCCTTCCGCTTGAGATGTGGCTGGGTCTGCTGGAAATAAACCAACCTAAGTCACAGATTCCATGAACTGCAGCACATGGCCCATGACCTCCTAGAATCTCGGTGCAGTCAAGAAATATGCAGGGGTTGGCTCAGCTGCAGGCGCCTCATCCTGCTCCTCAATAACAGGATCCTCCACTGGATCCACTGGTGGTATAATGGGAGCAACTCTAGGATTCCATCATCCACTAACAGGAGCTGGATCCCTCCCTTGACTTCTGCCTCAGCCTCTAGCAACGGGGGAGCAGCTCCTCTATCGCCTGGTACATCTGCCGAGCGCGTTCTCACCATCTTCGATAGATTAATAGAAAGATAGTTAGCACAATATCAACTGCACAATGGGAGGTGAAGAAAGACAAGTTTCCTAACACCCTATAGCCTCTCGAAGATAAGTACGGACGTCTCCGCACCGATCTATAAGACTCTACTAGGCCTGATCATGACTCGTGAGACCTTTGTGAAACTAAAGCTTTGATACCAATCTATCACGACCCAAAACCCATAATAGGTCGCGATGTCACCTAACACCAGCAATCCCATAAGTGAAACTACTATTTATTTAACCCCTTTTAACATTTAAAACAAAGTTTTCCTTTTAAAAGAACAAAACAAGTAAGATCAACTGTAACTGCTCTTTTCTTAACAATATACCAGCATAATAAGTACATCCACTGTAGTGATAGAAATGATAAGCACAACGGTACATAAAAGCTAAAAGTCCCCAAAACCCGGCGCCACAAGTACATGAGTAATCTAGAGAATATACAAAACTAATACAACTACTGTTTGAAACTGGTAGACAGAAATAATAAACAAGGTAGAGGGAGACTTCGGTGCTGTAGATCGTAGCAAGACAAGCAGTTCACCACTAAGTCTCCGTAGATAACCGGCTACATGTCCGCGTGACCACTGGTAGTACCCGTCTCAGTCCTAATCAAGACAATCAATACACATGATAGCCATAAATAGTACAATAAAAGGCATGATATGAATCTAAGTCTGCCCGGACATATCATGAAATATAGCTACGTATGGACTATCATCACCTCGTGCATACGTAGCTCCCCACAACAAGGAGCACACATTAATAATACACCTAAGGGGATAAGTTCCCTCTTACAAGGTTAGGCAAGAGACTTACCTCGGTTCCAAGTCCTCAATTGTCACGACCCCAGTTCACCCTCCATGAACATGTCGTGATGGCACCTAGTTCCTACAACTAGGTAAGCCTAACAATGCGGAAATTAATATAAATTGCGGAAGACTTTAATTAAATTTAGCAAAACTAGAAGAAAACGGTATATAAGTGCCACTTGGCATATACAACTCAAAAGCAAAATGCAGAAGTCTACAATTTCATCCCAAAACCCGGAAACTCCCGGGAACCACAGGCTAATAGAAATGTAATATGCTGCTCTAACTCCAGAATGTCTAAACAACTGAAAGAAAAGGATAGAGTAACTACTAAAGCTAGAACAGAATAGAGACTCCTGGTCTGCGGACGCGGCAGATATACCTCGAAGTCTCCGCTAGATCTCTCCGCCTCGAGGATAGTACGCCTGAGTGGAGGTACCTGGATCTGCACATGAAAAACATGCGCAGAAGGGGCATGATTACACCACAGCGGTACTCAGTAAGTGCCAAGCCCAACCTCGGTTGGGTAGTGACGAGGAAGGTCAAGGCCCTACTGAGGTCAAAACAGCATAATATGAATTAACAATATGAAAACTGACAGTAATAATGAATACAGCAGTGAGAATAGACAGGTTAAACAAGGCAATAACAGCTACACAAAGACAGAATAAACACGAAATATGTACAAATCAATACCAATGATAACAATGAGGATCTCCCAGGATACCGTCCTGTAGTCCTTTTCTCAACTGTCCAGTGGATCTCCCGGGATACCGTCCTGTAGTCCATCTATCAATGTGCAGGGGGATCTACCGGGAATCTAACCCGCAGTCCCAAAGTAAAAGTGCAGGGGGGTCTATCGGGAATCTAACACGTAGTCCCAAAGTAAACAAACAAGGGGGGAGCTACCGGAATCCCACATCTGTAGTCCCAATGTAAATGCGCAACCACAACCAGAAGATACTAGGAAATGAAGTACAAAAGACAAGCAACAGGTAGTACTAGCCTAGCATGCTTCACGTAGTGCAGGCAAGGCAACTTAAACAATTAGGCAAGTTGAATCAACTAAACATGCTTTTCGAATCTAACACAGGTTATAATTGCAAGTAAAATAAGGCAAATATGAAGGAAACTCAATCTCTAT
This sequence comes from Nicotiana attenuata, assembly GCF_001879085.1. Taxonomy (NCBI): domain Eukaryota; kingdom Viridiplantae; phylum Streptophyta; class Magnoliopsida; order Solanales; family Solanaceae; genus Nicotiana; species Nicotiana attenuata. The sequence continues at coordinate 14,827,234 of NC_031991.1, forward strand.
ATTTTAAGTAAAAATTGGATTTTCAACAATTGGCTCAAGTACGCGCTCCTCACCTCGCGTACAAAGCACTCAAATACCAAATAACAAATCCTAAGGGGAAGGGTCCCCCACACAAGGTTAGACAAGCCACTTACCTCGAACCGGCTCCAAAAATCAACTCGAAATCACACTTTTGCCACGAGTATCCGACTCCAAATGGCCTAAATCTATTCAATTCAATTACACATTGTAAATAACATCGCAAGCAACTGATTCTACTAATTAATTCGACACTAAGGCGCGAAATTATGTAAATGACCTAAATGCCCTTCAGGCCAATGTCTTGGAATCAAATAATTTCCACATTTTCAAAACCCTCGTACTCTCACGAGTCTAACCATATAAAAATCTCCCAAATCGGAGATCAAACACCCACTCAAAACTCAATAGTTTAGTCTATGAAGTTTTACCCATTTTTCATTCAAAAATCCGAAATTAAGGATGAATTCGTGATTAGATTAGTGGGTATTAAGCATAAGAGAGTAGAGAATCGTTACCCCATCGTTGCTCTTGAAAACCCCTCGGAATTTCTCCCAAATCCGAGCTCTCTAGCTTGAGTTTTTGTTAAAAATGGCTAACCCTCGTTTTTGAAATGTTAAATACTGTCCAGACACTCAATGCATCGCGAACGCGGAGATTAGATCGCGTTCCCGGAGAAGAAAAATGGAAGATGTCAAAGATGCTCTTCGCGATCGCGAGGAGTAGGATACGAACGCGAAGGCCTGGGATTTTAAAAGCTACGCGAACGCGTGGCCTGTAACGCGATCGCGATTAAGGAAAATGCTGAGGTCCAGAGGTTGTTCTACGCGAACGCGTGCAAGCGTTCGCGAACGCGAAGAACTGACTGGCATAGGTACGCGAACGCGGCGAAGTTTATGCAAACGCGATGAAGAAACTGGCCTCCCTCCAAGATTACACTATGCGAACGCGAGAGGGAGGCCGCGATCGCAAAGAGGAAAAGTCTGCAACAGCTGAGTTCAGTTTTCTGCAATTTTTAACAACACAAAAATGCTCCGTTGAGCATCCGAAACACACCAGAGGCCCCCGGGACCTCAACCAAACCTGCGGACATATCCCATAACATCATTCAAACTTGTACCAATCCTTAAACCACCTAAAACAACGCCGGAAACTCGAATTAAACAAGGATTTGAGCCTAAGAACTTCAATTTTCATCAAAACACGCTTTCGATCAAAAACCTAACCAAAACACGTCCGAATGACCTGAAGTTTTGCACACACATCCCAAATGACATGACGGAGCTACTGCAACTTCCGGAATTCCAATCCGACCCTCGGATCAAAAACTCACTATCGGACCGGAAACTTCAAAAATTCAAACTTTGACATTTCAAGCCTAAATGAGCTACGGACTTCCAAAATACAGTTCGAACACGCTACCAACCCCGAAATCACCTAACGGAGCTAACGGAACCATCGGATTTCCATTCCGAGGTCGTCTTCACACTGTTCCGACTACGGACCACTTTTCAACACTTAAGCTCTCATTTAGGGACTGTGTCCCAAAACTATCCGAAACTCAACATCGAACATCCCAGCAAACCAAAATAGCAGAAATGAACTTAGGGGAAGCAGTTAATAGGGGATAGGGGCGTAAATTCTTAAGACGACCGGCCGGGTCGTCACATCCTCCTACACTTAAACATTTGTTCATCCTCGAACGAGCATAGAGAACTTACCTGAATTAGGGAAAAGATGAGGGTACTGGCTGCGCATATCCCGCTCGGTCTCCCAAGTCGCCTCCTCGGCCGGCTGACCCCGCCACTGAACCTTCACTGAAGCTATGTTCTTTGACCTCAACTTTCTGATCTGCCTGTCCAATATAGCCACTGGCTCCTCAACATAGGATAGATCCTTGTCCAACTGGACTGAGCTGAAATCCAACACGTGCGACGGATCGCCGTGATACCTCCGGAGCATCGAAACATGAAATACCGGATGGACTCCGGCCAAACTGGGAGGTAAGGCAAGCTCATAGGCAACCTCCCCAACTCGCCTCAAGATCTCAAAAGGGCCAATAAACCTCGGACTCAACTTTTCTTTCTTCCTAAACCTCATGACGCCTTTCATAGGCGAAACCCGAAGCAGAACCCGCTCACCAACCATATATGAAACATCACGAACCTTCCTGTCCGCGTAACTCTTCTGTCTGGACTGGGCTGTACGGAGTCTATCCTGAATCATCTTAACCTTCTCCAATGCATCCTGAACCAACTCTGTGCCCAATAGCCTGGCCTCACCCGGCGCAAACCAACCCACCGGAGATCTACACCTCCTACCATATAAAGCCTCATACGGCGCCATCTGAATACTGGACTAATAACTGCTGTTGTAAGCAAACTCCGCCAATGGCAAGAAATGATCCCAAGACCCTCCAAACTCAATCACACAAGCACGAAGCATATCCTCAAGAATCTGAATAGTGCGCTCGGACTGTACGTCCGTCTAGGGGTGAAATGATGTGCTCAACTCCACCCGAGTGCCCAACTCCTACTGCACGGCTCTCCAGAACCGCGATGTAAACTGAGTACCTCTGTCCGAAATAATAGAAACTGGAATACCATGCAGACGGACGATCTCCCGGATATAAATCTCCGCCAACCGCTCCGATGAATAAGTGGTACACACAGGAATGAAATGAGCAGACTTGGTCAGCTAATCCACAATGACCCAAATGGCATCAAACTTCTTCAAGGTCCGTGGGAGTCCAGATACAAAGACCATGGTGATGCGCTCCCATTTCCACTCTGGAATCTCTATCTGCTGAAGCAACCCACCCGGCCGCTGGTGCTCATACTTCACCTGCTGGCAGTTGAGGCATCTAGACACATAACCAACTATGTCTTTCTTCATCCGCCTCCACCAATAGTGCTGCCTCAAGTCCTGATACATCTTCGTGGCACCCGGATGGATGGAATACTGCGAACTATGGGCTTATGCTAGAATCAACTCTCGAATACCATCAACATTGGGCACACAAATCCGGCCCTGCATCCTCAATACCCCATCATCTCTGATAGTCACATCTCTGGCATCTCCACGCTGAACTTTGTCCTTAAGGACAAGCAAATGAGGGTCTTCATACTGCTGCTCCCTGATACGATCAAATAAGGAAGACCGGGAAACCACACAAGCTAGAACTCGACTGGGCTCTGAAAGATCCAATCTCATAAACTGGCTGGCTAGGGCCTGAACATCCATCGCCATAGGCCTCTCTGAAGCTGGTAGATATGCCAAACTCCCCAAACTTTCCGCCCGGCGACTCAAGGCATCCGCCACCACATTGGCCTTGCCACCTCCTCTGACGCATATTTAGATCCTTTTGCTTGAGCAAGTGCTGCAAGCTCTGATGGTCAGTATAGATCTCACAAGGCACACCGTACAAATAATGACGCCAGATCTTCAAGGCATGAACAATGGCAGCTAATTCAAGGTCGTGGACAGGGTAATTCTTTTCATGTATCTTCAACTGTCTGGA
>NC_031991.1:14830778-14858718 GCF_001879085.1 Nicotiana attenuata
TAATACTCAGATAAAATGCTAAAAATCAGGACAAGTAATAGTAAATTCTAGCCTAACATGCTTCACAGAGTACAAATAGTACAGCTAAACAAATAAGCAAGTAAGCCAGCTAAACATGCGTCTCTAAGCTAGCACAGGTATAAACTTACAGTCTAAAATGAACAAGTAAACAGGAAATCTCAATTTAAATACTTCAAGTAGAAACAGGTTTACAACAATTAGCTCAAGTATGCGCTCGTCACCTCACGTACGAGGCTTTCAAATATTCAAAGATCATGTCCTAAGGGGAAAGGTCCCCCACACAAGGTTAGACAAGCCACTTACCTCGAACCGGCTCAATATCAACTAGAAACCACGCTCTTGCCACGAGTATCCGACTCCAAATGGCCCAAATCTATTCAATTCAATTACACATTGTAAATAACATCGCAAAACACCTGGTTTGCTATTAAATTCAAAGCTACAACGTGAAATTAGGTGAAATGACCAAAATGCCCTTCAGGCCAACGCCTCGGAATCGAATAATTTTCACGTTTTCAGAACCCTCGTACTCTCACGAGTCTAACCATATAAAAATCTCCCAAATCGGAGGTCAAATGCTCACACAAAACCTAATAGTTTGGCCTATGAAGTTTTAACCAAATTCTTCAAATTTTAATCCCAAATTCGAATTTTCATGATGGATTTAAGTACAAAATGATGAAATATAACTAGAAGGGATTAAGAAAACGTTACCCAGAGATCTTCACTTCAAAACCCACTCAAAACGCCCTCTCCCGAGCTCTCAATTGACTTTTCCAACTTTTGAAACTCAACCCTCGAAATTCCCTTTTCTGAACAGGTATTTCCGCTTCTGCGGACAAGGGGCCGCTTCTACGGTCCCGCTTCTGTGGTTTTCACTTAATGGGCCAGGTTCCGCTTCTGCGGTACAAATCTCGCAGGTGCGAGGCCGCTCCTGCGGAATTTGCTCCGCATCTGCGGTACCTGAAAAACTCTGCCCAAACCCGCTCCTGCGATGACCAGGCCGCTTCTGCGGCTCCGCTTCTGCGGTTCCCAAGCCGCATAAGCGAAAATACCAAAAGAGAGAAAAACCAGCTGCTGCAACACTTCAAAAATTCTTCAGTTAACCACCCGAAATCATCCCGAGGCCCCCGGGACCTCAACCAAAAGAACCAATAGCACCTAATACCTCATTCAAACTTGTACCAACCGTTAAACCACCTAAAACAACGTCGGAAAGTCGAATTAATCAATGGTTTGAGCCTAAGAACTTCAAATTCCATAAAAATACATTTTCGATCAAAAACCTAACCAAAACACGTCCGAATGACCTGAAATTTTGCACACACATCCCAAATGACACGACGGAGCTACTGCAACTTCCGAAATTCCATTCCGGCCCTCGGATCAAAAATTCACTATCGGACCGGAAACTTCAAAAAAAATTCAACCTTCGGCATTTCAAGCCTAAATGAGCTACGGACTTCCAAAATACATTCCGAACACGCTCCCAACCCCGAAATCACCTAGCGGAGGTAACGGAACAATTGAATTTCTATTCCGAGGTCGTATTCATACTGTTCCGACTACGGACCATTTTTCAACACTTATGCTCTCATTTAGGGACTAAGTGTCCCAAAACTCTCCGAAACTCAACACCGAACGTCCCGGCAAGCCAAAATAGCAGAAATGAACTTAGGGGAAGCAGTTAATAGGGGATTGGGGCGTTAATTCTTAAGACGACCGGCCGGGTCGTCACATCCTCCTACACTTAAACATTTGTTCGTCCTCGAACGAGCATAGAGAACATACCTGAAGCAGTGAAAAGATGAGGGTAACTGCTGCGCATTTCCTGCTCGATCTCCCAGGTCGCCTCCTCGACCGGCTGACCCCGCCACTGAACCTTCACTGAAGCTATGTTCTTTGGCCTCAACTTTCTGATCTGCCTGTCCAATATTGCCACTGGCTCCTCAACTTAGGATATATCCTTGTCCAACTGGACTGAACTAAAATCCAACACGTGCGACGGATCCCCGTGATACCTCCGGAGCATCAAAACATGAAATACCGGATGAACTCCGGCCAAACTGGGAGGTAAGGCAAGCTCATAGGCAACCTCCCCAACTCGCCTCAAGATCTCAAAAGGGCCAATAAACCTCGGACTCAACTTCCCTTTCTTCCTAAACCTCATGACGCCTTTCATAGGCGAAACCCGAAATAGAGCTCGCTCACCAACCATATATGAAACATCACGAACCTTCCTGTCCGCGTAACTCTTCTGTCTGGACTGGGCTGTACGGAGTCTATCCTGAATCGTCTTAACCTTCTCCAATGCATCCTGAACTAACTCTGTGCCCAATAGCCTGGCCTCACCCGGCTCAAACCAACCCACCGGGGATCTACACCTCCTACCATATAAAGCCTCATACGGCGCCATCTGAATGCTGGACTGATAGCTGTTGTTATAAGCAAACTCCGCCAAAGGCAAGAAATGATCCCAAGACCCTCCAAACTCAATCACACACGCACGTAGCATATCCTCAAGTATCTGAATAGTGCGCTCGGACTGTCCATCCGTCTGGGGGTGAAATGTTGTGCTCAACTCCACCCGAGTGCCTAACTCCTGCTGCACGGCACTCCAGAACCGCGATGTAAACTGGGTACCTCTGTCCGAAATGATAGAAACTGGAATACCATGCAGACGGACGATCTCCCGAATATAAATCTCCGCCAACCGCTCCGATGAATAAGTGGTACACACAGGAATAAAATGAGCAGACTTGGTCAGCCGATCCACAATAACCCAAATGGAATCAAACTTCTTCAAGGTCCGTGGGAGTCCAGATACAAAGTCCATGGTGATGCGCTCCCATTTCCACTCCGGAATCTCTATCTGCTGAAGCAACCCACCCGGGCGTTGGTGCTCATACTTCACCTGCTGGCAGTTGAGGCATCTAGACACATAACCAACTATATCTTTCTTTATCCGCCTCCACCAGTAGTGCTGCCTCAAGTCCTGATACATCTTCGCGGCACCCGGATGGATGGAATACCGCGAACTATGGGCCTCTGCTAGAATCAACTCTCGAAGACCATCAACATTGGGCACACAAATCCGGCCCTGCATCCTCAATACCCCGTCATCTCCAATGGTCACATATCTGGCATCTCCACGCTGAACCTTGTCCTGAAGGACAACCAAATGAGGGTTATCATACTGCCGCTCCCTGATACGATCAAATAAGGAGGACCGGGAAACCACACAAGCTAGAACCCGACTGGGCTCCGAAAGATCCAATCTCACAAACTGGATGGCTAAGGCCTGAACATCCATCGCCATAGGCCTCTCTGAAGCTGGTAAATATGCCAAACTCCCCAAACTCTCCGCCCGGCGACTCAAGGCATCCGCCACCACATTGGCCTTGCCAGGGTGATACAGGATAGTGATGTCATAATCCTTCAGCAACTCTAACCACCTCCTTTGACGCATATTAAGATCCTTTTGCTTGAGTAAGTGCTGCAAGCTCCGGTGGTCAGTATAGATCTCACAAGGCACACCGTACAAATAATGACGCCAGATCTTCAAGGCATGAACAATGGCAGCTAACTCAAGGTCGTACACAGGGTAATTCTTCTCATGTATCTTCAACTGTCTGGACGCGTAGGCAATCACCCTACCGTCCTGCATCAACACCGCTCCAAGGCGAACTCCCGAGGCGTCACAATAGACAGTATAAGACCCCGAACCGGTAGGCAACATCAAAATTGGGGCTGTAGTCAAAGCTGTCTTAAGCTTCTGAAAGCTCGCCTCACACTCTTCTGTCCACTAAAATGGGGCACCCTTCTGGGTCAATCTAGTCATAGGGGCCGCAATCCATGAAAATCCCTCCACGAAGCGACGGTAGTAGCCCGCCAAACCAAGGAAACTGTGAATCTCTGTAGCTGAGGACGGCCTGGGCCAACTCTGTACAGCCTCTATCTTCCTCGAATCCACCCGAATACCCTCACTCGAAATCATGTGGCCTAAGAATGCCACAGAACTCAGCCAAAACTCACATTTTGAGAACTTTGCATATAACTTCTTCTCCCTCAAGGTCTGAAGCACGGTCCTCAGGTGCTGCTCATGATCTTCTCGACTCCGGGAATACACCAGAATATCATCAATAAAAACAATAACGAACGAGTCAAGATATGGCCTAAACACACTGTGCATCAAATTCATGAAAGCTGCTGGGGCATTAGTCAGCCCAAATGACATAACAAGGAACTCATAATGACCATACTGATTCTTGAAGGCAATCTTTGGGATATCTGGCTCCCGAATCTTCAACTGATGGTAACCTGAGCGCAAGTCAATCTTAGAAAACACCTGTGCGCCCTGAAGCTAGTCAAACAGATCATCAATACGAGGCAAAGGATAACGGTTCTTCACTGTAACCTTGTTCAGCTGGCGATAATCAATACACATACGCATAGAACCATCCTTCTTCTTCACGAACAAAACAGGAGCACCCCACGGTGAAACACTAGGTCGAATAAAACCCTTACCAAGCAATTCCTGTAAGTGATCCTTCAACTCCTTTAACTCGGGAGGAGCCATACGATACGGAGGAATGGAAATGGGCTGAGTGCCCGGCAACAGATCAATGCCAAAATCATTGTCTCTATCAGGCAGCATGCCCGGAAGATCAGCTGGAAACGCATCGGGATAATCCCGTACCATTGGAACCGAATCAACAGAAGGGGTATCAACACTGACATCTCTCACATAAGCCAAATACGTGGCACACCCCTTCTCAACCATGCGCTGAGCTTTAAGAATAAAGAAAACTCTACTGGGGGTGTGGTCTAAAGTACCACCCCACTCAATACGCGGAATACCTGGCATAGCTAGCGTCACAGTCTTGGCGTGACAATCAAGAATAGCAAAATGGGGCGACAACCAGTCCATTCCCAAAATAATGTCAAAATCAACCATACCGAGTAACAATAAATCCGCTCTGGTCTCAAAACCACGAATAGTAACCAAACATGACCGATAAACGTGGTCCACAATAAGAGAATCCCCCACAGGAGTAGAAACATAAACGGGGGCACTCAAAGAATCCCGAGGCACACCCAAATGCGGAGCAAAGTAAGAAGACACATAAGAATAAGTAGAGCCCGAATCGAATAGAACCGATGTCTCTCTGTGACAAACCAGTATAATACCTGTAATGACAGAGTCGGAGGCAACAGCCTCGGTACGAGCAGAAATAGCATAATATCTGGCCCGGCCCCTCTCTCGAGGGCGACCTCTATCTCCTCGACATCCGCCCCTAGTCGGCTGGGCAGGTGGGGTAGCAGCTGGAGCTGTAACCATGGCCTGAGAACTCTGAGGAGCACGTTGTGGCTGAGCAGTCTGTGAAGATGTACCCCTACCAAGTATGGGGCAATCCCTAACCATGTGGCGTGTATCACCACACTCGAAACAAGCTCTGGGAGGACGCGGCGGCTGTGAGTGGCTAGGGCCAGGTCTGCTGGACTGACCTCTAGAAGCACCCCGCGCAGGAGGCGCGCTAGAAACTGGGGGTGCATAGTAAGGCTCCTGAGGTGTAGGTGGAGCTGGAGCGCTGCCGGCTACTGGAAGAGCTGAATGTACAGGGCGACCCGCATAACCTCTGCCATAACGGCCTGCTGATGGGGTACGGGCACCAGAGTAGTGGCCCGACTCTCGAGACCTCTTGGCCTCCCTCTCCCCTCGCTCCCTGGCGAGCATACCCCCAATCCTCCTAGAAATGCTCACTACCTGCTGATAAGGAATGTCCATCTCCAACTCTCAAGCCATGCTAGATCTGATGGGTGGGATAAGGCCCTCAATGAACCTGCGAACTCTCTCCTGATTTGTAGCAACCAAGGCCGATGCATGCCTGGCTAACCTGGTGTAGCGGATAGCATACTCCGAAACGGTCATAGCACCCTGACGCAAATGCTCAAACTCTGCGCGCCATGCATCCTTGAGACTCTGGGGACAAACTCGCTCATGAACATATCCGAGAACTGGGTCCAAGTCAGTGAAGCAGCCTCGTCTAGACTGTCTATCTTATAAGTGCGCCACCAATCATAGGCGGCTCCCCGAAGCTGAAAAGCAGTGAAAGAAACCCCGCTGGACTCCACTATGCCCATAGTGCGAAGAATACGATGACACTCCTCTAGAAATCCCAAGGCATCGTCTGATGCTAATCCACTGAACACTGGGGGATCGTACTTCTTGAACCTCTCAAGTCTCCGCTGCTCGTCCTCTGAAGCAGCTGACCCGTCCTCGGGCTGAACCGGCGCTGCAGGCGGTGCGGGAATAATCTCGGGAGCCTGCTCAACCTGCACTCGCTGCTCAGGAGTGCGGACGGAGGGAGTCTGTGCTCCTCCCCCGGCCTGGGATGTGGCTGCAGCAAGGGGAAGCAACCCTGCATGAGCCAAGGTGGTGTACATACTCATGAACTGAGCCAAAGTCTCCTGGAGAGCTAGAGTAGTAGTGGCAGTAATAGGTGTGCCAGGTGCCTGGGCTCCAGCTGGATCTGCTGGTGGTACCTCGGCGGTAGCTCGCGCGGGTGCTCTGGCTGCACCACGTGCACGTCCTCGACCTCTCCCCCGGCCCCGGCCTCTGACGGCTGCAATAGGGGACGCTGGTGCCTGATCATCTCGAGTAGCACGTGTCCTCACCATCTCTGAGAGAATAGAAGTCAGAAGTTTAGAATTGATGTCAAAAATATCGCACGACTAGAAATTCAAATGAAATGAAGATTTTTCCAAAATAGTTACATAGCCTCTCGTAGATAGCAGACGCCTCCGTACCGATCAGCGAGACTCTAATAAACCGGCCTGTGTTCCGTGACTCATATGAACCTAGAGATCTGATACCAACTTGTCACGACCCCAGTTCACCCTCCATGAACATGTCGTGATGGCACCTAGTTCCAATAACTAGGTAATCCTAACAATGCGGAAATTAATATAAATTGCGGAAGACTTTAATTAAATTTAGCAAAACTAGAAAAAAAGGGTATATAAGTGCCACTTGGCATATACAACTCAAAAGCAAAACGCGGAAGTCTACAATTTCATCCCAAAACCCGGAAACTCACGGGAACCACAGGCTAATAGAAATGTAATATGCTGCTCTAACTCCAGAATGTTTAAACAACTGAAAGAAAAGGATAGAGTAACTACTAAAGCTGGAACAGAATAGAGACTCCTGGTCTGCCGACGCGGCAGATATACCTCGAAGTCTCCACTAGATCTCTCCGCCTCGAGGATTGTACGCCTGAGTGGAGGTACCTGGATCTGCACATGAAAAACATGCGCAGAAGGGGCATGAGTACACCACAGCGGTACTCAGTAAGTGCCAAGCCTAACCTCGGTTGGGTATTGACGAGGAAGGTCAGGGCCCTACTGAGGTCAAAATAGCATAATATGAATTAACAATATGAAAACTGACAGTAATAATGAATACAGCAGTGAGAATAGACAAGTTAAACAAGGCAATAACAGCTACACAAAGACAGAATAAACACGAAATATGTACAAATCAATACCAATGATAACAATGAGGATCTCCCAGGATACCGTCCTGTAGTCCTTTTCTCAACTGTCCAGTGGATCTCCTGGGATACCGTTCCGTAGTCCATTTATCAATGTGTAGGGGGATCTATCGGGAATCTAACCCGTTGTCCCAAAGTAGAAGTGCAGGGGGATCTATCGGGAATCTAACCCGTAGTCCCAAAGTAAACAAACAAGGGGGGGTGCTATCGGAATCCCACATCTGTAGTCCCAATGTAAATGCGCAACCACAACCAGAAGATACTAGGAAATGAAGTACAAAAGACAAGCAACAGGTAGTACTAGCCTAGCATGCTTCACGTAGTGCAGGCAAGGCAACTTAAACAATTAGGCAAGTTGAATCAACTAAACATGCTTTTCAAATCTAACACAGGTTATAATTTCAAGTAAAATAAGGCAAATATGAAGGAAACTCAGTCTCAATATTTTAAGTAAAAACCGGATTTTCAACAATTAGCTCAAGTACGCACTCGTCACCTCGCGTACAAAGCACTCAAATACCAAATAACAAATCCTAAGGGGAAGGGTCCCCCACACAAGGTTAGACAAGCCACTTACCTCGAACCGACTCCAAAAATCAACTCGAAATCACACTTTTGCCGCGAGTATCCGACTCCAAATGGCCCAAATCTATTCAATTTAATTACACATTGTAAATAACATCGCAAGCAACTGATTCTACTAATTAATTCAATGCTAAGGCGCGAAATTAGGTAAAATGAGCAAAATGCCCTTCAGGCCAACATCTCGGAATCGAATAATTTCCATATTTTCAGAACCCTCGTACTCTCACGAGTCTAATGATCATGCCCAACTATGCCTTATAAAAAGGACAATGCGGTCGTTGCAAATATAATCTGGTTTACATGTCCAGAGTCGTATCCCACAGAGAATTAACCTATCAATTACCTTTTTTGGAATCACTAAATTCTTTATAATCAACTTCCCCAAACGTTGTAAATAATAGTTGATGGTACTTCTACTAACTAAGATTGAAAGTAAATAAACAGCTGTAAACTAAATATGCTTGGGTTGTAAACAATAATGAGAAGGTTCTAAGGTAGTGATTTCCCCTATTGATGGAATCCCTTCCGGTTATGTTTCATATAGATTCACCAAAATATCTCTATCAATCATGAGCACTCTTTTTACCGTAAATCTCTCCCGAGTAATCGGGATAATTTACTAGACGCACTCTCCCGAGATACGCTAGCTGACTTTGTTTATTACAGCTCACTTTAGATTGCACCCAAGGCTTCGTTATCCCTAATCCGCCTTTAAACCCGCAGTTATAGATCCCTCTTATACTTTGGGAGTGGTGTTGTTCAACAATTACCTAAATATGCACTCTCTTCCGAGTTATGCACACTAAATAGGCACAGCTAATTGAGGATCCTGTCAATTAACTACAATAAACACGTAGTTGAACAAATAGAGATTAACTGGCAAACTATATTAACATAATCAAGAAGTTCATCCTTCAATAGGTTCCATCAAAACCTTAGACTAAAGTATTTAGCTACTCATAACAACGTAAAGATAAACTACGAAAATATTCATCACAGAAAAGTGCAAGAAAAAGAAGAAATAAAGAACTATGATGTTTTTGGGTGATCTCTCACACTTGTGTTTCTTGCAAAAGTAATCTCCAAAACAAATCTGCCCTAATATGGCCGAATTCCTACTTTTTATAAGGGTTTTACACCAAGTTTTCCCGACTTGACACTTTAGTCCCTGGCTTTTCCGCGTTCTGCCGCGATCCCGCCAGGACCGCGGCCAAAGAGGTCCTCTAAATCTGCAGCTCTGCTCTGCCGCGGTCCTACCGCGGTTACGGTCTGACCGCGGTAAGCCAAGTTCAGCTCTGCTTTTGTCTCTTTACTTGGTGCATTTCGTGGGCATTGTTTGATTGGCCTCCTTTTCTCCGTAATTGATTCCAAACTTGCTCCATCGACTTCTTTCGTTGGATATAGCCTGCAAAGCATGAAAAGCACTAATCAGAACATTTGGTTATCACTTTTTACCACAAAGCTATACAAAAATGTGGTTCTTTAGGGTCCAATTATAGTCTAATTCGCCTATTATCATCTAACCATATAAAAATCTCCCAAATCGGAGATCCAACACCCACTCAAAACTCAATAGTTTAGTCTATGAAGTTTTACCCATTTTTCATTCAAAAATCTGAAATTAAGGATAAATTCGTGATTAGATTAGTGGGTATTAAGCATAAGAGAGTAGAGAATCGTTACCCAATCATTGCTCTTGAAAACCCCTCGGAATTTCTCCCAAATCCGAGCTCTCTAGCTTGAGTTTTTGTTAAAAATGGCTAACCCTCGTTTTTGAAATGTTAAATACTGTCCAGACACTCAATGCATAGCGAACGCGGAGATTAGATCGCGTTCGCGGAGAAGTAAAATGGAAGATGTCAAAGATGCTCTTCGCGATCGCGAGGAGTAGGATGCGAACGCGAAGGCCTGGGATTTTTAAAGCTACGCGAACGCGTGGCCTGTAACGCGATCGCGATTAAGGAAAATGCTGAGGTCCAGAGGTTGTTCTACGCGAACGCGTGCAATCGTTCGCGAACGCGAAGAACTGACTGGCATAGGTACGCGAACGCGGCGAAGTTTATGCGAATGTGATTAAGAAACTGGCCTCCCTCCAATATTACACTATGCGAACGCGAGAGGGAGGCCGCGATCGCGAAGAGGAAAAGTCTGCAACAGCTGAGTTCAGTTTTCTGCAATTTTTGACAACACAAAAATGCTCCATTGAGCATCCAAAACACACCCGAGGCCCCCGGACCTCAACCAAACCTGCGGACATATCCCATAACATCATTCAAACTTGTACCAATCCTTAAACAACCTAAAACAACGCCGGAAACTCGAATTAAACAAGGATTTGAGCCTAAGAACTTCAATTTTCATCAAAACACGCTTTCGATCAAAAACCTAACCAAAACACGTGACCTGAAATTTTTCATACACATCCCAAATGACATAACGGAGCTATTGCAACTTCCGAAATTTCAATCCGACCCTCGGATCAAAAACTCACTATCGGACCGGAAACTTCAAAAATTCAAACTTCGGCATTTCAAGCCTAAATGAGCTACGGACTTCCAAAATACATTCCGAACACGCTCCCAACCCCGAAATCACCTAACGGAGCTAACGAAACCATCGAATTTCCATTTCGAGGTCGTCTTCACACTGTTCTGACTACGGACCACTTTTCAACACTTAAGCTCTCATTTAGGGACTAAGTGTCCCAAAACTCTCTGAAACTCAACACCAAACGTCCCAGCAAACCAAAATAGCAGAAATGAAATTAGGGGAAGCAGTTAATAGGGGATCGGGGCATAAATTGTTAAGACGACCGGCCGGGTCGTCACATCAATCCAGCTCATCAACCTCACTAGAACTCCTCAAACGACGACGAGGACTCTGAAACTAACCAAAAGTTGTATAAACTAATAAATATATGCTCAAAATTTCATAAATAGCTATTAGAGTAATTACCCAACCCAATTTGGAAGATCACTAAAATTCACCCTCGGGCCCACGTACCCGAATTTCGGAAATTTTTGAATATAAATGTTACCCATGACCTCACGAACTCAAATTATATAATTTATTCCTAATTACATAATAGATTTTGTGGTCAAATCTTATTTTTACCAAACCCTAGGTTCTAACAAAAATCTCACAATTTTTCCCTTAATTTCATGTTAAATGTACCCATAACCCGTGTATTTAGCTAAAGAATTGATAGGGTTCACTTACCTCTTGATGTTGATGAAAATCCCCCACAAAAAGCTCCCAAAATCGCCCAAGACCAAGTGGGAAACGAGAGGAAAGAGACCAAGTCCTGCACTAAAAATCAATTCTACCTAGTGATTTCTTCTTCTCGATCACGGAAGAAGCCTCACGATCGCGAAGGCAATATTGCCTCAGGCAGTGAAGCCCTTCTTCGCGAACGCGAGGGGGTCTCGCAATCGCAAAGTCTTGCCCAACTTGAGCTTCGTAAACCCGGTCAGCCCTTCTCGAACGCCAAGAGTAAAAGTGATTGACCCTCCCCCACGCGTTTTGTTCTACGCAAACGCGGGCCCTTATACGCGAACGCGAAGGTTACTTGGCCCAGAGCTTCGCGAATGCGGCCCCATGAACGCGAACGCGAAGGGAAAAATGCCCAGTCCCCAATCTCGCCAATCCCGTCTTCGCGAACGTGGCTCGTCCTCCGCGTTCGTCAAGAAGGAAACCAGAACTAGCATTTTCAAATTTTCCAGACTTAGCTTCGGATGGTTTGAAATTAACCCAAGCCACCTAGGACCCCGACCAATCGCGCCAACAAGTCCATAAACATAATACGGACCTGCTCTAACCCTTGAAACACGTAAAATAATATCGAAATCAAGAATCGTACCCCAAAACCAACTTGAATCAACTTTTGAACATCAAACTTTTCAATTTGCTCTAAACGCGTCGAATCATACATAGACAACTCGGAATGACACCAAATGTTGCGTACAAGTCATACCATACAGAACTATTCCTTGGATCGGAGTCCCAAACGAATCTCGATAACACCAAAGTCTACTCGAAACCAAATTTAAAGAACTAGAAAACCTTCAAAGAGCTTACTTTCCACATTAAGCGTCGAAATGCTCTCGGGTTATCCAAAACCCGATCCGCACATACATCCAAGTCCAAAATCATTAAACGAACCTATTGGAACCTTCAAATTTCGGTTCCGAGGTCATTTACTCAAAATATTGACTCAAGTCAAACTTGGCCACTTTAGGCCACTATTAAGGAACTAAGTGTTCCAATTTCAACCCGAACCCTTCCAAACCTAAACCAACCATCCTCGCAAGTCATAAAATAGTAAAATCACATATTGGAAGCCTTAATTAGGGGAACATGGATCTAGTAAGCAAAATGATCGGTCGGTTCTTTACAAGTAATAGATAGTCTTAGTTCGTTAATTCACATTTGTTTATACTATTAATCTCTACTAACGATTTTATGGAGTCTTTTGGGATCAAAACAGCTTTAGCAAAAGGCGATATCCTCTCTTTTTAAAAATTGGAGTGGAATCTAAAATTGGTCTTCTAAACTGCACTTTCTACAAAATAAAACAAATGTCGTCGCCCAGTTAAAAGGGGTTTCCAACTATTTCTGTAAAAAAATGATGTTTGCGAACCAAGGTATATCTTAAACCTATTTCTTTACAATGTTTTTACTTCAGTAGAGTTACACAAATAGCCATAATCATTACAATACAAAATGTTTACAACTTAACCTTATCTCATATGTTTTATAAACACAAACATTTTGTACAATATCTTAAACTCTTTCAATCATATGTATATACAAACATTATTTTCAAAGATTTTCTAAATCTAAGTCCTTTAAAAAAACTACACACCATCTTTTCAAGTATTAAGTTTTAAAAATAGATGTATAGTATGACATACCCCTAGCACTAGTTAAGCAGAGTATAGACAACTAACCCTCTAAACCTAGTCTAAGTCTTATGGTTCTACCTCAGGTAGATTTTAAGGGGTGCCTAACACCTTCCCCTTAGAAGAACAAGAACCCTTACCCAAAATCTCACTGGTTAGCAGACTAATAAAGAAAGACTTTACTAATTAAATAGGTACCCTAGTATACCTTTAAATATTAGGTGGCGACTCTCTTTCATCAAGAACAGAGAAACCACAAGTTGAATCTTGTTTTGAATCGTGCAAAATAGGTGCAACACGATCTCACTAGACAACTCTGGAATAAAGGAGCGCGACAACCTTCAGCTGAGTTGAGTCACCTATCGTGAAGTATCATCGGAATCGCTATCTGTATCTGCGGGCATGAAATGCAGTGCCTCAACAAGGAGTCATCGGTACGAAAGATGTACTGAAGGCAGGTATGCATATAAATAAAATATGGAATGTGAAGGAAGATAACAACATCTCTCATCTCTCTCTCCTTTAAAGTGCTATCTTGTAATCTTTCACTCCAACATCACAACCAACATGTAGTTAAC
The DNA here is from genome assembly GCF_001879085.1 of Nicotiana attenuata. Lineage (NCBI taxonomy): Eukaryota > Viridiplantae > Streptophyta > Magnoliopsida > Solanales > Solanaceae > Nicotiana > Nicotiana attenuata. Next base: position 14,844,420 of record NC_031991.1, read on the forward strand.
CTTAAACACAACTAAAAGGATGTTAAACATACTTTAGGTGGTAGATATAATTCGAACCCTAAGCTTAACTTAGCTCACGATTATCCTTACTCACATCACATCACCATTGAGGGGTTATTCTCCATCTTTGGCTAACTTTGATGTTGGGTTATGGTGTATCTTTTTTGGAATTTGTTAGGAGCCTTTAGGGAACTCTTTGGGAGGGTTTGGAGACTGTGAGGATGGAAGGAAGTTGAAAAATAATCAAAGCTCATCACAAAAATGAGATAATAATAGGTGAAGGTCGGCCACCGTCCAAGTGGGTTCCAAAGGGGCTGCCTGCGCAATCTCATGAAAACGCGAATATCACTTTACTCTGATGTCGTATCGACAAATGGTTTAATATGTTTGAAACTAGACTCGTAGATATTCAACTTGGTAGGTGGATCACCCCATAATTTTAAGTATATTGAGAGAAAAGTTTAGTAACATTAGACCCAAATTTCAATAAGATTATGAACGTTTCCTGCGACAACTTTTGTCGACTTTTGTTTTACAACTAGCTTGACTTTAAAACTTACATATGACCATTAAACAATTCAAACACCTTAAAACACAAACTCCTTAGTGTTGATACCCAATTTTTCCCTGCGTATTTTTTTTACATGCAAATACTTTCAAAATAGCATATATAAGTGTGCCCAAGTGTTTTAGTATTTCTTCCTAATTTTTAGAGGATTTTTAAACAATATGCCCATTTTAGCAGTACAAAAACCAATAACTGTTCCCAAAATTATCATTTTTGGTGAATAACTTATTTTATTCTCATATTTATACCAAAATATAGCTAGGGTAATTTTTATACATTTCTACAAATTTATTTGGTATTTTAAAAAACTAAATTACATATAATTGCGATTTTAGCCTATTTTAAGAATTAACAGCATTTTTAATTATAAAATTTATTCTAGTATTTTAAATTTAAAAAGGGAAAAATTGGCTATTTAAAAGCTGGCCTCATTTTATTTCAATTACAACCAAAATTGGTTCCCCTAATTGACCCAATTTCGAACCCAATTTTGGACCAGCCCAATTCCATTTAACCCAACCCTTAACCCGTTTTAAATTACCCGACCCAACCCCTTTTGATCTTGGTCGTTGATCTCTGAGATCAACGGCCCCTATCCACCCTTATATAATTAAACCCAAACAACTGCCCTAATCCGTTCATTTCCCATCTCTCAGCCGCCTCCAAACACCCCCCTCCCCTCTCTCAAACTCTCTCAAAGGTTCTTGAAACCCTAGCCTCTCTCACCATCTTCAACCACAACCTCACCAGAATCCATGGACTCTCCGGCCACGGATGGCTTGAACCTATCTCTCTCTGCTCTTAAACACTTGGTGTTCGAAGTTTTGAGGTCTGACCTCGATGGCGTCCGTTAAGATCTTCTCCGATTCAAGGTTCTATGGCCTTTCTGGCCTTGCTCCGGCGTATCCAAGCATTATGAGCCTATCTCTGACTTATCCGACTCAAATCGGACTTTTTCCAAGCCTTTCTCGTTTTTGGGTTCCTCTAAAACCCTAGCTATTCGAGGTTTTCTCTGATTGTTTTCTTAGATCTGTTCTATATCTGTGCTCTACTTGAGTTTCTTTCTTAACATTTTCCCCAATTTTTCGTTCAAAATTATCCTTTAAAACCCCTTCTCTTCGATTTAGGGTTTTCTGAAAGGTTCAAAATATTTTTCCGACTTGTCTTTTCCTTTCTTTGTGTGTATTTGTCACGCGTGTGCTTCTACTGTTTTCTTATGCTTTCTTTCTACCCTACATGATTCTTCTGTGCTTTGTTTTTCTACTGTGTTCCTGGACCATGCTCGCATGTTTGTCTTGCTGTGTTTTCCTACACGTTCTTTGCTATATTTTTCCGGTGTTTTGTGCTTTCCTACTGTATGTATTTCATACTGAGTTTTTAAGTTTTGTTTGCCTTCTACTGGACCTTGTTTGAGTTCCCTTTAAACGTGTTTCTTCTACTGTTTTCTTAAGTGTTATACTATCTCTTTTCTCTTCTGAACCCTGTTTAACTCCCTTCTAAAGGGGTTTTCTTGAACATGTTCCTTCTACTCTCACTATGCTTCAAATCAGTTTCTTCACTCTGTTTGCTTCGAACTTGCAATTGTATCTGTTTGTTTTCTCATGAGTCTCTGAAAGAGATCTCTGAGCCTATTTCAATTACTTGCCTCCCCGTCTCTGTATCTGATTCAAAGTGGAAACCCTAGAATTTGGGGGGTTTTGACAAGGTTGGGTCAGGTGTTTGAACTGGGGTTCTATTTTGGAACCCTTGCCTCTTTAGACTCATTCTGAGTCTATGAGCTAATTTTGAACTTCTTTGTTTTCGACTCTGAACTTTTTCTATGCTAGACTCTTCTACTGATTATCATGGTAGTTCTTCGTGCTTAAGCATGGCTGTGTGTTTTTATATGTGTGATGAACTCTTTCTTCCGAAAAGGTTTTCCAACTTATGATTGATTCAGAATCTTTTTTTTTAGGATTAATTGATTGTTACTGATTTTCCTTAATTTAAACCTTTCTTCACCTTTTCTGACTGGATTCATCCATACCAAATTCAGACCTTGTGATTTACTGGCTGTTAATCGATTTCCTTTCCTTATTTGCACAAACCGTGTGCTACCAGACTTTTTCCTTAAATAAATCTCTATGTATTTACCCTTCTTGTACTGCTTTGGAAAAGGTTTTGATCAATCCCTTTCCTTAATTATCTTTACCCGTTTGAAATCAGAATCCCTTAATTAAAGGGAAACTTTTGTAATTGATTTTCAAATTATTCTCCTACCTTATTCTACTTGCCTTCTACACTATAAAAAGGGCACGACTCCCTTCTCACCAACAGACCTGGAATTCGACACTTTTCAGACACTTTCAATTACACAACTCTCAATTCAACACTTTTACACACATAATCTCGTAGCTCTCTTCTAAAATCTTCTGACTATTTGCTTGCAATTTGGCTTTACAAGACTACTGCTTTCTTTTCTTGTTTCCTTGAAACTGGTATGTTCTAATTTAGTTTTCAGCCTCATCCCAATGTGTTTATGTTACAGTTTCTACAATCCTGTCTACTTTACTATCTATGCTCAGTGTTAAATATGTATGATGCTCTCTTTGCATCTGTTTCTGCTATGAATCCCTGTACCCTTATTCCCTTCTATGTGTTTGAGTTAAAGTTCAGAACATGGCACCATCCAAATTGTTGCTCATGTCTGGACTTGATACTTTAAGGGATCCTAACTCCCAAACAAATGTGGCTAACAGGCTGGTTGGGGTGTGCCAGCACTTCCAATTGCTGGGTATGACCACCAGCCTATCTCTGCTTCCCCCCAGAATCCCCTCCTTGCACTTACACTCTCTCCTAGCTTCTAAGTTCTGCCCCCCTCCTATGAGCCTTGCTTTGGGACCTTGAGTTCCCTCTGAACTTGGACATTGGAGGGCTGGACCTTTCACACTGCACTATAACTCAATTCTGCAATGTATTTGGGTGTAAGCACTGCCCGGAATCCATCTGAGACTCTTAGGGAACTTTGATACATCCCAAATAAGAGAAAGGCTTTGGAAATTTGATCTTTGGAAGTTGGTTTATTTCATGCTTCAGAGAGAAGTCTGAATCAGGCTCTCCTTGGTTGGATTTTTTAGTTTTCTGATGTAATTTTATTTCTCTTCTTATTCAATTCTGGGCTGTAATAATCTTGTAATAACTATTGGGGTTTTTAGTGAAAAGGGGAGGGTCAATCATGCATGCAAAAGGGGTAGATATCATGTTCATAGGGAATTATCATGCTTCTGCCCTCATATCCTGCTTCCAACTTTCATTTCTGTATTTCATATAGAAACCATGTCTATAGCTTCTGCATTTCATATAGAAACCATGTCTGTAGGCTTCTGCACTTCTGCATTTTATAGAAATCCTGCCTATAAGTTTCTACACTCTGCATTTTTATAGAAATCCTGCCTATAAGTTTCTACACTTCTGCATTTTATAGCTTCTGCATCTCATATAGAAACCATGTCTGTAGGTTTCCGCATTTCTGCATATCACATAGATAACATGTCTATAGGACTTCCTGAATTCTGCATATGCATCTATCACTAGGCAAACGTATTTATAGGTTTAAATAACAAACAGCATTCTAGACACCATGAATATAGGACTTCTGCACTTTTATTTCGACTGTAAACGTTTTAAAATCATTAGCACCTAGAAAGCATGCCTATAGGAGCTATCAACTAAATCTGAATCGTGTATTTTGCCTATAAGTCTAAAATCAGTAGTAGCAATTCTTAACATCTGCAGAATTTATGTTTTTAACAAGTCCTCTTCTTTAAAGTCAGTATACTCCTCTTCTGAAACTAATAGATATCATGCCTATAGGTTTTCGTTCAACACTTAGGCAAGCCATAGGGCAACTTATAAATTGAATCAGATTTTATTAACTACAACCAGCAGGCAGGCCTGATTCGAGCTTCTTATCTGAAATATATAATAGATCAGTCTGCCACAACTCTAAGTTTAATCAGACCCTAAACAGTACGTGCAAAGACATGCTAAACTATATGCTTCTCTTTGTTTTTAAGGAGGTTTGTTTGAGCCCTTTCTATCTGTTGTGTTTCTTCCCCATATTTGTTACATATGTGTTTTGATTGTCGCCTTAGAATTTTGTCCTTTGAAACCATAAAACCTCATATCCCTTCCCTTTAGGATTAGTAGTCCCAAATACCTCCGGGGCTGATAGGACGGGGGCGGGTAATAGCATGCAATAAGTAAAACGAGACCATCCCGCGTTTAATACCTTAACGGGGTGGGAAAGGGTAGATATGGATATGATGACCACGCGATAACACCACGTGTATAAACGGTTACCGGGTGTTGTGTGGGGTGATCCATATTATTTATAAACTTAGGATCCCCTCCCTTTACTTGTTCATTTTATTTCAAAAAAAACTGCTTTTCTCAAACTTCAGCTTCTTTAACTTCTTCTAATTTCAATTACTTACCATAATTATGTGAAAACCCTTTCTCTTTACTGGTTTATCTATTCAAAATTCAAAACTGCTTTTTCTTAAATTCCAGCTTCTTTAACTTCTTTTAATTTCAATTTCTTGCAACCATTACATGAAAACCCCTCCCCCTCATATTTGTAACTCCTATTTGTCTATTTGTTGTTTGGACTTAAAGTCATAATTTAGTATGGCCGGGAACCACACTAGTGGATCTCGAGGGGTGTCTAACACCTTCCTCTCGGGATAATTTCAAGCCCTTAACCAATCTCTGGTTTTCTAAATCAAAGTTCTTCTTAGTGTCCTAATGCACTTAATCATTAGGTGGCGACTCTTCAATTCAAACCCAATTCCCAAAAGGAAACGAGTTGTCCTCCCAAATGTCATAAACCCGATTTCGAGAGAAAAGGGGGCACCGACAGCGTGGCGACTCTGCTGGGATTTCTTTAAGGCTTTTACCATTTCATGCTATTTGTGACTTTATGCTTCTTTATTTGTTTAAATGCCTTTAAGTATTTTTCTTCTTCTTCCGCGAAACTGACTTGGCTCTTTGTTTCTTTCCTTTATTTCTCTTAATGCTTCCCTTTATTGCTTTCCTTCAATACTGTTGTAAATTCTGAGAAACTGTTGTAATTATTACTTTATGAACGTGCAAATACGTGACAACTTGTTTGATTATTGTAACTGCATATTCAACATCATACTCCACTCGTGCCAAAAAAAAGACCATAGCAACGCTTATAATGAGTGGTTGCGCTCTTCCGATATTATCATCCCCTAAATCTGGCAAAGGCATATTTGTGGTAAAATCAATCGATCAACGGTGTAGTTGACGGTTCCGCGCCTTTCCCTCTTGCGTTGTCCGTTCAAGGGTACCAGTCTAATACTACATAGAAACCTTACTCCGTTTAATTGTACATGCATCATGGTCAAACCTAGCCGAGTTAGTTATGTTGTCCGCATAATGACTCTTTAAGATAGCCTTGTCCAAAGTCCACTGGGTTTCCTTGAAACCCAAACGGACCTTATCATGTTCTGTGCATTTATTTGGAGAACTAAATGCTTCTATGTCGATTATTGATGTTAAATAGTCGAGTCTGGTGGGGGTAGGGTCTAACCCTTCTGCTTTGCAGATAATGAGGCACGAGGTCCCCAGCTTCGGTATGATTAGCACACCCCCACTCTTGCTAGACTGATGGAGGAGTCTTCCATCAAATGACCAGATCAATGAGTGGAAAGAGAGAGCCGCCAAAGCTAGCGAAAAGTTGGAGTATCTGGAATACAGTCTGCTGGAATTGGAAGGAAAAGTGAGGAAGAGAGTCAACGACTGCCAGAACGCTGAGGGAAACGAAGGAGAACACCTGGCGAAGGCATTTTTACTGGTGAACCTACGCGAATTGGAGGATTCGATCAACGAGAGCATTCAACCTGGGGAAGGTCCTTCTGGGACCAAATAGATAGGAATTTCCATTTTTGCTTTATAAGATGTAATAAGGCCAATGGCCATTAATGACTTTTAATTATTATTTATTGTCGTTTTGGGACTCGTCTACCTTTTATCAATAAAATGAGGCATTTAGCATTCTAAGTTCTCCAAATTAACTTGTCGCTAGGCCTACCTCGGGCACAACGAGGTCCCCAAAATTAGGACGCGCTTCATATTTCCTGCACTACGTGTTTAAATATTGCAACATTTCCTTACGACCCTTACTGACTTATCACCTTTTGTTTTTACTTTTTTGTTTATTCCCCTCCCCAAAGGTTAGTTCGTGAACTCTGGCAACATCAGCATATTTTACAAGATCCAGGGGCCCTCCACCCACTCCTCCTCCTAGTCCTATCAGAAACAGGAACAAAGGAAAGATGGAAGATTTGAGCAACACCAGAAAAGAGAACTCAATTGAGCGGGTAGAGATCACTCAGGGTACTCAGGTTTCTAAGGAAAGTGTGTTCCAACTCGAGCAGAAACTGTTGAAATTTCAGGAGGAACTTAATCAAGTTCGGAACTTGGCAAGCTTGTCATTCTCCCTCACCACCCCAGATGTCAATTTTCCAAGCACTCAGAACCCCACACCTCCACAAAACCATCCTGCTCCTCACCACTACTGCAATACTTGTCACACTTCTAACAATACTCCACTACTCATCCCGGAACCTTTGAACTCCACAAATGACCACTGCCACACCCAACACAACACCCCCATCTATGTGGAGACTGTGTCGCACTCCACCCAGCCCATCTCAAGTACACCCGAGTCAAATTATAAGGACTCGCTCATCAGAAATTTGGCCGAAGAGCTTAAAAGGTTGACCACCAGGATTCAAGACGTTGAAGGAAGTAAGGGAATTGAGGGGCTAAACTATGAAGATCTATGCATACAGCCCGATGTCGAGCTGCCTGAGGGGTACAAACCTCCCATGTTCGAAATGTTTGATGGTGCAGGGGATCCCAGGGTTCATTTGAGAACATACTGCGACAAGCTGGTCGGGGTAGGAAGAGACGAGAAGGTCTGCATGAAACTTTTCATGAGGAGCCTGAAAGGAGATGCTCTGTCTTGGTACATTAGCCAAGACCCGAAGAAGTGGTCGGACTGGGTAAGTATGGCATCCGACTTCATGGATAGATTCAGGTTCAATGCGGAAAATGCACTGGATGTGTTTTACATTCAGATTTTGAAGAAGAAACCCACAGAAACATTCCGCGAGTATGCCACTCGTTGGAGATCAGAGGCTGCTAAGGTCCGACCTGCTTGAGAGGAAGAACAAATGTATAAGTTTTTCGTCCGGGCTCAGGATCCGCAATACTATAAAAGACTAATGTTGATCGAGAATCATAAATTTTCCGACATCATCATGCTAGGAGAAAGGATCGAGGAAGGTATCAAGAGTGGTATGGTTACGAACTTTGAAGCCTTGCAAGCTACCAATAAGGCTCTACAGTCTGGTGGTGCGTCCAAGAAAAGGGACGTAGGCGCCGTGATGGTTGCACAGAGAACCAAATCACCTATCAAATACCAAACCTATCCAATGCCTCCACTTACATATCAGCCCACTCCAAATTACCAAACACCCTCACCCACTTACCAAACTCCACCGCCTACTTATCAATCACCTGCTTCACCTAAATATTCTCAGCCCGCACATGTTTACCAAGCCTACAACACCCAACCATCCCACTATCAAACACCTCCCCCACGTCAAAACTTCCTTAGACGTTGACTAAATTTTGACCGCAAACTTCCCAAACAGTATACCGCCATTGCCAAACCAATTGACCAGTTGTACAAAAGGCTCAAAGCTGCTGGTTACGTCACCCCTATCCCCGCTATAACCCCTGAAAACCCTTCCCAATGGGTCAACCCAAATAAAACCAGTGCATACCATTCTGGCATAAAAGGGCATACCATTGATGAATGCCGCTCCCTGAAGGATAAGATCTAGACTTTCATTGACAACAAGATCATCGTGGCAAAGGAGCCTACTCCGAATGTCCGCAATAACCCTCTACCAGACCACAAGGGTGGAGTTGTTCACATGATTGAAATAGAGGATGATTGGGATCCTAAGGGATCGATCGGTTTGATCACAGAAGGCGACGATCCAAAGAAACCAACAGTCACCCTTAATCCGATTGTAGTCCAGATTCAGCCTTCTGGAGATGCCGAGGTGAACATGTCCATACCACTTGAGTTTGAAACACCATCCTCTGCGAAGACGCCAACACCAATCGAGGTCGAGTTTGGGTCCCCAAAGGCGCCTGTACCATTTGAAGTTGCCATATTACCTTCAAAGCAAAGGTGCCCATTCCGGTAGCAATGACAGCCGTAACACCATTCCCCACAAAAGCCATACCATGGGACTACACAGCCGAGGCAAGAAGGAAAGGAAAAGCCAAGTTCGGGGAAGCAGTTGCGGCACAAGGTATGACAAGAACCGGCAGGGTTTATACCCCGGAACACTTGGCTAAGTCAAGCAAGCAGACCTCTGGTCGACAAACCATCACTGAAACTAGGCCGATGACCTCTGGAGAAAGATACAAGCAAAGGAATACTCAGTCATTGATCAGCTGAACAAAACGCCGGCGCAGATTTCTATCCTTGCTTTGCTACAGAGTTCCGATGCACATAAGAATGCCTTGTTAAGAGTGCTGAGTGAAGCATATGTACCAAGCAACATCACCAGTGGAGAGGCTAACATGGTGGGTCAGGTATTGGATAGTCACAAGATCACTTTTCACGAAGATGAGCTGCCACCAGAAGGGTTGAGTCACAACAAGGCATTGCACATCACTGTGTAGTGCGAAGATTACTTTATCACCAGGATCTTGGTCGATGGGGGGTCCAGTCTTAACATTTGTCCATTGGTAACACTCAGGACGTTGGGAAAAGGGCTGCATGAGATCAAGGACGGGGCCATCAAAGTCGAAGCTTTCGACGGATCCCAAAGGTCTACTATTGGGGAAATTAGCTTGTGTTTGCAAATGGGGCCTACTTGGTTTGATGTTGATTTTCAAGTAATAGACGTGCCAGCATCTTACAATCTGTCGTTGGGACGACCATGGATTCATGTCGTAGGGGCTGTAGCGTCAACACTACATCAGGCAGTGAAGTTTGAGTGGAACCATCAAGAGGTGATCATTCACGGCGACGGTAGCAATCCCATCCCAGCGATCAGTGGAAGAAGAAGGATAGGTGGAAAAACTTACCACCACATCGAGCGAGTCAACGCCGTCGATAAGGATAAGTGGTGGGATAACAAAATCGAAAGCATATTGAATTGGAGCGTGTATGAACTTGCAAGAATCTCCAAGGAATCGCTAAGCCTATCAAGCTCAAGAAACATGGCACCACCTTCGGATTGGGGTATGAGTATAGCTGGAAAGAATTCAACGAATGGTCGCCACCCTGGCGCGGTCCCTACTATCATTTGGAGCAGCCGATACCCCGTTTGGAGTAGATCTTTCAACCGGCCGAGGTCATCTATGGGTCAGAAGAAGAAGAAGCCCTAGCAGCAATGAGGAATTTGTTCCTGGAAGACAATGATATGGATTGTTGTGTCGTTCTCGAGGAGGAGGGGAGGAAGGCCCTTCCATACAGGTGGTAAGCAGAGGAGCATGCCTCAATAACTGGACCGTCAGAACCACCAAAGCCCGGCGTGCCTCGGGGTAGCAAGGCTGAACAAGCACCATGCACTATTTTATTAGTTTACTTTCTTTTCGCATTTTATTTTCTGCAAAAAGGGCTCCAATGTTCAAAACATTTATGGAATTCATCAAAGCATTTCAATTCTCTTATAAATCTTACTCTTATTATTTTCTCTCATTACTTTACTTATACAGCATTACTATTACTTATCTTGATGAACCAATGACTGTGACATGCAACGAGACAACTCAACAAACGGACATAGATTCAGAGGAAGATGATATACCGAAAGAAATTATTAAAGAAGTTGAGAATTTCGAAAATAGGCCTAACTCCAACCTGGACGAGACTGAGACTGTTAACCTGGGAGATGCAGAAAACATCAAAGAAACATGAATCAGCGTTCATTTGTTACTATCAGAGAAGGAAGAATATTCAGAGTTTCTAAGAGAGTATGAAGACATATTCGCCTGGTCGTACGACGACATGACTGGTCTGAGTACATCTATCGTGGCTCACAAATTGCCGACTGATCTGGCATGTCCGCCAGTATAACAGAAGCTCAGAAAATTCAAGCCAGATATGAGTTTGAAAATCAAGGAAGAAGTCACCAAGCAGGTCAAAGCCAAGGTTCTCAGGGTAGTAGAGTATCCAACGTGGTTAGCCAATATCGTGCCAGTACCAAAGAAGGACGTGAAGGTTAGAGTCTGTGTCAACTACCGGGATCTCAACCGGGCCAGTCCGAAAGACGACTTCCCCTTAACAAATATACACATCCTGATTGACAATTGCGCCAAGCACGAGTTGCAATCATTTGTAGATTGTTTTGCTGGGTATCATCAAATCTGGATGGATGAAGAAGATGCCGAGAAAACGGCTTTCATTATGCCATGGGGAATGTACTGCTACAAGATGATGCCATTCGGGTTAAAGAATGCAGGGGCCACCTACATGAGGGCCATAACCACCATTTTCCATGATATGATACACAAGGAGATCGAAGTATATGTAGATGACGTCATCATCAACTCCAATTCAAAGGAGTTGTCATAGGAGCAGTCCTAGTATCGGAAACTGGCCAGCATTATCCGGTGTCCGCCAAGCTCAGGTTCCCCTGCACTAACAATATGGCCGAGTACGAAGCCTGCATATTAGGGCTCAAGATGGCCATTGACATGAACATCCAAGAGTTGCTAGTGATTGGAGATTCAGACCTACTCATACACCAGGTACGAGGAAAATGGGTGACCAAGAACCCCAAGATACTGCCATACCTGAATCATGTATAGGAGTTAAGAAAGAGGTTCACAAAGACAGAGTTCCAGCATGTTCCCAGGGTCAAGAATGAGTTTGTCGACGCACTGGCTACCCTGTCATCCATGATACAGCATTCGGATAAAAACTTCATTGATCCTATTCCGGTAAAAATCCACAATCAGCCAGCTTACTGTGCTCATGTCGAAGAAGAAGCAGACGGAAAGCCTTGGTTTCATGATATCAAGGAATATTTAGCAAAAGGAGAATACCCGGAGGTTGCAAACACTACTTAGAAATGCACGCTTCGAAAGTTGTCCAACAATTTCTTTCATAGCTGAGGAATCCTATATAAGAGGACTCCAGACTTGGGATTACTAAGGTGTGTCGATGCGAAGGAAGCATCTAAACTGCTAGAGGAAATTTATGCCGGGACCTGTGGTCCGCATATGAACGGCTTTGTTTTAGCCAAGAAGATACTCTGTGCTGGCTACTTTTGGATGACCATGGATGGTGATTGCATCCAGTACGTCCGAAAATGCCACCGCTGCCAGATACATGCAGATATGATAAAGGTACCTCCAAATGAGCTTAATGCAACTAGCTCACCATGGCCCTTCGCCGCTTGGGGAATGGATGTTATTGGTCCAATCGAGCCGGCCGCTTCCAACGGGCACAGATTCATCCTCGTGGCAATTGACTATTTTACCAAATGAGTTGAAGTAGCATCTTACAAAGCAGTGACTAAGAAAGTCGTGGCAGATTTTGTCCGCGACCGCATTGTTTTCCGATTCGGGATTCCAGAGTCGATCATCACTGATAATGGTTCCAAACTCAACAGTGACTTAATGAAAGCTATGTGTGAGACCTTCAAGATCAGACATAAAAATTTCACAGCCTACAGGCCCCAAATGAACGAAACTGTAGAAGCCACCAATAAGAATATCAAGATGATACTAAGGAAAATGATAGAGAAGCATATGCAATGGCGCGAAAAGCTGTCATTCGCTCTATTGGGGTATCGCACCACAGTCCGAACATCAACTGGGGCAACCCCCTACATGCTGGTCTATGGTACAGAAGCCGTCATCCCCGCCGAAGTAGAAATTCCCTCCTTAAGAATCATACAGGAAGTCGAGCTCGACGATGCAGAGTGGGTAAAAAGTCATTACGAGCAGTTGGCTCTTATAGATGGAAAGAGAATGAATGGAGTTTGCCATGGTCAGCTTTATCAGAACTCAGAGCTTTCAACAAGAGAGTCAAACCAAGACGGTTCACACCGGGGCAGCTGGTGTTAAAGAAGATTTTTCCACATCAAGATGAAGCCAAAGGGAAATTCTCTCCCAATTGGCAGGGTCCATACATGGTTCATCGGGTTCTGACAGGAGGAGCCCTTATACTTGCAGAAATGGATGGAGAAGTCTGGCCAAAACCAATCAACTCAGACGCAGTCAAGCGATACTATGTGTAACCATTTATGATTTCCTAATGTAATTTGAACTACGTCTGACCTGATTCCCGTTCAAGAGGGGATACGTAGGCAGCCTTATGGATTCGGTCACAATTCAATAAAATTTTTATTTCCCCCGCAATTGGAAACTAGGGCAGAATTTTGAGGAGGACCCTCAAAATTCCGAAGTAACTTCAGCGGATCATCGCAAGCAGCCGTCAGAAGTATCAACCCATTAAACTGGGACAGAATTTTAAGGAGGACCCTTAAAATTCCAAAGCAAGAGAGGTTGCAATGTCCTGAACCACGTAACAGTCGTCGGTTCATCTAAAAACTATTTCTTGAATATATACATATGTCATATCTTTAACAAACTCATGCATATTTATTATCGAAATCGCTCAGTTCAGCAACGCTACCCCTATGATACATACCGTGTCATCAGATCAGAGCCGAACATGGCAAGCAAAGTCAGTGGGGACACGAACTAACCTTTCCCCTTTACAAAACTCACAATTTTTCTTTGGATGCAGGCACCTAAGTCACCAAATCATATATTATACGCTCACACTGTTCATGAACACAACCCTCAGAACCGTCGCACCTATTCGCATTCGCCATCCACACACAATATCCCCAGCATTCGCAATATCATAATCAGCTACCAGCTATCAGCTAAAATTTTTTATTACTATTCATCTTTCATCTCCTGCATAAGGCTACCATTCTGCCTTCAGAGGTTGAGCTCTACCTCCATCTGCATTTTCTGCATCGTATAAGGCTACCATTCTGCCTTCCGAGGTTAAGCTCTACCTCCATCTGCATTTTCTGCATTGCATAAGGCTACCATTCTGCCTTCCGAGACTAAGCTCTGTCTCCATCTGCATTTTCTGCATTGTATAAGGCTACCATTCTGCCTTCCGAGACTAAGCTCTCTCTCCATCTGCATTTCCTACATTGCATAAGGCTACCATTCTGCCTTCCGAGACTAAGCTCTGTCTCCATCTGCATTTCCTGTACTGCATAAGGCTACCATTCTGCCTTCCGAGGTTAAGCTCTACCTCCATCTGCATTTCCTGTATTGCAGAAGGCTACCATTCTGCCTTCAGAGACTAAGCTCTGTCTCCATCTGCATCGGTTGAAAAATCGCCACTTCATTTAAATCCTGCATCGGCTGAAAGATCACCATTTTACTTACATTTTGCATGGCTGAAATATCGCCACCTTTATTTACATCTGCATTGGCTGGAAAATCGCCACTTCATTTAAATCTTGCGTCGGCTGAAAGATCGCCATTTTACTTACATTTTGCATGGCTGAAAGATCGCCATTTTACTTACATTTTGCGATGGACTGAATATCGCACCTTATTTACTATCTGGCATACGGGTGAAAACTCGACCAC
>NC_031991.1:14859320-14891757 GCF_001879085.1 Nicotiana attenuata
TCGCCTATGAAGGGCGTGATGAGATTTGGGAAGAAGGGCAAGCTTAGCCCTAGGTTCATTGGTCCGTTTGAGATTCTTGATCGAGTGGGACATGTGGCTTATAGACTTGCATTGCCGCCTAGCTTATCAGCCGTGCATCCAGTTTTTTATGTATCCATGCTCCGGAGGTATCACGGCGATCCAGCCCACGTGTTAGATTTCAGCACTGTCCGGTTGGACAAGGACTTGTCTTATGAGGAGGAGCCGGTAGCTACTCTAGACCGCCAGGTTCGTCAGTTGAGATCCAAGAGTTTCCCTTCTGTTCGTGTCCAGTGGAGAGGTCAACCTCCTGAGGCATCGACCTGGGAGTCCAAGTCTGATATGCGCAGCCGTTACCCTTATCTCTTTCCCGACTCAGGTACTTCTTTCTTTTGTCCGTTCGAGGACGAACGGTTGTTTTAGTGGTGGAGGATGAGACGACCCATCCCAAAGGGGTCATCACTTGTTTTCTTACCCATTCCGTACTTCTGAGGCCTTGAAAACCTCATTTTTAGTCGCCTCGATTTTGCGCGCACAGTCCGGGCGCGTAGCCGGAGAGCCTAAATGTGAAATTCTGTGAAAAATGCTAAAGTTGGGTATTAAAATGAATAAGTTTGACTTTGGTCAATATTTTGGGTAAACAGACCCGGACCCATGATTTGACGGTCCCGGAGGGTCCGTAGGAAAATATGGGACTTGGGCGTATACCCGGAATCGATTTCCGAGGTCCCAAGCCCGAGTAATGAATTTTTGAGTAAAATTGTTTTTCTAAAATTATGAAGAAAAATTGAAATGGAAATTGGTTAGAACATGTTGGTATCAGGTCCGTATTTTGGTTCCGGCGCCCGGTACAGGTCTTATGTATGAATTAAGCACTTTTTGTAAAGTTTGGTTGAAAACGGACGTCGTTCGACATGTTTCGGACTTAAAATGGGAATTTGATGTTCTATGAAAATTTTGGAAGAAATCATGAGCTTTGAGGCTTGATTTGATATATATGATGTAATTTTGGCGATTTGATCGCACGGATAAGCCCGTAGGATGTTTTTGAGGTGGTGTGTATGTTTGGTTTGGAGCCCCGAGGGCTCGGGTGAGTTTCGAGTGGGTTCCGGGATGCCTTAGGCTTAAAATACCAGATGTTGCAGGTTCAGGAAAATATTGCAGACTCTGAACCCTCCAGCGCGACCGCGGTCGCCTTAGCGAGGTCCGCGGTGTGTGTTGCGCGGCCGCGGTCCCTTTTTGCGCGGTCCGCGCAGGGGACTTCCGAGGGTTATAAATAAACGGGAATTTCAGTCATTTTCACTTTTCAAAAAAAAAACCAAAATATAAGAGGCGATTTTCCCAACGATTCTTCTTCTTCAAAACGATTGGTAAGTGACTTCTAACTCATTTTCTTCACTCCTTAACATCTTTTAACATAATTTCAACTTCAAATCAAAGATTTTAATGGGGAACATTTGGGTATGTTGGGTAGAACCTAGGTTTTTGCTAAAATTGGGATTTGGACCTCAATTTGAGGTTCGATTTCAAAACAAATTACATATTTGGGTCGTGGGAGAATGGGTAGTCGGGTTTTGGTTCGAACCTCGGGTTTTGACCACGTTGGCCTGAGGGGCATTTTGGTCATTTTACCTAAATTCGCGTCTTAGCTTTAAATTACATAGTGGAATCAGTTGCTTGAGATGTTATTTACGAGATGTAATTGAAATGAATAGATTTGGGCCATTTGGAGTCGGATACTCGTTGCAAAGGTGTGGTTTCGAGTTGATTTTGGAGCCGGTTTGAGGTAAGTGGCTTGTCTAACCTTGTGTGGGGGACCTTTCCCCTTAGGATATGATATTTGGAAATTGAATGCCTTGTACGTGAGGTGACGAGCGCGTACTTGAACTAATTGTTGAAAATCTGGTTTTACTTTAAATATTTAGACTGAGTTTCTTTCTTACCTGCTTTATTCTACTTGCAATTATGGCCTGTGTTAGTTTAGAAAAGCATGCTCAGCTAACCTAAATTGCCTATTTGCTTAAGTTGCTTTGATTGTACTACGTGAAGCATGTTAGGCTAGAACTACTTGTCGCCTTGTATTTTTGTACTCTAGTTCTTAATATCTTCTTGTTGTGGCTGCGTATTTACATTGGGACTACGGATGTGGGATTCCGGTAGCTTCCCCCCCCCCCCCCTTGTTTGTTTACTTTGGGACTGCGGTTCGATTCCCGATAGATCCCCTTGCATATTTACTTTGGGACTACGGGTTAGATTCCCGATAGATCCCCCTGCATATTTATTTTGGGACTGCGGGTTAGATTCCCGATAGATCCCCCTTGCACATTGATAGTTGGACTACGGGACGGTATCTCGGGAGATCCTTCGGATATATACATATGATGGACTACGGGACGGTATCCCGGGAGATCCACTGGACGGTTGAGAAAAGGACTACAGGGAGATCCTCATTGCTACCATTGGTATTGAACTGTACATATTTCGTGTTTACTCCGTTCCTTTTGTAATTGTTATTGCTTTGTTTAGTCTGTTTTATTCCATTGTTGTACTCATTATTACTGCCTGCTTTAATACTGTTAATTCATACTATATTGTTTAACCTCAGTAGCGCCCTGACCTTCCTCGTCACTACAACCGAGGTTAGGCTTGGCACTTACTGAGTACCGCTGTGGTGTACTCATGCCCTTTCTGCGCATGTTTTTCATGTGCAGATCCAGGTAGCTCTACCCAGGCGCATCACTCTCGAGGCGGAGAGTCTAGCAGAGACTTCGAGGTACATCTGTCGCGTCCGGAGACCAGGAGTCTCTATCTTATTCTAGCTTTTAGCAGTTAGCTTTTCCTTTCATACTTTTTCCTTAGACATTCTGGAGACTAGAGCATTTACAGTACTTCTTCTAGCTTGTGTTCCCGTGAGTTTCCGAGTTTTGGGATGATGTTGTAGACTTCCGCATTATTGGGTTGTATATGCCGGGCGGCATTTATATACAGTTACCCCTGCTAGTTGTTTAGTTTAATTATTTGTTTCCGTAAGTTATGTTATTTCCGCACTGTTAGGCTTACCTAGTCGTAGGGACTAGGTGCCATCACGACATGTTCACGGAGGGCGAACTGGGGTCGTGGCATGACTGGATTCATCCATACCAAATTCAGACCTTGTGATTTACTGGCTGTTAATCGATTTCCTTTTCTTATTTGCACAAACCGTGTGCTACCATACTTTTTCCTTATATAAATCTCTATCTATTTACCCTTCTTGTACTACTTTGGAAAAGGTTTTGATCAATCCCTTTCCTTAATTATCTTTACCCGTTTGAAATCAGAATCCCTTAATTAAAGGGAAACTTTTGTAATTGATTTTCAAATTATTCTCCTACCTTATTCTGCTTGCCTTCTACACTATAAAAAGGGCACGACTCCCTTCTCACCAACAGACCTGGAATTCGACACTTTTCAGACACTTTCAATTACACAACTCTCAATTCAACACTTTTACACACATAATCTCGTAGCTCTCTTCTAAAATCTTCTGACTATTTGCTTGCAATTTGGCTTTACAAGACTACTGTTTTCTTTTCTTGTTTCCTTGAAACTGGTATGTTCTAATTTAGTTTTCAGCCTCATCCCAATGTGTTTATGTTACAATTTCTACAATCCTGTCTACTTTGCTATCTATGCTTAGTGTTAAATATGTATGATGTTCTCTTTGCATCTGTTTCTGCTATGAATCCTTGTACCCTTATTCCCTTCTATGTGTTTGAGTTAAAGTTCAGAACATGGCAACATCCAAATTGTTGCTCATGTCTGGACTTGATCCTTTAAGGGATCCTAACTCCCAAACAAATCTGGCTAACAGGCTGGTTGGGGTGTGCCAGCACTTCCAATTGCTGGGTATGACCACCAGCCTATCTCTGCTTCCCCCCAGAATCCCCTCCTTGCACTTACACTCTCTCCTAGCTTCTAAGTTCTGCCCCCCTCCTATGAGCCTTGCTTTGGGACCTTGAGTTCCCTCTGAACTTGGACATTGGAGGGTTGACCCTTCCACACTGCACTATAACTCAATTCTGCAATGTATTTGGGTGTAAGCACTGCCCGAAGTCCATCTGAGACTCTTAGGGAACTTTGATACATCCCAAATAAGAGAAAGGCTTTGGAAATTTGATCTTTGGAAGTTGGTTTATTTCATGCTTCAGACAGAAGTCTGAATCAGGCTCTCCTTGGTTGGAATTTTTAGTTTTCTGATGTTATTTTATTTCTCTTCTTATTCAATTCTGGGCTGTAATAATCTTGTAATAACTATTGAGGTTTTTAGTGAAAAGGGGAGGGTCAATCATGCATGCAAAAGGGGTAGATATCATGTTCATAGGGAATTATCATGCTTCTGCCCTCATATCTGCTTCCAACTTTCATTTCTGTATTTCATATAGAAACCATGTCTATAGTTTCTGCATTTCATATAGAAACCATGTCTGTAGGCTTCTGCACTTCTGCATTTTATAGAAATCCTGCCAATAAGTTTCTACACTTCTGCATTTTTATAGAAATCCTGCCTATAAGTTTCTACACTTCTGCATTTTATAGCTTCTGCATCTCATATAGAAACCATGTCTGTAAGTTTCCGCATTTCTACATATCACATAGATAACATGTCTATAGGACTTCCTGAATTCTGCATATGCATCTATCACTAGGCAAACGTATTTATAGGTTTAAATAACAAACGGCATTCTAGACACCATGCCTATAGGACTTCTGCACTTTTATTTCGACTGTAAACATTTTAAAATCATTAGCACCTAGAAAGCATGCCTATAGGAGCTATCAACTAAATCTGAATCGTGTATTTTGCCTATAAGTCTAAAATTAGTAGTAGCAATTCTTAACATCTGCAGAATTTATGTTTTTAACAAGTCCTCTTCTTTAAAATCAGTATACTCCTCTTCTGAAACTAATAGATATCATGCCTATAGGTTTTCGTTCAACACTTAGGCAAGTCATAGGGTAACTTATAAATTGAATCAGATTTTATTAACTATAACCAGCAGGCAGGCCTGATTCGGGCTTCTTATCTGAAATATGTAATAGATCAGTCTGCCATAACTCTTAAGTTTAATCATACCCTAAACAGTACGTGTAAAGATATGCTAAACTATATACTTCTCTTTCTTTTTAAGGAGGTTTGTTTGAGCCCTTTCTATCTATTGTGTTTCTTCCCCATATTTGTTACATATGTGTTTTGATTGTCGCCTTAGAATTTCGTCCTTTGAAACTATAAAACCTCATATCCCTTCCCTTTAGGATTAGTAGTCCCAAATACCTCCGGGGCTGATAGGATGGGGGCGGGTAATAACATGCAATAAGTAAAACGAGACCATTCCGCGTTTAATGCCTTAACGGGGTAGGAAAGGGTAGATATGGATATGATGACCACGCGATAACACCACGTGTATAAACGGTTACCGGGTGTTGTGTGGGGTGATCCATATTATTTATAAATCTAGGATCCCCTCCCTTTACTTGTTCATTTTATTTCAAAAAAAACTGCTTTTCTCAAACTTCAGCTTCTTTAACTTCTTTTATTTTCAGTTACTTACCATAATTATGTGAAAACCGTTTCTCTTTACTGGTTTATCTATTCAAAATTCAAAACTGCTTCTTCTTAAATTCCAGCCTCTTTAACTTCTTTTAATTTCAATTTCTTGCAACCATTACATGAAAACCCCTCCCTATCATATTTGTAACTCCTATTTGTCTATTTGTTGTTTGCACTTAAAGTCACAATTTAGTATGGCCGGGAACCACACTAGTGGATTTCGAGGGGTGCCTAACACCTTCCCCTCGGGATAATTTCAAGCCCTTACCCAATCTCTGGTTTTCTAAATCAAAGTTTTTCTTAGTATCCTAATGCACTTAATCATTAGGTGGCGACTCTTCAATTCAAACCCAATTCCCAAAAGGAAACGAGTTGTCTTTCCAAATGTCATAAACCCGATTTCGCGAGAAAAAGGGGGCATCGACACTTAGCATATTACGTACTCCTAGTTTTGCCCTGAAAGTACGGGTTGTAGCATCTTTGATCCATTTAGTCTCCAACCCTCACGATACTTCTATAACACATGTGTTAATGCATCATTATCTTTGTAAAGGTCCTTAAACTCTACGTCTTATATTGAGTCACTTAAGAAGCATTCCAACATGAAAGTACGAGGTATAATAGTAAGTAACAAACATAGTCATGATATAAATGAGAAAGTAGATAAGTCTCGAATCAACATCATAAAAGCATAAGTCTATGACATGGTCTAAATACGATTACAACTGCATAACAATCTCCCAAAACTCGAAGTCACACTATTGAGAATATAACAAGAGTAAACTGTCTCAAATGCACAATAACATCCATCTGGAAAAAAATTAGACAGGGGTAGATAGAGAGGGAATGGGACTTCATGTGTTGCGGATCGAATCAAATAAGGCAGCTCACCACAGAGTCCCAAGTAAGCTCCTACATTGCTGGATGGATACCGCTAGTACATGCCTCAGAATCTGTACAAAATATGTAGATGTGTAGTATGGATATAAAATCACGGTACTTGGTAAGTATCAAGTCTAGCCTCGAATGAGTAGTCGTGAGAGGTCGACATTAATACTTACTAACTATCCCATAATCAAGTGAAAACATAGATAGGATATGAAAAGGCATGGTATCATCAAGTATGTGAAAAAGATAAAGATACAGTAAATATCGAATTTAGGCATACTTTTCAAATAAAGAGATTATACAATGTCAAATACTTCAATTCTTTCATAGAACATGAGGAGTATCAATCAATAATTATGTAAAAGCTACTACATAAGTACAAGACGTATATCATGCTCATGACTCACTCTCAATACATCACATCACATCACATCACAAAACCATGTGCCTGACACAGTACACTTGTCTAAAACTACGCACCAATCTAAGTTCCTACACTTAGAGGGCCCAAAGTAACATGAGTAATCACCAAAGTCCGTAGGGACGGATCCATATCCAAGCATCAATCAAATCATAGTAAAAAATCAATAATCAATGCCCGCTCACGGCGTCCCTAGTGCTAAAATCCTCAACTTTCCTCAATGTCTAACTCTTCAAACTCATGCATATGCGTATAAAATAATATAACTAAGTTGCACCAGGGCATATAAATAAAATGTGGATGAATATTCACATGGATAAGTGATGGCCACGGCTATTCATGTAATTCAACATTCATAACAGTTCAATATGCTTATTTAATATACATAAGCCAAACCATGATATCTAACACGAGTAAAGGAAGCCAAGTAGCCACTAAATCATAAATCAAATAAAGCAAGTGTATGAATACGGTTAATTAGAAAGCTCAAGTTGGCGAAAAGATTCCTTAATGCCCAAATTAACAAGGGATAACCCTAAGCATGGTATCTAATCATAACTAAGATTCATCACATAGTCATAGAATCAACGAAATACAAATAAATAATTCACACAATCCAAACAAGGCATACTATAAGCCTAATTATACCCGAATACGGTCATAACCTAGCTAACGCATATATGTAGCTCCCAAATCAAGCAACAAATAGCAAATAGATCACATAAGCAAAAAATTCCATCGTATAAGGATAGACAGAGACTCACCTCTTCCTGGGAATACCTTCAATCTTCAAATATCACTTTTCCTTTAAAATCCACCATTCAATGACTCGAATATAGTCAAATAGTACTCAATAATATCAAATAAGGCTGTAGAAATCAACCACAAATAATAAAGCTTCAATTTTTAATAATATCTCAAAAGTCAACCCAGGTCCATATTATCAGAACCCGAGTCTAGGGGTAAATCCTCTTGACTCATAACCCAACGAGTCCAAATATATGATTAAATTCCAAATCCGAGTTCAAATCGATACTCAAAACCTCGAAATACACTCTCCTAATGTAGATAAAAACCTCCAAAAATCACTTTAAATTTCCATATATTTAGGTATAAAAATCCATAGGAAATCAAGGTATATGATTAAAATTAAATAAAAATTATTTACCCTCAAGGCTGCAATAAAAATCTCCTACATAATCACATCTCCCCGATCTCCAAAATTCAAAATAGTGAAAATAAGCCAAAACTCGACTTATAGCATCTAGTCAGGCATTCTCGCATCTGCTGAAACTTGGCCGTATGTGCGAGCACCGCATATGTGCTCCAAGAGAGCCCCCAGTTTCTAGACTCGCATTCGCATATACGACCAAAATTCAGCAGAAGCGGACATGCAAGTGCGAGCAACCTATTGCAGGTGCAACCTCCACCTGGCCAGACCTCCCTTCGCAGGCATGCACCACTCACCATAGGTGTGCCCTTCGCACTTGCGAACCATCCATCACAGATGTGATGCATCAGACACTAGATATTCTAAACAACCCCAAAATGATTCGAAATCACCCGGAAACTTACCCGAGCCCTCAAGATCCCGTCTAATTATCATAACAAGCCCATAACACACTATCTAGAATTATCCAAGGTCTCAAAACACATACGGAAACATTTGATCACGTCCAACTCATCCTAAAAAAGATAAGCGGTCGCTGCAAATATAATCTGGTCTAAAAGTTCGGAGTCGAATCCCACAGAGAACTAAGGCTTAGCTATATCTGTTTAATATCACTAAAAAGACAAGTTTGAACAATTTTCTAAATTATAAAGATTGAGATTTATAATTCTAACTAATTACTAGCAAATACTAGAACGCGATAAAATTATCAACTAATGAGACAAAGGGTTGGAGAGTAAATTAAGGAGGTCTAGAGTTATGATTTCCCCAATTGTCAGAATCCTTCTAGCTATGTTCCCTACAATTTCGCCAATGTACTCTCTACTGATCGTGAGCACTTTAGGTGCCGTAATTCTTTCCCGAGCAACTACAACAATTTACTAGACATATTCTCTCGAACTACGCTAGTTGGCTTTATCTAACCGCTCATTATGACCACGTCAAGGCTTTGCTATTTCTAAACCTGCCTTTAAACCCGCTGTATTGATTTTTCACATACGTTAGGAGTGACGTTGTTCAACAACCGCCAAAATATATATCCTTTCTCAAGACACACATAATAAATAGGCACAGTCAATCGATGGCCATTCAATCAACAACAATAAATACGTAGTTGAACAAGTAGAGAAATCCAACAGCTCAATTATATAAAAACATAACAAGAATTTATCCTACAAATGGTTCCATCAAAACCTAGATAACAAATTAGCTATTCATAATAGTATGTAAAACTACAATACTAAAATTCATAACCAACAATGAAAAAATAGGAAGAGGAAGGAAAAACTCGTAGAAGAATTCCCCGCCTTGCTCTTATTGTGTCTCTGCCTCCTTAGGTCAAATCTGTGTCAAAAGTATGTCCAACCTCTTAAAATACCATTTTCCATGTATATATACCAAGTAGGGTCGGGCCCAAACAATTATACCTTCTCCTACATAAAAAAGAATACTTTTTCCGGACATGACATGCGCGGTCGCGCTTGGACCGCGGTTGGACCGCGCATATCCACTTTGATTCTACCTGACAAGCGCGGCCTGAGCACGGCCGCGCACTTGATGAGCACTTTTCACCCTGTTCTGTTAGGAATTTGGAAAATCGTAAAACATTAAAATTGTATCCCTTTAAGTTAGCTTTCCAACTATATATTGTGGAGCCCAAATGGAGTTCTGAGCGAAAAGTTATGTGCATTTTACTAGACAGTGCGCAATATGCCTACTCGATTCGTCGTTCATTCTTAACTATCATCCATTGATCCCCGAACACGATCCCGGCTTAATTCCTTGGGATTTTACTCAGACTTCAAAGTTCCAAATCACTTGAATTCGTTCTATAACCTGTACATAGCTCGGAATCACTCCTACAAAGCATAAAATACACAATTAGTGCAAAACACTAGCGATTAAAGCGCAAACTCAATTAAAGTGCAGTAAATTGGAATGTAATAATCGACTAAAATACGTAATTATTGCCTATCATCAAAACCCCACACTTAAACCATTGCTCGTCCTCGAGCAATCAAACTACACTTTATATAGACACGACCTTATTAAAAAATTCTCCTAACTCATCACACCAAGAATATTTAAATAGACTAAGCACAAAAGCGTAATATCTTCACCTCAAGATTTGACTCACAAGTACCACGCATTATTTACAACTCACCCACTTAATCTAATGTAGAGGTCACTGACATTACCTTTCCTTCATGAATCAAGTGCCCTCACACAACAAACGAGAGTAGTTCCACACAATAAAATTAAAAAACACTTAGGAACTCAAGATAGAAAAAATTCACTCACTCTCAAAAATAACATTCATATGCCACAAAAGATGCGCCATAGGCTTGCCCGTAGTGTACTACTCTACTAATTGAGCTCATTCAGTGTAGGATCAAGTAGGACTTCATTTGGTTGTAATGTAGGCAGCGGGACAGGTAGGATACATTTCGATATAAGAGTGACTACACCTCCCTAAGCACTTTAATACATATACTTTAACATTCAAACCCATGCTTATGTCAAACCAAAACTCCACCTTCACATTAATGTATATTACCCAATACTTCTTTAAGCACAATTACATCAAGAGTCACCACTTATCAAGGAATAATTTTTTTTTTCACAGCAATACAACTATTTTTCCATTTTCTTTCTTTTTCAATTCAAGCGGCTCTTACTTTTTCAAAACAGTACACCTTTCTCCTTATTTCATTAGTTCCACTCAAAAGCCAAACCAACCACCCCACACTTCAACTTTTACCCAGTTCATAATAATTCAAGTGATAAGGAGAGGTGAAAAGGATCAAATAGATGGTTAATTCAAACAAATGGGTAAGGCTTGTAATGTGGTTGCCAAAGAAACAGGATTAGAGGCTCAAAGGGATTAACTACGATACATAACAATTAGGCGGGTAAAATATACATATCTGGCTCAACAAATAAACTCCTACATCACTTCCAAGACTGAACAAAACTACTATTTCGCTTTGCAAACACAGGGGGCAAGTTCTAGACATCAATTGCAATGCACAAAATAACACTCAAACCTCACACACACATGGCACATAACTCTCTCAAGATTGGATCATCAAGACACTCAATTCAAAGCAGTTAAGCAAAGTTAAGAACATACAACTTAAGGTACTTATACAAGAGTCAAAAACTGAGCCTAAGCGTCACAACCAAAGTACTCACTATTCTCAAGGCATAAAAAAGTCAAGAGATATTGCTTCAATTCAAAACACAACACAGTGGCTCCTATCCTAAAAAAAACTAACTACACCTGGTTCAAACAAAACCCTTGGAAAAGAACCGCGGCACAAATAAAAACCAAGGGGTAATTGCTACACTACCTAAAAAAAGAAAATCTTTTTGTCCTTTTTTTTTCTTTAGACTTAAATCCCTCAAGAAAATTATCTAGGATATCCATCGTCGGGGAAAGTCCAATCTTTTTTCTTAAAGCATTATTCAATTAAATTAACACAGCTAAAGTAGCATAGAAAGTCCCAGACAATCTCCTCACCCCACACTTAAAATTGTGCATTGTCCCAATGCACATCATAACTATAAGGGGGTAAGAGAAATTCCCTGGTAGGCCAAAGGCCGAAGCACTAGTAGCTCATGGGGTACTCAGACTTCTCCCAGGCTTGGTCCTTCGTGCGGGTACCTCGCACTTAGTTCCAACCATCTAGTTTGTTGTTGCATCCTTCCAACAGCTTTGCTTTCCATGTTCCTAGAAGATCAAAAATTGACACTACAAAAATAATACAATTAAAAAAATTAAAAAAAGCAGTAAAGTTGGGTTGCCTCCCAACAAGCGCTTGATTTAACATCGCGGCACGACGTGAATCACTTTTTGTCTTCACCTCGAGCTTATGAATTGAACTCCAAATTTGGCATCAAGTTTTCGGCTATGCTCAGGGGTGGAGGAACAAATCTAATTGGCCCAAGCAACCATTGTACTATTCTACACTTCTTGGCTTTTATATGAGGTATGTAGTCTTGTTCTGGCAAAAAAAATTCCAGAATGTAGGCATCTTGTTCCTCATTCCTTGACTTCTCATTCGGCTCGGATGACTCTATTTCCATATCGTCATCCAGGCACAATGTAGAAAAATGTTTGGAGTGAGGACCAATGCGCTCACACACATGAACTTCGGGACTTTCAGCATCCTCAACATCAATAATACTAGAGTCAACAAAATTTATATCCTCAATGTCCTTGGATGACTCTAGTCTCACTTCTTCAACATCGCCACCCTCAAATTCTAGTTGGTTAGATTGTTGGTTTTCTACTTGACCTCGCCATTTGCACCTCAATTTCGGTATCTAATTCATGCTCTTCTTGGCTACTATCCACAATATTGGCTTGTTGAGCGTTAACTACCTCAACTAGTTGACTCACTTATACCTCCAGATTACGAATAGCAGCATCTTGACTTTGTATGTGCAGTTGTTTCTCATTATTTTGTTCCACAAGGCACCTTAGCATATCCTTGATCTCTTTCAGGTCATCATCCCTGGGCTCTTTGTTCCTATTAACTTCACAAGAAAAAGAAGAACCATCAAAGTAAGGGGTTGGGGGAAGATAAGAAATATAAGCACAATCATAAAAGTGACCATCTTTACCACCACACATATCACATACATTCCACACATAAGATTGAGTTGGTGCACATAACTCGCTCTCGGGAATATTTTGATAATTTTGCCATGGGTAGTTTTCTTCACAATATGCATAAGGAGGATTAAAGGTAGAATTACCAACATCCAAACTCCCATAATTCCAGGATGCCATGTTTCTCAAATTAACAAGTAAAGCAAAAATAAAAAAAAATCAAATACAACAAAACAAAAATAAAAGTTAAAACTTGCAACCTAGAAATATGTACACCTATAGCTACACCGTTTGTTCCCCAGCAACGGCGCCAAAATTTGATCACGCCTAACTCTAGTCCTAAAAAAGATAAGCGGTCGTTGCAAATATAATCCGGTCTAAAAGTCCGGAGTCGAATCCCACAGATAACTAAGACTTAGCTATATCTGTTTAATATCACTAAAAAGACAAGTTTGAACAATTTTCTAAATTATAAAGATTGAGATTTATAATTCTAACTAATTACTAGCAAATACTAGAAAGCGGTAAAATTATCAACTAACGAGACAAAGGGTTGGAGAGTAAATTAAGGAGGTCTAGAGTTATGATTTCCCCAATTGCCGGAATCCTTCTAGCTATGTTCCCTACAATTTCGCCAATGTACTCTCTACTGATCGTGAGCACTTTAGGTGCCGTAATTCTCTCTCGAGCAACTACAACAATTTACTAGACATATTCTCTCGAACTACGCTAGTTGGCTTTATCTAACCGCTCATTATGACCACGTCAAGGCTTTGCTATTTCTAAACCTGCCTTTAAACCCGTTGTATTTATTTCTCACATACGTTAGGAGTGACGTTGTTCAACAACCGCCTAAATATGTATCCTTTCTCAAGACACACATAATAAATAGGCACAGTCAATCGATGGCCATTCAATCAACAACAATAAACACGTAGTTGAATAAGTAGAGAAATCCAACAGCTCAATTATATAAAAACATAACAAGAATTTATCCTACAAAAGGTTCCATCAAACCTACATAACAAATTAGCTATTCATAATAGTATGTAAAACTACAATACTAAAAGTCATAACCAACAATGAAAAAATAGGAAGAGGAAGGAAAAACTCGTAGAAGAATTCCCCGCCTTGCTCTTATTGTGTCTCTGCCTCCTTAGGTCGAATCTGTGTCAAAAGTATGTCCAACCTCTTAAAATACCATTTTCCATGTATATATACCAAGTAGGGTCGGCCCAAACAATTATACCTTCTCCTACGTAAAAAAGAATACTTTTTCCGGACATGACGTGCGCGGCCGCGCTTGGACCGCGCATATCCACTTTGATTCTGCCTGACAAGCACTTACACGCACGTTTCACCCTATTCTGTTAGGAATTTGGAAAAACGTAAAACATGAAAGTTGTATCCCTTTGAGTTAGCTTTCCAACCATATATTGTGGAGCCCAAATGGTGTTCTGAGCGAAAAGTTATGTGCATTTTACTAGACAGTGCGCAATATTCCTACTCGATTCGTCGTTCATTCTTAACTATCACCCGTTGATTCGCGAACACGATCCCGGCTTAATTCCTTGGGCTTTTACTCAGACTTCAAAGCTCCAAATCACTTGAATTCATTCCATAACCTCTACATAGCTCAGAATCACTCCTAGAAAGCATAAAACACACAAATAGTGCAAAACACTAGCGATTAAAGCGCAAACTCAATTAAAGTGCAGTAAATTGGAATGTAATAATCGACTAAAATACGTAAGTATAGCCTATCATCAACATAGTATCTAAGAATCAAAATTCAAACCACATATTGATCTAATCTTAAGTTTATGAACTTCTAAACTTCCGACCAAGCATCTGATTCATACCTAGATACCTCGGATCTCAACCAAACTTACACACAAGTTCTGTTCAACTAAATTAATCTTTCTATAGTCCCGGAACAACAATTGATGTCTGATAACAAAAAAGTCAATTATTGGTCAAACTTAAGAACTCTACAATTTCTCAAATGGCTAACTTTCAATAAATAGAGACAAAATCTTCTAGGAACATCCAAAACCAAAACGAACATACATTCAAGTCCAAAATCAGTATACGAACCTAGTGGAACCATAAAAACCCAATTCCGAGGTTATTTACCCAAAAGTCAACCATTGGTCATCTCTTTCAACATAAGGCTTCCAAATGGAACTAAGTGTTCACTCAAAACATTTCCAGAACCAAACCAACCATCCCCCAAGTTACAAAACACCAAAAGAAGCTACGTGAAGCATCAAATAAAGGAATGTGGTTCTAATACTCAAAACGACCGGCCGAGTCGTTACATCAATCATCAATGGAGAAATTGTCCAAAAGCACTAGTTGGGCACTCTAGAAGTAGGGAATTTATGGAGGGAACTGATTTGGTTTCTTTTTATTTTTGGCAAAATATACTTATTTATATTTTGGGCCAAATTGTATTTTTCAAGACTTTGGGAGTAGCCATAATATACCTTTTTACTTTGTCACTCCTAATTCTCCTTAACCATAAAAATGGTTACTTTGCAAAGAATTATAACTGAAGGGTTACAACTTGTTTGGATCGTTGTTACCCATTGTATTGTATTGTATTGTTATTCCAAAAAAATATTTATTTTGATTGTTTAATTAAATTTGATTGTATTGTATTGTTAAATTTATTGTTTCAGAATAGTAAGTCCTATTTTTTGAAATAACCGATTTGCTGTGGTGGGATTATTTTTTATTTTTCTTACCAATTATGCCCTAACTTATTACTTTATAATTCTATTTTACTTTTTACCTTTTTTTTATTTTAACTCCAACCTATAACCTACGTCTTCATCTCTTTCCTTCAGCCGCTTCCAACTCCAACGTCAGATATAGGTTTTGCCTTCCTTTTGTTTCATTCTTTCTTCTACTTTGATTTTTAATTCCAATTCTAATTATTTATCTCCAATTAGCTGTAAAATATTGGTTGTTTTCAAGAGTGCAAAGTGTTATTATTTGTTTTTATTCTGCCAACTCTTTCGTTCATTTTTTTATCATCATTCTTTAATATTATTTTTATTCTAATAATAGTTAATTTTTTTCTTCAGGTTTTTGCTCTTGTTTTCAAGTTACAGGTACTTTTTTTTTGTTAGTTCTGTTTAATTCTCTTATAGTATTACAACTAAATCTAGTTGTTTGAGTAGTTAACCTCCTATTACGCTGAAATTATGTGTTGATTATTTAGGAGAATTTTATTTGTATAACATAAGTACTTGATGAGCAGTATGGTTTGCAAATGTGATTCACCAAGTAAATATATACCCAAGTATATATACAACAACAACAACAAACCCAGTTTGATCCCAACATGTGGGGTTTGGGGAGGGTAGTCTGTACGCAGACCTTACCCCTACCAAATGCAGGTAGAGAGGCCGTTTCCAATAGACCCTCGGCTCAAGAAGGGTAAGAAGAGGAAGAGGGCAACAAGGAAGGAAGAAAGATGGAAGAGAAAAGGGGAGAGATAAAGGATAAGTAGTATCAAATAATAGCAACATGGAATACAATACCTGAGGCGAACAAAATCACATATTGTAATAAAAATCTAAGAATATGAAGGGACATGCACGCTACTAAGCCTACCGGTAAACACTATAAACTACCTACTAACCTTCTACTTTAATCATCGACCTCACACCCTCCTATCAAGGGTCATGTCCTCAGTGAGTTGAAGCAGCGCCATGTCCTGCCTAATCACTTCTCCCCAGTACTTTTTAGGCCTACCTCGACACCTTCTCAAACTCTCCATGGCCAACCTCTCACACCTCCTGACAGGGGCATCAATGCTTCTTCTCCTAACATGTCCGAACCATCTCAGCCGCAACTCCCGCATCTTGTCCTCCACGGAGGTTACTCCAACTCTATCCTGGATAGCTTCATTCTTAATCCTATCTCGCCTGGTACATCCACACATCCATCTCAACATCCTCATCTCTGCTACTCTCATCTTCTGCACGTGGGAGTTTTTGACTGGCCAATACTCAACCCCATACAGCATAGCGAGTCGAACCACCACTCGATAAAACTTACCCTTAAGTCTTAACGGCACATTCCTATCACATAGGACACCAGAAGCGAGCCTCCACTTCATCCATCCCGCTCCGATGCGATGTGTGACATCTTCGTCAATCTCCCCGTTACCTTGGATAATAGACCCGAGATACTTAAAACTCGCTCTCTTGGGGATAACTTGACCATCAAGCTTAACCTCTACGTATGCATCATGGGTCTCACTGAATTTGCACTCCAAGTATTCTGTCTTGGTTCTACTTAGTTTGAAACCTTTAGACTCCAAGGTCTGTCTCCAAACCTCCAACCTCGCGTTAACTCCGCTACGCGTCTCGTCAATCAACACTATATCATCGGCAAATAGCATGCACCAAGGCACCTCCCCTTGGATGTGTCGCGACAGTACATCCATCGCAAAAGCAAACAAAAAAGGGCTAAGAGCCGATCCCTGGTGCAACCCCATCACCACAGGGAAATGCTCCGAGTCACCACCCACAGTCCTCACCCGAGTCTTAGCATCATCGTACATATCCTTAATTACCCTAATGTACGCTACCGGGATGTCGTTAACCTCCAAACACCTCCACAGGACCTCCCTCAGAACTTTATCGTATGCCTTCTCAAGGTCAATAAACACCATATGCAAATCCTTCTTCCTCTCCCTGTACTGCTCCACTAATCTCCTTATCAGATGAATCGCTTTAGTAGTCGAACGCCCCGGCATGAATCCAAATTGATTCTCGGAAATAGACACACACCTCCTCACCCTGGCCTCCACCACCCTCTCCCAAACTTTCATAGTGTGTCTCAATAACTTGATACCCCTATAATTGTTGAAATTTTGGATTTCACCCTTGTTCTTGTAAAGCGGAACCATCGTACTCCACCTCCATTCTTCGGGCATCTTTTTTGTCTTAAAAATAACATTAAACAAACGAGTGAGCCACCCTAAACCTGCCCGCCCCGCGCTCTTCCAGAATTCCATCGGGATTTTGTCTAGCCCCGTTGCTCTGCCCCTGCACATCTTACGCATCACCCCTTCCACCTACTCTACCGTAATCTGCCTATAGTACCCAAAATCCCGCCGACTCTCGGAGTGCTCCAACTCACCCAGCACAATGTGTCTATCCCCCTCCTCATTCAACATTTATGGAAGTATGTCTGCCACCTTCTCCTAATGAGTGCCTCGTCCATCAACACTTTGCCATCCTCGTCCTTGATGTACTTGTGAAGTTTTAAACATCAATACCACACAAGAGGGGGGTGATTTGTGCGGTACCCAATTTTCACTTAACTGAACTCTAGAAGGACCTGGTTCTTCTATGTGTTCCAATTACTACTGTTTGCGGAATAATAAATAAAGAAAATAAAGAACACAGAGATTTTTACGTGGAAAACACATGGCTCAAAAGGTGAAAAAAACCATGACCTACTACTCAGTAGGATTTTCCCAAACTTCCACTAAAATCACTAAGCCAAAACAGCATTTATAAAACTCTTTGTAAACCTAAGGATTAACTCTAATCCCGTTGTGGCACACAGCCTCAACTGTTGCGACAACTTCAAGTTCACTCTAACTTAAACACTCTAGGTACCTAATACAATTGTTTCTATGAAAGTTGAAAGGTACAATGTAAAATCACCTACTACAATTGAACTAGAATAAAAGATAGACACTTGGAACTGGTTCTTCTATCTCGTTCAAGTAGCTTCAGGATTGCACGCTTGAATCACACATAAATTGCTTGCAAAATCGCCTTACTCTTTTGCTCTCAATTTAAGTTTAACTTCTGCTTATGTGCATTGCTTGTAAAAGAGAACAACACTGATATTTAATGGGTTAGTAATTAGAGATTGACTGGGATACAAGTACTACTCTTCTATCGTAGGAGAGTTCAAAGTCATCTCAAACTCTAGCACTATCTTCTTCTAAATTGTGTTCTCTTCATGTAAGGAGTCTTTCCCTCCTTATCCAATATGCAACCTTTTCGATCAGATCAGGAGATATCGCTTCTTGATCAGTTAGATTTATCTCCTTCACGTGCATCTCACATGTACAGGTTGATCATGACTGTGCTTCACAAGATGGACCTGATCCATGTCTGAGTTCTTTTGTCAATCTTCAAAACTTCACCTGTTCTTGGGCCAACAAATTCCCCCTTTTTGATGATGACAAACTTTGTGCTTTTACTTACTCGGATCCTGTAAGAACTAAACTTAACCATCAATAAAAAAGATTAGAAAATTCACTTATCATCAAGGACCAGGTTAATTAGGTTATAAATATCACTTATTCAGAATGTGTAAAGCACAATATCTCTTCCCCCTTTTGGCATCATCGAAAAGTTGCATACAAAGTGTGATTCCCAGATTTTAATGAGTACTCATGGCCACTGGGGCAACTGCAAGTGCAATCATGGTGTAATCATCAATAATCAAGCAAACATATTTAAACTATCAAGGAAAGATTAACATTGATCAAGTGCAAAAACAGTAGATATCATTGATAGAAGATATGTTGCTACCACAATCCACAACCAGAAAGCAAAAACATTCAAAAACATGAGCAAAAAAATAGAAAAATCCCTAATCCGGGTCACTGAAGGTACTAGACAGGTTCAGGAGACAAAAGCTAGAATTCCTAAGGCTTAGGGGAGCTAGAGGGTTGGTTTTGGGCTTGGAGAAGATTCAGCATATTGTGAAGAATGCCATCATTCTTCTCCTTTTCTTTGGTAAGCTCAGTTCTGAGGGCATCCCTCTCAGATTCCACCTCTGCCACACGTGTTCTTGAGCCTAGCTATCTCAGCATCCTTGGCTTCACATTCCTGAACTAGAGCCCTGACTTTACTGTTGATATGAGTCTTCTTGGATGAACCAGGTTCATTTGGGATGGCATTGACTAAATAGTCACAGGTAATCAGAGTATTAATGCCAAAATGATCCTTGCTTGAGGCCATTTCCCATTTCTTCAGAGGCACATTACACCTATCCAGAATCGTAGTTAGAATAAAGCCATAGGGGGTAGCATGAGCCTTGGAGTCATTGATGACCCTGTCCACCAGCTTAATAATGAATGCAGGCCAATCAATTTGCCTACAACTTTCCAGGCACTCCATAAGAACTAGGTCCATATAATTTTCTATATGTCTTCTCTCNAATGACGAACAAAAGGATAAAGATAGATGGGAGAGATCAAGGCTGCGAATGCCATGCAGCTACCTCGATACTCCCGGATACTGCTGCTCAGCTAAACAAATCCTCACTCACCCTGTGGTGTACCTGGATCTGCACACAAGGTGCAGGGAGTATTGTGAGTACTTCCAACCCAGAAAGTAATAAATATAAATAAAGTTTGAGGATAAGAAATTCCAAATAAACACAAGGTAAAGCTATAAATACAGTAAAAACGCGAAGACAATTATAATAATACCACGACAGATAAAGAATAAATGACAATTAAAATATGCAATGCAACACATAAATCGGTACTCTCCGGTACCCCGCTGCGGCGTGCAGCCCGCTCCATTTATTTAACGTCGACGACGCTCACTGGGGGTGTGCAGACTCCGGGAGGGGCCCCTTGCGGCCCAAGCGCAATAATAAGCCATATCGTGGCATCAAACAGGCCCTCGGCCTCATATCAATATCAATATCATATCACTGCGGCGTGCAGTCCGATCCTATACTTGTCCAAAATCACATAAGCCTTTCGGCACAATAATATAAAAATATTCAGCCCAAACTTCATTTAAAAATATTACTTTAGTTTCTACTTTTAGAAAAATGGCTGAGTTTAAAAATACCAGGACTGAGTTCAATATCTAGAAATATGGTAAGAAACCAGTAAAAATAATCCCTGAACGATTCAAGTAGTTGGCACGAAGCCCAATTATATGTCACGACCCAATTCCCATACCCGGTCATGATGGCGCCTCTCGTGAAGACAAGGCCAGCCAACTAACCCAAATCCTTTCACTAACAATTATTAAACATAAATGAATAGAAGATACAACTTAATGGCATTAGAAACTGTTAATTACTACCCGACCGGGGTGTCACGAGTCACGAGCATCTAAGAGGTAGGAACATGACTACAGGGTCATATATATAAAAAATGAAATCTGGTAAAACAAAAGACAACATCCGGTGCCGCGAACGCTGGCGGTCACCTTGCTCAGCTACAATAACAATACCTTCAATCCGCTAATAACCCGCTACCGGGTGAACGATACCTGCAACTGCACGCGAGGTGCAGGGAGTAAAGTGAGTACTTCCAACTCAGTGGTAATAAGAGTAAATAATAACTGAGAGGCAAGAAATCACGTAAGAGCACTCCATCATGCTATATAGGACAGTACAACTCTTTTAGAAAACAATAAGACCGTGAAGAATCCTTTAGAAAATATCTGGCTCAGTTTAAAAACCTCTTTTGAAAATATCCTTTTACAACAGTCAAGCAAATGAATGCATATTCAGATAATGCAAGTCCACACATAAGTCAGCCCCTCGGGCACAGCACTCCACTAACAATTAACACCAGGGCGTCTGGTAAACAGTGCAAGAAGTAACATGAATGCCAATGAAATGAGAGTGCTGAATGTCATGACACGTAGTACAAACAGGAACCGATGCATGAATGCAATGCAATGCACATGACCGCTGCGGCGTGCAGCCCGATCCATTTGGGTACCCGCGCTCACTGTGGGGGTTCAGACTCCGGAGGGGCTCCTACAGCCCAAGCGCAATATCATCATAGCATCGCTGCGGCGTGCAGCCTGATCCATCCTCAGTCCAGAACATGCAAATGAGCCACTCGGGCAATGTCAAGTAATAGCTTTTAACTCAAAACATCAGAAAAATGCAATTTAAGTCTTTAAACTTTAGCAATAAGACTGCACATTTCAAAACAGGGTTTAACTCAGGACTGAAATCATTTAATATGCTAAGTGTCATGAAAACAGTGATAATAATCCCTAAAGGATTCAAATAATCGGCACGAAGCCCAAAACATGGCAATCAACCCAAATCACGATAGCATCAAGTAGGTTTCAGTCAATTACGCAGTAAAATCAACAACCGGGACGGACCAAGT
This sequence comes from Nicotiana attenuata, assembly GCF_001879085.1. Classification (NCBI taxonomy): domain Eukaryota; kingdom Viridiplantae; phylum Streptophyta; class Magnoliopsida; order Solanales; family Solanaceae; genus Nicotiana; species Nicotiana attenuata. The sequence continues at coordinate 14,881,169 of NC_031991.1, forward strand.
CACAATCCCCAACGGTGCTCTACCCCACGCTCATACCTGGCGTGCAAGTCACCACAATACAGCACTATGATGTGTAAATCCGGGGTTTCAAACCCTCAGGATATCATTTACAAGTATTACTCACCTCGAACCGGTGAAATCTCTAGCTCTCGACGCCTTTGCCCCTCAAACCGGCCTCCACGCGCGTCGAATCTAACCAAAATCAGAGCGAATACATTACAATATGCCAAGGGAACAATACCCAATCGAAAATAACCAAGAAATAGCAGAAATCTCGAAACTAGCAAAACCCGAGCCCCGGGACCGCTTCTCGAAAAATTACGAAATTCACATCGCCCGATTCCTCGTCTCGCCACGAGTCCATACATATAAAATTCACCAAAATCGGAGTTCGTTTGACCCTCCAAATTCCATTTTTACATCATAATTCTCAAACCCTAACTTACCCCATTTTTACCCTTTAATTCCTTGGGTTTTCAGTGTTAATTCATGTTTATAAACATCAATAACATAACTAAGCCCAAGAATCCATTACCTGATGATAGCCCTCGAAACCCTCTTCAAAAATCGCCCAAAATCTCCTTAGTCCGAAGTCCAAAATGTTGTTCTTTCAAAAATTTGCGAAGATAATTAATTTCACTTAACTGCTAGGCATTTCGCTTCTGTGGATCCAGTACCGCTTTTGCGGCTTCCGCTTATGCGGTCAACGTCCGCCTTTGCGGACCTTTCACTTAAGGCAACCTTCCGCTTCTGCGGTCCCCAATCGCATCTGCGGGACCGCTTAAGCAATCCAATGCTCCGCTTCTGCGGAACCTGACCAGGGTTCCAAATTCCGCTCCTGCGAGGTCTAGCTCGCTTCTGCGAGGCCGCCTATGCGGTCTTCCTTCCGCTCCTGCGGAATCTGGCAAGGGCCAAGACTTCCGCTTCTGCGCATCTTCCAATCGCTTCAGCGAGACCGCACCTGTGGTCCCATAACCGCAGATGCGAAACCAACAGATACCAGCAAGGTTCAACCTGCAATTAACTCCAAAACCCTTCCGTTGAACCACCCGAATTCACCCCGAGGCCCCCGGGACCTCAACCAAAAACACCAATACATCCTAATACCTTATTCAAACTTGTTCTAATCCTCAAAACACTTCAAACAACGCTAAAACCATCAAATCACATCGGATTCAAGCCTAAGTTTCTTAAAAACTTCCGAATTACGCATTCGATCAAAAACCCGACCAAAACACCTCCGAATGACCTGAAATTTTGCACACATATCCAAAATCACCTAACGAAGCTACAGCAACTCTCGGAATTCCATTCCGACCCTCAGATCAAAATCTCACCTATCAACCTGAATTCGCCAAAATACTAACTTCACCAATTCAAGCCTGTTTCTACACCGGACCTCCAAAATCAATTCCGATCGCACTCCTAAGTCACAAATCATTTCTCGAAGCTAACTGAATCATCGGAAATCACATCCGAGCCTTATAACTCATAAGTCAACGTCCGGTTGACTTTTCCAACTTAAGCCTTCCTTAAAGAGACTAAGTGTCTCATTTCTTATCAGAACCAATCCAAATCAACTCTAACACACCACATACCGATAACGAAACATAAAGAAGCATAAAATGGGAGAAACGAAGCAGTAACACATGAGACGACGAGTCGGGTCGTCACATCCTTCCCAACTTAAACAAACGCTCGTCCTCGAGCGTACCCAGAGTTGTACTAGAAGCCAACCAACAGCTGAATAACCTTACCACGCATATACCCGGGGTGATCCCACGTCACCCTATCTCAGATAGGTCCGATAATACATCATAGCTGAAATTTCACAGTCCATCAAGACCATAAACCGTAGAACCACATTGCACTTCCCGAAATCATACACAAGATCAGAACCTCACATCTATACCCAGAATAAACCCGAACTAGCTGTAATAACCCATACCTGCAACCTCAGGTGAAATCATATGATATACCACATAATCCAAACACTCGAAACGATAGCCTCTATTTACAGCAGTTGCCCAAAATAACCAAATACCGATAGAAAACCTTTTATCAACTAAGGTCTTATTCCAACACTTTCATATACTGCCAACGATAAATGAAACATGCTATAAATCGTAACCATTTCTCATATCAACCATCCATGAAGCCGCTTCCCTTTGACTAATACCACAACAAATTTTCGGGCTGAACCTCGATATTATCCTTCTAACAAGCTGAAATCAAATCTGTCCGTATTCATTAATGACTCCAACGATCACCTCGAATCCAACACACCACTCTGGTGACATGACACCTCAATGCAGGCCTAAGCCACAACTTGCATAATACACACACCAATGAGGAACGGTCTGAACATACCCAAATAAGGACAAATGACTCAAACGAAAGAGTTGTACCTCAAGCTCATCAACACCATTACAACACAAGGCTGAGACCCCGTCTCACATCATAGAAATAGAGTACCTGAATCTACCCCAAAAGGTCATATCTCCATGCCGCCTCGCTACAATGCGCGATCCTGTCCAAACACTGCTACACATGAAATACCTCAAGTCACTATGCTCGAAATACACAGCCACGCACAATTTGATGTCTGGAACCCAAGCAATTCATTACACCCACGGTGAAACAGATAACATACGACACGCAACCCGATAGGTCATAGCCAACACTCCATTTACCGAGCAACACTCAATTACTCTTCCAGCTCGACTTTCTCTATGAATCCTCAATAGAACCGCACCACATGTGCCCATATCCAACAAATCATGACGCCTCACGACACCAAAAAAGCAACCCATATCTCTCCTCAGATCACTAACAAGCTCAATAACGATCGAATCAACCTATCCCTCAACAGCACACATCGGGGCCAACCAAGCCAACTCAAGCTAGACACGTATCCACAACAGCTTACCAACGAACTTATTACCAAGAAAGCCTGAAGTTGCTCCTTCCACTACTATAATTCCTGCCGGAGCTGTACGATACGTTGCCCGGCACCAAATCCATACCGAAATCTACAACCTCGCCCGGCGACATGCCCGGCCACAAGAAACGCATCCGAAAAGTCCCTCAACACCGGAACTGAACCAATGGTAGAAACCTCTGCACTGACAACCACCACAAATGCCCCATTAAGAAAAGCAATCCTTCTCAGCAATCCGCTGCATCTTTTGAAACATATACCACTCTGCAAGAACATAATCCAATGCACGTTGCCGCTCAACCAGTGGCATTTCCGGCCTAGCCCGTAGCACAATAGTCTAGAATAAGCGAACACTAAGACAACCAGTCTACAATCCAATATCATATCCAGAATCTGGCATACCAAGCAAAGAAAGATCCACTCGGACCTCTAATTCCCAATAACCGCTAGACAGTGCCGATACACACGATTTACAACAACTGCATAGCCTGAACACGAGAACTCCTAGTCTCCAACTCCATATAGCACACAAATCACTATACCTGATCCCAAATTGCGCCGTACGAATACATATCACACCTCAAGTACCCAATCACTCCACGAAAGATATTCAAAAATTTCCCTGTGCCATCAAACAAACTCAAATATCAACAGACGATCCTAAATGCCACAACACTACCGAAGTATTATCAGTTTACTTCACATTGCCCTTTTACTGCAACATATACCCCCGTCGAATCACTATGGTTGGCAATACCATTTTCCTTAATCATTTGAGATCGATTCTTTAATCACCTGCAGCTGCCCGTGCTGCTTAGAATTTAATGACTTTCCATTATGAACAGAACCGTAACCTTACACACACAAATCCCAATCCTCCACCACATATCGCATATACCATACCACACTAGTATGACATGAGAACTCCATCTCCCTGCCTAACCACAAACATCTACGTACTCCACTAGTCAAGAACTCTCCATCAATCCCATCAAGAAGAGAAATCATTACACATTCCATGCTTCACATGCCCATAGGCAATTTATACGTCTCTAAACCACGGTAAAAACTTATCAAGAACTCTCCCCCAATTCCATTGCACAAGCTAAACTGCCGGGACTGAATCCTTCTACCCGAACCAAGCTAAGCAAGCTGTCAGAACTCAAGAGCCTTGCTGCACAATACCTGTAAAAGCCCATTACCTCGAACACATACGAAGAGTTAATCACATCCTTACCATACCGATTCGGTCTACTATCAAGTCATTCCATCTATCTAATTTCCATTTTTGATTCATCATCCACTTGATATTTCTCCCTCGCTGTAGCATCACAATGCCTCAATCCAAGCTTACCACACGAGACTCGAACATAAGACCACACTGCCTAAGACCCATAGGCCACTGAATACTCTCTCAATTGTTTCCCAGAAATACCACATTCTAGAATACTTCACTCTGAGAACTTTTTGCGAATCTAAATTCGCTTCCTTTACTTTCCAGGTATCGACACATAGGATCCCATGATCAACATAAAAATACCACAGGTCTTGACATTTTCTATTGAAAACACTGTCTTTAATCACATACACCACCTTAAAACACCTGAGTGCTACATGTAGATTCTTGAACACATTAAAACCATTCTCGAGAGTCATTCTCTCTTATTCATCTGCAAATTACCTGATTTAACGAACAGAACCACTCATGCTTTATTGACACTCCGATACCGTAAAATGAGACCCTCATCCCAATACAACCAAGCAACTTCCTGCTCTATGCACCGAGCATTCTTTACCAACAACAACTCTAGACATTCCGAAATTCTCATACCCTATGGAACATAATATAACCTTTGTCGAAATTTTGCTTCACTCGCCCATCCTCGGCTCAATTTCTGCAACTAGAACCGATTCGCCAGCATACCTCGAGACGTAACCAACATAGCACATAACCGTGCATTCAGCTAATCAACAGCAATCTCCCCAACTTGGCTCGAAGCCATATATCAAGACACACTTAACAACTCATAACACCTTTACTCTAATGATGCCACAATGTCATGGTGAGATTAAACTCAAATCATCTACAAGTTTGTGAAAACACAGATCATCTAGTACTGAAATCCTCTACAACCCTCGCATTTACCCCCACATCAACTGAGTCCACTCTCTTAAACGACCCGAATTTTTTTACATTTTAACATATACCCTTCAATTACACATGAGATCTTCTAACATACACGTAAGGACCATACCACTCAAGAACACTCCGCAGGAGATGACCCTTGCTTCGCCTCAAATTAGTACTTCAGCATACCTTTCACCATCATATACGTTACTCAGTCATTAGTCTTCCCGAGTCTGAACTCATACCGCCACACGTATTGTACTTTACTTTCCAACTAGGAGATACGAAGATATTCTTCACGTGCCCATAATTCGGGCTACACATCAATCCACAATAGGAGTCGAATCACTTAACAATTCATCTATTATCCTACAGACTTCTTCGTCACTACCAAGTCATATAATTACATCTCGCAGTACTAACATACTCATCACATGAATACCAAACCGCCATTCCGACTGATAGGGGCAATACTGAACATATAAGTTCAAAACACTTGCTCACACAATCAGCACCTCGGTGCTCAAGCCATAGGCAAGGATCCGGCCTCAAGTCCTCCAGACTGGCCCAACATACTCACGAAGATTACATCTCGCCCCTCGATCGGGGAATCACAAACCATCAAGGCACATATAATACTGAGCGCTCACGTGCGCATACAGACGTGTGGAAGGAATTTTCAAGAGTTATATCTCAAGCTGAATCAAGTACGCACGATAAGAATTCCAAGAATGGGAAGTTTTCCTACAGGTTCTGCAGCCTCTCGAGGATAAATACAGACGTCTCCGTACCGATCCGCGAGACTCTACTAAACCTGCTCATGACTCGTGAGACCTAGTAACCTAGGCTCTGATACCAACTTGTCACGACCCAATTCCCATACCCGGTCGTGATAGCGCCTCTCATGAAGACAAGGCCAGCCAACTTTCCCAAATCATTTCTTTAACAGTTACTAAACATAAGTGAATAGAATAATACAACTTAACGGCCATAATAATCAGTATTTTCAACCCACATAACCCGACCGGGGTGTCACAAGTCACGAGCATCTAAAGAAACCTGAACACAACTACAGGGCCAATATTATACAAATATAAATTCTGGAATGCTAAAGACAACGTCCGGTGCCGCGAACGCTGGCGGTCACCTTACTCAGCTACAATAGTAATACCTTCAATCAGCTAATAACCCGCTACCGGGTGAACAATACCTGCAACTGCACGCGAGGTACAGGGAGTAAAGTGAGTACTCCAACTCAGTGAGTAATAAGAGTAAATAATAACTGAGAGACAAGAAATCACGTAAGAGCACTCCATCATGCTATATAGGACGGTACAACCCTTTGAGAAAACAGTAAAACCGTGAAAAAAATCCTTTAGAAGATATCTGACTCATTTTAAAAACCTCTTTTGAAAATATCCTTTTCCAACAGTCAAGCAAATGAATGCGTAATCAGATAGTGCAAGTCCGCACATAAGTCAGCCCCTCGGGCACAGCACTCCACTAACAATTAACACCAGGGCGTCTGGTAAACAGTGCAAGATGTAGCATGAATGCCAATGAAATGAGAGTGCTGAATGTCATGACACGTATTACAAACAGGAACCAATGCATGAATGCAATGCAATGCATATGACCGCTGCGGCGCGCAGCCCGATCCATTTGGGTACCCGCGCTCACTGTGGGGGTTCAGACTCCGGAGGGGCTCCTACAGCCCAAGCGCAATATCAATATAACACCGTTGTGGCGTGCAGCCCGAGCCATCCATATATCCAGAAATCACTATAAACTGCTGCGGCGCGCAGCCCGATCCATGCTCAGTCCAGAAATGCACATAAGCCCCTTGGGCAATAATAAAATAGCAGTTCTCATCTCAAAACGTCACTAAAATATCATTTAAGTTTTCAAATCATGAAAAATGGCTAAATTTGCAAAGCAGTATTAAAACCCTGGACCGAGGTCAAATAACATGCAAAGTAATGCAAAATCAGTGATATCAATCCCTGAAGGATTCAAATAATCGGCACGAAGCCCAAAACATGGCAATCAACCCAAATCACGATAGCATCAAGTAGGTTTCAGTCAATTACGCAGTAAAATCAACAACCGGGACGGACCAAGTCGCAATCCCCGACGGTGCTCTACCCCACGCTCATACCTGGCGTGCAAGTCACCACAATACAGCACTATGATGTGTAAATCCGGGGTTTCAAACCCTCAGGATATCATTTACAAGTATTACTCACCTCGAACCGATGAAATCTCTAGCTCTCGAGGCCTTTGCCCCTCAAACCGGCCTCCACGCGCGTCGAATCTAACCAAAATCAGAGCGAATACATTACAATACGCCAAGGGAACAATACCCAATCGAAAACAACCAAGAAATAGCAGAAATCTCGAGACTAGCAAAACCCGAGCCCCGGGCCCGCTTCTCGAAAAATTACGAAATTCACATCACCGGATTCCTCGTCTCGCCACGAGTCCATACATATAAAGTTCACCAAAATTGGAGTTCGTTTGACCCTCCAAATTCCATTTTTACATCAAAATTCTCAAACCCTAACTTACCCCATTTTTACCCTTTAATTCCTTGGGTTTTCAGTGTTAATTCATGTTTATACACAATAATAACATAATCTAAGCCCAAGAATCCATACCTGATGATAGCCCTCGAAACCCTCTTCAAAAATCGCCCAAAATCTCCTTAGTCCGAAGTCCAAAATGTTGTTCTTTCAAAAATTCGCGAAGATGATTAATTTCACTTAACTGCCAGGCATTTCGCTTCTGCGGATCCAGTACCGCTTTTGCGGCTTCCGCTTATGCGGTCAACGTCCGCTTTTGCGGACCTTTCACTTAAGGCAACCTTCCGCTTCTGCGGTCCCCAATCGCATCTGCGGGACCGCTTAAGCGATCCAATGTTCCGCTTCTGCGGAACCTGACCAGGGTTCCAAATTCCGCTCCTGCGACGTCTAGCTCGCTTCTGCGAGGCCGCCTATGCGGTCCTCCTACCGCTCCTGCGGAATCTGGCAAGGGCCAAGACTTCCGCTTCTGCGCATCTTCCAATCGCTTCAGCGAGACCGCACCTGCGGTCCCATAACCGCAGGTGCGAAACCAACAGATACCAGCAAGGTTGAACCTGCAATTAACTCCAAAAACCTTCCGTTTAACCACCCGAATTCACCCCGAGGCCCCCGGGACCTCAACCAAAAACACCAACACATCCTAATACCTTATTCAAACTTGTTCCAATCCTCAAAACATTTCAAACAACGCTAAAACCATCAAATCACATCGGATTCAAGCCTAAGTTTCTTAAAAACTTCCGAATTACGCATTCGATCAAAAACCCGACCAAACGATGTCCGAATGACCTGAAATTTTACACACATATCCAAAATCACCTATCAAAGCTACAGCAACTCTCGGAATTCCATTCCGACCCTCGGATCAAAATCTCACCTATCAACCGGAGTTCGCCAAAATACTAACTTCGCCAATTCAAGCCTAATTCTACACCGGACCTCCAAAATCAATTCCGATCGCACTCCTAAGTCACAAATCATTTCCCGAAGCTAACCGAATCACCGGAAATCACATCCGAGCCTTCTAACTCATAAGTCAATGTCCGGTTGACTTTTCCAACTTAGGCCTTCCTTAAAGAGACTAAGTGTCTCATTTCTTATCAAAACCAATCCAAATCAACTCTAACACACCACATACCGATAAAGAAACATAAAGAAGCATAAAATGGGAGAAACGAAGAAGTAACACATGAGACGACAGGTCGGGTCGTCACATCCTCCCCAACTTAAACCAACGCTCGTCCTCGAGCGTACCCAGAGTTGTCCTAGAAGCTAACCAACAGCTGAATAACTTTACCAAGCATATATCCGGGGTGATCTCACGTCACCCTATCTCATATAGGTCCGACAACACAATATAGCCGAAATCTCACAGTCCATTTAAACCATAAACCATAGAACCACATTGCACTTTCCGAAATCATACACAATATCAGAACCTCACATCTATACCCAGAATAAACCCGAATCAGCTGTAACAACCCATACTTGCAACCTCAGGTGAAATCATATGATATACCACATAATCCAAACACTCGAAACGATAGCCTCTATTTACCGCAGTTGCCCATAATAACCAAATACCGATAGAAAACCTTTTATTAGCTAAAGTCTTATTCCTACACTTCCATATACTGCCAACAACAAATGAAACACGCGATAAACCGTAACCATTCCTCAGATCAACCATTCATGAAGCCACTTCCCTTTGACTAATATCACAACAGATTTCCGGGCCATACCTTGATATTATCTCTCTAACAAGATGCAATCAATTCTGTCCGTATTCATTAATGACTCCAACGATCACCTCGAATCCAACACACCACTCTGGTGACATGACACCTCAATGCAGGCCTAAGCCACAACTTGCATAATACACGCACCAATGAGGAACGGTCTGAACATACCCAAATCAGGACAAATGACTCAAACGAAAGAGCTGTACCTCAAGCTCATCAACACCATTACAATACAAGGCTGAGACCCCGTCTCACATCATAGAAATAGAGTACCTGAATCTACCCCAAAAGGTCATATCTCCACGTAGCCTCGCTACAATGCGCGATCCTGTCCAAACACTGCTACACATGAAACACCTCAAGTCACTATGCTCGAAATAGACAGCCACACACAATTTGATGTCTGGAACCCAAGCAATTCATTACATCCACGGTGAAACAGATAACATACGACACGCAACCCGATAGGTCATAGCCAACACTCCATTTACCGAGCAACACTCAATTACTCTTCCCCCTCGACTTTCACTATGAATCCCCAATAGAACCGCACCACATGTGCCCATAATCAACAAATTATAACGTCTCACAACATAGAATAGCAACTCAAGCTGAATACGTAGCCACATCAATTTGCCAACGAACTAATAACCAAGGAGCCTGAAGCTTCTCTTTCCACTGCTACAACTCCTGCCAGAGCCGTACTATACGGTGCCCGACACCAAATCAACATCGAAATCCGCAACCTCGCCCGGCAATATGCCCGGCCACAAGAAACGAATCCGAAAAGTCCCTCAACACCGGAACTGAACCAATGGTAGAAACCTCTGTACTGACATCTATCCCGAAGGCCCAATTAAGAAACGCAGTCCTTCCCAGCCATCCGCTGGTCTTTGGAATACAAACCACTCTGCTAGAACACAATCCGATACACCTCGCCACCCATCGCGTGGCAATTTCCGGCATAGCCCATAGCGCAATAGTCTAGAATAACCCATCACTGAGACAGCTCCACACTCCAACATCATATCCAAAATCTAACATGCCAAGCACAGAAAAGATCCACTCGGGGCCTCCCATATCCCCAATAGCCGCTAAAACGCTAATCGGTACACACGATCCCGCAAACCCACTACATACGTCTGTAACCTGACGAAACTCCCCAGTCTCTAAAACTCCACTATACGCACACGAAC
>NC_031991.1:14894921-14895945 GCF_001879085.1 Nicotiana attenuata
AATCACGTAAGAGCACTCCATCATGCTATATAGGACGGTACAACCCTTTGAGAAAACAGTAAAACCGTGAAAAAAGCCCTTTAGAAGATATCTGACTCATTTTAAAAACCTCTTTTGAAAATATCCTTTTCCAACAGTCAAGCAAATGAATGCGTAATCAGATAGTGCAAGTCCGCACATAAGTCAGCCCCTCGGGCACAGCACTCCACTAACAATTAACACCAGGGCGTCTCGTAAACAGTGCAAGATGTAGCATGAATGCCAATGAAATGAGAGTGCTGAATGTCATGACACGTATTACAAACTAGAACCAATGCATGAATGCAATGCAATGCATATGACCGCTGCGGCGCGTAACCCGATCCATTTGGGTACCCGCGCTCACTGTGGGGGTTCAGACTCCGGAAGGGCTCCTACAGCCCAAGTGCAATATCATCATAGCATCGCTGCGGCGTGCAGCCCGATCCATCCTCAGTCCAGAACATGCAAATGAGCCACTCGGGCAATGTCAGGTAATAGCTTTTAACTCAAACATCAGAAAAATGCAATTTAAGTCTTTAAACTTTAACAATATGACTGCACATTTCAAAACAGGGTTTAACTCAGGACTGAAATCATTTAATATGCTAAGTGTCATGAAAACAGTGATAATAATCCCTAAAGGATTCAAATAATCGGCACGAAGCCCAAAACATGGCAATCAACCCAAATCACGATAGCATCAAGTAGGTTTCAGTCAATTACGCAGTAAAATCAACAACCGGGATGGACCAAGTCACAATCCCCAACGGTGCTCTAGCCCACGCTCATACCTGGCGTGCAAGTCACCACAATACAACACTATGATGTGCAAATCCGGGGTTTCAAACCCTCAGGATATCATTTACAAGTATTACTCACCTCGAACTGGTGAAATCTCTAGCTCTCGACGCCTTTGCCCCTCAAACCGGACTCCACGCGCGTCGAATCTAACCAAAATCAGAGCGAATACATTACAATATACCAAGGGAACAATACCCAATCG
>NC_031991.1:14896148-14913236 GCF_001879085.1 Nicotiana attenuata
TTTATCCTTTAATCCTTGGGTTTCAGTGTTAATTCATGTTTATACACAATAATAACATAATCTAAGCCCAAGAATCCATACCTGATGATAGCCCTCGAAACCCTCTTCAAAAATCGCCCAAAATCTCCTTAGTCCGAAGTCCAAAATGTTGTTCTTTCAAAAATTCGCGAAGATGATTAATTTCACTTAACTGCCAGGCATTTCGCTTCTGCGGATCCAGTACCGCTTTTGCGGCTTCCGCTTATGCGGCCAACGTCCGCTTTTGCGGACCTTTCACTTAAGGCAACCTTCCGCTTCTGCGGTCCCCAATCGCATCTGCGGGACCGCTTAAGCGATCCAATGCTCCGCTTCTGCGGAACCTGACCAGGGTTCCAAATTCCGCTCCTGCGAGGTCTAGCTCGCTTCTGCGAGGCCGCCTTTGCGGTCCTCCTTCCGCTCCATGAGGGGATCATTGTCCAACACACTCAGGCAGGTGAGTTCATTTATAGAAAGAGTGGACAAATCTACAATGTAAATATTGTTAACTCTTTTTCCCTGCAAACCAATCTTGTCAGTGGTAAGATTAATCACAAAGCATTTGGTAGAGGTAAATGCTACAAGATTACCTCTGTCACACAGTTGTGACACACTGATTAGGCTATATTTCAAGCCATCTATCAAGTAGACATTCTCAATGGAGTGTGAGTCTGTCTTACCTACCTTTCCAACCCCAATAATCTCGCCTTTCTTCCCATTTCCAAAAGTGACATTACCTCCTTTTATGTCCTCAAGTGAAAGGAACCGGTTCTTGCTTCCAGTCATATGTTTTGAGCAGCCACTATCCATGTACCATATATGGCTACTTCCCTTCACTTGGACCTGCAAAAAGAAATCAGGGTTTAGTCTTAGGAACCCAAACTAGTTTGGGTCCCTTTCTATAGGCAAAGGGGTAAATCAAATTCTTTTTGGCCCACCCAAGCAGCCTAATTTTCTTTTGAACAAAGGTTTTGTTCTTTTGACTGGCCTTTTCTTTTGCATTACATTCATTTTTGTAATTACCAGTCTTGCCACAATGTGTGCAGATTTTGTTTTCAGGAAGAGTGAGGTACTTGCTTTTGGGCTCCCACTTAGGTGCTTGTGTCCCATAGCCAAGTCCTCTCTTGTTGCTACTGTGGTGTTCTTGTAGCCAGGATAGTGCATCAGAAGCCTTATTCCATTTGCAAGTTCTGTCTAGTTCATGTTTTACCTTCCCTAGGTCTTCTTTTAAGGTTCTTATCTGCTCATCTTTTTTGTACAACTCATCCTTCATTTTTCCTAGGTTTTCTTCTAAGGTGAGATGTGTGTGATCAGCTTTCTTCTTACTCGTTCCTAATTTCAGTTTTAGATTTTCAGACCTAAGTTCTAGGATGTTGGTGTCAAGTTCAAGAACCTGGTTCTTCAACTCGGCATTTTTACTGTCACTCTCATTAGCCCTAAATTCTAGGATTTTTGCACTTGGCTTTTAAGATCACACACTCCCTAGACAGTTGTTTCTTCTCATTGTTAATTATCTCAGACACATCGATGAAGTCTAGCAATAGTTCAGACAACCTTTCTTTAGACAGAAATTTAATCTTGTCTTTGAGATGAATCACACTTACCTCTTGTTCATCATCTGATTTTCCGATGGCCGTAAGTGCTTGTTCATCTCCAGCTTCATCTTTTGAATCTTCATCTGATGTTTCTCCCCAAGCAGCAACCATTGCCTTTGTTGATCCTTTGTTCCTTTTGGGTTGAACCTGTTCCTTCTTCATGTTCCTTCATTCAGCCCTTTCCTTCTTCCATTCAATTTCCTTTTGGGTTGCACAATTCTTGATCATGCGATCAGTCTTGCCACATTTGTAGCAACCCTCGTTAGTTTGTTTCTCAGGAGCCTTTGATTTGTTGAAGGTTGTACCTCTTGAAGAACCCTTTCCTCTCATTAGGTACTTTTTGAAATCCCTTGTGATCATGGCCATTTCATCATCCTCCAGATCTGCACCTTCAGCTATTCTGAGAGCCACACTCCTTTCCTTCTTGGGTGCATCCATTTTCATGGTTTGCCTTCTCAGTTCATAGGCAGTGCGGTTTCCAATAAGTTCATCCAACTTGAGAGTAGCAATGTTCTTTGATTCCTAAATAGCAGTGGTTTTGCTTTCCCAAGTCACTGGTAAAACCCTTGTCAAGATTTTCTCAACCCTGTCTTCTTCAAGGATAATTCTCCCAAGAGATTTAAGTTCATTTGTTAGTGTTGTGAACCTTGTATACATCTCCTGAATAGTTTCACCTTCCTTCATAGTGAAATTCTCATACTGAGAATATAGCAGTGTTCCTCTTGATCTCTTTACTTGAGGAGTTCCTTCATGAGCCACTTGTAAAGTGTCCCATATCTCCTTAGCAGTGGTACAACTTTGAATCCTGCTGTACTTGTCTGGACCTAGTCCACACACAAGCTATTTCTTGGCCTTGGCATTCTTTTCCCATTTCTTCAAGTCTTCATCAGTGCAGTCAACTCTTGTTTTTGGCACATCCACTCCTTCAGTATTCTTCTTTGTTGTCGCCAGGGGACCATCAATGACTATGTACCAGAGTTCATAATCTTCTCCTATAATGTGATCTCTCATCCTATTCTTCCACCAAGAATAGTACTAACCATTAAAGAGTGGAGGCCTAGTAGTGGATTGCCCTTCCCAGTTTCCAGGTGGTGCACCCATCTTGATCTTTTCCTAAGGTGTTAACCTCTTCAAGGTTAACCTACTCTGATACCAATTGAAGTTTTAAACTTCAATACCACACAAGAAGTGGGGGGGGGGTGATTTGTGTGGTACCCAATTTTTGCTTAACTGAACTCTAGAATGACCCGGTTCTTCTATGTGTTCCAACTACTACTGTTTGCGGAATAATAAATAAAAAAAATAAAGAACACAGAGATTTTTACGTGGAAAACATCTGGCTCAAAAGGTAAAAAAACCACGACCTACTACTCAATAGGATTTCTCAAACTTCCACTAAAATCACTGAGCCAAAACAGCATTTACAAAACTCTTTGTAAACCTAAAGATTAACTCTAATCCCGTTTTGGCACACAGCCTCAACTGTTGCGACAACTTCAAGTTAACTCTAACTTGAACACTCTAGGTACCTAATACAATTGCTTCTATGAAAGCTGAAAGGTACAATGTAAAATCTCCTACTACAATTGAACTAGAATAAAAGATAGACACTTGAAATTGGTTCTTCTATCTCGTTCAAGTAGCTTCAGGATTGCACGCTTGAATCACACATAAATTGCTTGCAAAATCGCCTTGCTCTTTTGCTCTCAATTTAAGTTTAACTTCTGCTTATGTGCATTGCCTGTAAAAGAGAACAACACTGATATTTTTGATGGGTTAGTAATTAGAGATTGACTAGGATACAAGTACTACTCTTCTATCGTAGGAGAGTTCAAAGTGATCTCAAACTCTAACACTATCTTCTTCCTAAACTGTGTTTTCTTCATGTAAGGAGTCTTTCCCTCCTTATCCAATATGCAACCTTTTCGATCAGATCAGGAGATATCGCTTCTTGATCAGTTAGATTTATCTCCTTCACGTGCATCTCACATGTACAGGTTGATCATGACTGTGCTTCACAAGCTAGACCTGGTCCATGTCTGAGTTCTTTTGTCAATCTTCAAAACTTCACCTGTTCTTGGGCCAACAACTTGACTTGGTCTAAGTCACGGGCTTTCCTCTCCCTCACCTTGGCCAACCGGTGTCCCCTCCTTTGCCCTCGATCTCCTCGTACAAACGAGCAAACGCTGCTTTCTTAGCCGTCGTAACTGCTAACTTTGCCTCTTTCTTCGCCTTTATGTAACACTCCCGATAAGTCCTTTTTTCCTCCTCATTTGTACTCTCTACTAGCTTCAAATAAGCAGCTTTCTTAGCTTCCACTTTACCTTGAACCTCTCCATTCCACCACCAGTCCCCTTTATGTCCCCCAGGAGAACCCTACGTTACCCCTAAGACCTCTCCAGCAGCTACCCTAATGCAATATGCAGTCATGGACCACATACTAGACGCGTCCCCCATACTCGTCCAGGCCCTCATAGCCAACAACTTCTCCCCTAACTCCTGAGCTTTGTCCTTGGTCAAGTTACCCCACTTGATCTAAGGTTGCCTGCACCCCGCCCTCTTCCTCCAACTTCTCTTGATCTCCAGGTCCATAACTAGAAGCCTATGTAGGGTCGTGAGGTGCTCACTCGGGATGACCTTGCAGTCAGTGCACAAACCTTTATCGCATTTCCTGCAGAGAAGAAAATCAATCTGAATCTTGCCCATTAAATTTCGAAAAGTGACCAGGTGCTCTTCCCTCTTCGGGAAACTCGAGTTAGCTATAACCGATTCAAAAGCTCTAGCAAACTCCAACAGTGAATTACCTCCCTCATTCCTATCCCCAAAACCGTACCCGCCATGCACATCATCATAACCCCCTGCACTAGCCCCAATATGACCATTGAAATCTCCGCCAATGAACAACTTCTCTGTGTGCGGGATACTACGCACCATCTCGTCCAAATCATCCCAAAATTGCTTCTTGACCTCTTGGTTCAAACCTACCTGAGGAGCATATGCACTAATCACGTTTACAGTAAACCCACCAACTACCAGCTTAATACTCATCAACCTGTCATTTACCCTCCTAACCTCAACCACGAGCTCCCTGAGATCCCTGTCTACTAAAATACCTACCCCATTCTTACCCTTAGTGCTCCTTGAGTACCATAGTTTAAACCCGTCTACATCTCGGGCCTTAGTACCCTTCCATCTAGTCTCCTGAACACACGCTATGTTGATCTTCCTCTTCTGGAGAATCTTACCTTACTCTATATACTTCCCCGTCAACGTCCCAATATTCCAAGACCTAATTCGCAACCTAGAGGCTTTCTTACTCCCCTTCCTACCCCTGGACCCTACCCCCAGCCCCACCCGAGGACATGATCTTACTCTCACATCATTCACTACCGCCACTATAAGCAAAAGGTATTAGGTAAACACTACCACTAAGAACAAAAAACGGGAACAAAGGACTACAAGTTACGAACCAAAGAGCTAAAAATAACTCAAAGGAGTGACTAACAGGATTAAAATGGATAGACGAAACCCTACCAATTTTTACAAAGTTGGACAGAAAAATTCCAATGTACAACCAAATCAAACAAGGTGTCAATCAAATTGTTACAAGAAGCAGACCCAAAAGTGACTAATACCAGCCAAACCTACAATTTTAAATTCTAGTACCCAGTAACAAGAAGCAGATTTAAAAGTGGTGAATGCTAAAAAGAACCAAACTTTGCAATTTTTAAAAATCCAAAATACCCATTCTTAAGCTAAACTGAACAGAAGAATTCCACTATACAGCCAAATCAAACAATATATCACTTCAATTGTAACAAGAAACCGATTTAAAAGTGGCTACTACTAAGAAGAACAAAACTTTGAAAAGAATAACTAAAAAGATTAACACCTAGAAGCAGATTGTTTAGATTCTTTAGAGAAAAAAGGGTGCAATTATACCAGTATCAAAGAACCAATATGCAATATAGAGTAATAGAGTAGGAACTTTAGAACCTGGTTTTGTCGTCGAGGAATTTAGTCGCTGGAGACGTAACAACTCGTAGCTTCCGTCAAAAGTCCGGCCGCCGACGGTACTATTCTTTGCCATCAACTATGGGTTCCGATAAAGGGGGAGGAGAAAGAGAAGAGAAAGGAGATAAAGGATATTTATTGAACTCAAATTCGGAGCCGAAAGTACTTAAAATCGCTGAAACCAACACAAACTTTACCGTAAGCTTTGGTAAATTTGCAAAATAGAGTACGTCGAGCGCAAATCACAACTTTTCAATGGATTAAAAAGCAGAGGATTTTTATCAAACTCAGATTTGGAGCCGCAAGTGCTTAAAATCGTTGAAATTGACAAAAACTTTACCGTAAGATTTGATAAAACAAATAGAAATTCAAATATTTTTAACAAAAGTTGGAATCTTGTTCAATTCTTGAATCAAATAAAATAAAATAATATAATTTCCAGAAGTTTTCTTTCTGTTTAGTAAATGTGGAAGAGAAATTAGGGATTGTGGTTTTTATTTTATGATACAAAGAAAAGGTATCTGAATGAGAAACAAGAGTGAAAAAGAAAAATAATCGGAAAGAAGATTGTGCGAGTGTAGTACCAACTTCCAAAAGGGTTTGATGAAACTTTGGCATTAAAAAACGCACTTCTCTGAGATTGTGCTTGTTAACTGATTAGTCTTAGTGTTTCAGGTTCTCTAAATCGGAGGAAATGGATGCAAATGAGATTGTGACAGAAAATAGATTAAGAATAAAAACTAGCTATAAATCAGTTAATTACTCTTTCATAGGGTACAATATTGTTAAATACTACTACGAGAAAAGTTATAATCTATTGAGATTTACAAACAAAAATCCTTAACATTGAATTCCTAGTTAATTAGTTAACAAAAAATATAATCCCAAAAGTCCCCCCAAAAAAGTGATTTAGAAAATATTATATACTTTAAGTTATGGATTATATGTGATGTTGTTAGGAAATATTATTTATGACCAAAATTTTGAATGGAGTGTACTTAATATTTTATTTTTTATTTTATTATTATGATGACCTGTTTATGAATATGGTGTACTTATTATTATTTTTAATATTATTAACTTATTTCACTAATTTTGATAGAATTTGCATGAATTTAATTACTTAATTTATATATAAGACGTAATTAGTGATAAATTAGTAGAAATTGGGAATGGGCAGAATATACCTTTTTACTTTATTAATTATCCTAATTTTCCTTAACCACTTAAAAATGAGTTACTTTGCAAAGAATTATATCAGGGAGGGGGGAGGGGGGGGGGGTGTCGTAGGATTTATGGACCCCTCCCACCAAATCTAAACCATGGTCGACCTGTAAAAGCCCTAAAACAAAAAACGAGACAGAAGTCAGAACTAATCCAATTACTCATCTCTAGTGTGTGATAAAACGAAAACCCCAGTAGGGTTTTGTTTGATCCTTTCTCTTCAATCATCGTTGCAATGGGAGCGAGTCGAAAGCTACAGGGTGAAATCGATCGAGTTCTGAAGAAAGTTCAAGAAGGCGTTGATGTCTTCGATAGCATATGGAACAAGGTACCAATTCTTTTTTTTTGTTTGCCGTTTCTACTACTTCAGTAGCCCACATTTGCAGAAAGCTTTCTTTAATTGAGTGTTCTTTCTTCAGGTTTACGACACGGATAATGCGAACCAGAAGGAAAAATTTGAAGCGGATTTGAAAAAGGAGATCAAAAAGCTTCAGAGGTATAGAGACCAAATCAAAACATGGATTCAATCAAGTGAAATCAAAGATAAAAAGGTACCAATTCAGGCTGTTTTGTTTCCGCTTTACATAGTACTATTCAATTCAGTCTTGGTAGTTAGATGCATTTACTCGTCAATCACTAATACTAGCTGTGCTTATAAGACTTGCTCTATCAATAGAATTGAAAGTTAGTGATTTGTGCTCTCTCAATTTCATAATGCATGCTGCTCTGGGGAAACATAGTATTTCGGCTGGAAATGTTTGATTTCTTGTCACTTATTTCTGCCTGTTTGGTGTCAAATTTAACCTGACATTGATAAAAGTATTTGGCAGCCACCCAAAGATCTGTAAGTGCCTTGTCTAAAAGAATGCTGAATATCGCGAACTCCTCAATTTTAGTTGATTGACATCAAACTAATAGGATGATTCAGACCTGATTATTATTCTAAGGAAAAAGAATTGCAACAACAACAACATAACTAGTATTATCCCACACTGTGGGGCCTGGAGAGGGTAGTGTGTACGCAGAAGGCAGACCTTACCCCTACCTTGTGAGGATAGAGAGTCTGTTTCCAATAGACCCTCGGCTTAGAAAAGCATAAGCACCGCATTAAAGAAAATATAGACAAGAAGGGACAGTACCAAAAAGCCATATAAAAACAGAATAAAAATAACAAGATAGTAAGATCAACAATGAAAGAAAACAACGGTTAGCCATAAAAACCTGCTACCAACGGAAAGCGAGACTGCGTGCCAATACTACTGTTATGAACACTCTAGACTACCTACTGTACTAACCTAATCCTCGACCTCCATACCTTCCTATCAGGGGTCATGTCCTCGGTCAGCTGAAGCCAATGATGTCAAAGGCTCATTTAAGGCGCGCTTAAGCTCCGAAGCTCAGAAAAGCTCAGCGAGTGCGCTTCGCCTCGCTTTTTTTATGAAGTGAATATTATTAACAAAAGGCATCAAGAAGATGCAGATGTAACAAAGAAACAGAAAGTATCAAAAAAATATGAACAAAAGATCTATCATTAGACTAAGGAGCTGATAAGTTCCAAAAAGGATTTAGGGCCAGCTAAAAAGATTAACTAAACATTTGGCTTTAAGAGAATGATTGGCAGTTGAGACCCCATCAAAGCATCTATGATTCCTTTTGGTCCATATACACCACAAAATACAAGCAGGAACCATGGCCCAGATCCTTTTGATGGTTTTATCAACTTTTCATGAGCACCAACTCACAAAAGCCTCCCTAACACTACATGGCATAGACCAATGCAGACCAAAAAGAGTTAGGAACATGTTCCACATGTCTGTTTCAACTAAGCAGTGAAGAAACAAATGATTAATTGACTCAGACTTGTAGAGGCACATGTAACACCTATTAGGTAGCTGAAAATTTCTCCTGATGAGATTGTCTTGTGTTAACCAAGCGCTCGCTTAAGTTGCGCTTCAGTGTAAGCAAGGCACTAAGGCGTGTGCCTTATTGCCCATGAGTTCTATCTTGAATCAGGAAATACTTAATAACAATAATAATCAACAAATAAGTGTATTACGTTGTTAAGTAAAACATTATGAGTGAAGTTGTTACTTTTTTTTCTTGAATTTTTATATATATATATATATATATATTTCATTCATTGCGGCTTTTTTTACAAAAGCCCACATTTTAATTGCGCTTTGTGCTTAAAGCTCCAATAGACCTCGAGCGCTTTTTAGAGCTTTTCGCTTTTGACAACACTGGCTGAAACTGCGCCATGTCTTGCCTAATCACCTCTCTCCTCCTCTTTTTTGGCCTATCTCTACCTCTTCGTAGTCCCTCCAATGTCAACCTCTCACACCTCCTCACCGGGGTGTCTGTGCTCCTCCCTTACATGCCCAAACCACCTAAGCCGCGCTTCCCGCTTCTTGTCCTCAATAGGGGCCACACCCACCTTGTCACGAATAACCTCATTTATGATCCTATCGAACCTGGTGTGTCCACACATCCATCGCAACATCCTCATCTCTGCTACCTTCATCTTCTGGACATGAGCGATCTTGACTGGCCAACACTCCGCCCCATACAACATCGTTGATCTGACCACCACTCTGTAGAACTTACCTTAAGTGTAAATGAACTATAAATGAAGAAATGTATAGAAATCTCCAGATAAGATTACAAAATTCTAGGAGAACCTAGTTAAAGCTATTAGTCCGGCGAGTATAAGCTGCTTCAGAAACCTAGACTATTGTGATCATTCACTTTTGCTGTTCTTGATCTTAACTAAAAGAATAAGTTTTAACTGTACAAGAAACTGCGCATGGATGTTGTGTTTGGGGAAGTTTGGACCATAACTACTTCTTTATGTAGTGTCAACTATTCTAGAAAGAATGATGATTCCGAACCTTCTTTCTCACCTCTGAACTTTGAGTGATTTTTGTTCTTTCTTTAATGTCTAAGTTTAGGTTATCTTTAGACATGTTTTTACTCGAATATTTCAAGGGCTGCATTACAGAGTCAACCTAGTTTCTACCTTGGCGTGGGAACTCCTATACATGCCCACTACTCTTTCCTACCAGCTGGAAACACTTCCCATTTACTTGAGGCCCCTGTTGGACTTGTGGTTTCAATTCTGTTTCAACATACTTGAGCAAGATCTGAGTTCCTTATGTTGGTGACAGAAATGGTTCTAGAGAGTGTATGTCCCATGTGTGTTGTTGATTGTTGCACAGGCATTTGTTTACTCATATTTGGTATTATTTTAAGACTGTGCACGGAGAAAATAAATCTACCTATTATGCTGCAGCTTTAGAAGGAGAAGGGAAGTGGTCTTGTTGGTAGGAAAGAAGTGGCAAGGGGTGCTAATGCACTCTCTGTACGAGTGACACATGCACCTTTACAATATGACTGCCAATCTTTATTGTAAAAGTAGTAGGCATTCATTTTGTTTTCTTTTGGAAGGTAATGCACTCCATCTCATTGAATATGAAGTGGTAGGGATATTGGTGGAGAAAGGAAAAGGACAAGAAGAGATAGTGCTACTACTGAAGGGTACTAGAGATAGACTTGGGATAAGGCAAGAAAGTGAAAATGCTCTGTTCTAGGCAATCAAATTGAGACTGCTACTGATCTGATAGGACATGTTGATATAACTAGTTTGGTGATGATTCTTAGAGAAGTTTTAGCTGGGTGCTTATTTTTCAATTTGTACTTCTTCTTCTCCATATTAAGTGCCTTATTTGGTTGAGCATGGTTCTTAAGGTTAGAGTTAAAATTATATTTTTAATTTTGTATAAATACGATGAAGATGGATTCATAATTGTGAATGAAGTTTTAACTAATTGATGAGATGACCTTCTACCGATACACTCTTTTTACAGTATATAGTTATGCGCTTCTCTTTCTTTTTGTAGATTAATAATGACTTATCGGTACTAATTTTAAAAACTGATGGCTTCTTGCCATGCAATTGCTTAGTTCTGACCATTGAGTTGGTGGCCTATTTGCATCAGTGCATCCATTTACCTTCTGTGTGATCATAGATTCTACTTTTTGTTATGTTTTCAACAAAACCATGCAATTTTGTTTGACTAGTTTTATTTTTGCATATTGACATAGGTAAGTGCCTCGTATGAACAAGCATTAATGGATGCTCGTAAGCTTATTGAGCGTGAAATGGAGCGATTCAAAATATGTGAGAAAGAAACTAAGACCAAAGCATTTTCAAAAGAAGGTTTGGGTCAACAACCTAAGACGGTAAGCGTTGCTCTACAACTTTGAGGTCACCTAGCTCTGTATGTTTTATTTTTTGTCGTGTTTTTGGTTTCCATGTAGAAGTTAATAGGTCCCATCTGAAAGAAATCCTTAGAAAGTGGCTATACTATTTTGTGTATTTTCCATGTAGCAAACATACACCTTTAAAAGCCCAATACTTACTATCTTAGAAAAAGATTGATGAAAATGATCTTTTCTTAGAGAAAGGAAAGCATTAGATAGGAATATAAATACAAATACTTGCACCTAGCATAGGTGCTTTTTAGTACTAGGCTTGTACTATTCTCGACAACAGTTAATCAACTTTTCCATCTCCCATTCATAGACCCTTAGTTGAGTGCTGGCTGTACATTAAAGAAGTAGTGATGTCTTTTATCATCCATTAATGGAGGCTTTGTGAATGCAAGGTCAAACTGATGCTTCTTCTGCCAATTTTAGTTTTAGCTTTTAGTTTTCCATTATATTTTAGTCCATATGTGGGTTCAAAGTCAGCTTTGCATTTTATATCATTGTACCATTTTGGTTGTAATTGTGTTTCATTTTGTTCTTCCAAATGTATCAGGACCCAAGGGAGAAGGCCAAATCAGAGACACGAGATTGGTTGAATAATACGGTATGAACTTGAGATTCTATCTCCTTTACCTCTTCAAATGAATTACTTTTTTCAGAGGTTTTATTGGTTCAAAAATTTCGGTTCTCTTTCCAGATGTTTATCTTCCAAGCGTAGAATGGCTTCTTTTTCCATCTGTTTTATCTTCCATTCTTCCAAGGGTAAAAACTTAACATTTAATTTCCAAGTAAGAAAATTTTATTTAAAGAATAGCACCTGTAGAGTGCAATGAATGAGTAGTACAACCCCCAACTATTTGCATCTTAATGCACTAGCTACATGTTAAAAAAACTGAGGAGATTAACCATCCTATCTCCTTGTACATTTTCATTAATATACGGAAAGGCTATCTGGCTAAGAGAGCTAATCATCTATGCTTTAAGGTACAAATATTATCCTTTTTGTCTTCATAGTATCTTTGAAGTGCAAGTTTAGTGGTGCGGATCAGGAAGTGGACGGGGATGTGAGGTTGGATTCACAAGTCATTCCTAGGAGAGATAGTTTCAGGTACTTTGGGTCAGTCATTCAGGGGAATGGAGAGATTGACGAGGAGGTCACACATCGTATCGGGACGGGGTGGATTAAATGGAGGCTCGTTTCTGTTGTTTTCATTATTATACGAAAAGGCTATCTGGCTAAGAGAGCTAATCATCTATGCTTTAAGGTATAAATATTATCCTTTTTGTCTTCAGAGTATCTCTGAAGTGCAAGTTTAGTGGTGCGGTTGCACTTCAGTGGTGCAGATCAGGAAGTGGACGGGGATGTGAGGTTGGATTCACAAGTCATTCCTAGGAGAGATAGTTTCAAGTACCTCGGGTCAATTATTTAGGGGAATGGAGAGATTGACGAGGAGGTCACACATCGTATCGGGGCGGGGTGGATTAAATGGAGGCTCGCTACCGGTGTTCTGTGTGATAAGAATGTGCCACCAAAACTTAAAGGTAAGCTCTACAAAGTGGTGGTCTGACCGACTATGTTGTATGGGGCTGAGTGCCGCCAGTCAAGAAGTCCCATATCCAGAAGATGAAAGTGACAGAAATGAGGATGCTGAGATGGATGTGGGCACACTAGGTTGGATAAGATTAGGAATGAAGTTATTCGGGTCAAGGTGGGAGTGGATCCGATGGAGGACAAGATGCGGGAAGCGAGACTTAGGTGGTTCGTTCATGTGAAGAGGAGAGGCGCCGATGCCCCAGTTAGGAGATACGAGAGGTTGGTCGTGGAGGGCCTAAGGAGAGGTAAGGGTAGACTCAAGAAGTATTAGGGATAAGGTGATTAGGCAAGACATGACGATGCTCCGGCACACCGAGGACATGACCCGTGATAGGAAGGTGTGGAGGTCGAGAATTAGGGTAGAGGCTTAGGTAGCCGAGCGTCTTCTTTGTAAGCGTACTATTTAGTGCTAGTCTTGTATTTCTTATTCTCATATTCCTGTTACTACCTGTTGATTCTTGCGCTTTAGTCTTCTGATTGCCTTGTTGGTATTGCTCTTATTGTTATTTCTTGTTTTTACCTTTCTTGAGCCTTTTATCCGTTTTACTTTTGTATCTTTTCTGAGCCTAGTGTCTACCGGAAACAGCCTCTCTACTTTCTCAAGGTAGGGGTAAGGACCGTGATCACGCCCAACTATGCCTTATAAAAAGGACAAAGCGGTCGCTGTAAATATATTCCGGTTAACAAGTTCGGAGTCGAATCCCACAGGGAATTAACCTATCGATCACAACTATTGGACTCGCAGAAATTCACGTATTCAATCTTCAGAAATGTTTGAGTAACAAAATGGGTGTTTATTAACTAAATATTACGTAATAAAAGTGCAGTAATTAAGAACTAGCTATATACTGATTGTAAGAAAGAATGAGAATGGTCTAAGGTTATGATTTCCCCTTTTGTCGGAATCCTTTCCGCTATGTTTGCTATAAATTTGCCTAAGTCTTCTCTATCGATCATGAGCACTCTGACTGTCGTAACTCTCTCCCGAGTAATTACAACAATATACTAGACATATCTTCCCGAATTACGCTAGCTGGCCTTAGTTACAGCTCACTTAGATCGCACCCAAGGTTTCGTTATCCCTAATCCCACCTTTAAACCCTTCATATTGATCCCTCATATACGTTAGGAGTGGTGTTGTTCAACAACTACCTAAATATACACTCTTTCCCGAGTAATGCATACTAAATAGGCACAGCCGATTGAGGGCCCTTTAATCAACAACAATCACAATATAGTTGAACAAACAGAGAAAATACGATGGCAAATCTATATTAACATATCAAGAAATTCATCCTCCAAGAGGTTCCATCAAAACCCTAGATTAAATGTTTAGCTACGCATAATCGTTTTCACAATCATAACAGTAGAATTCATCATTAATGATCAAAACAAGAGGAAGAAAGGTAAAACTCTATGCCGAATCTTCCGCCTTGCCTCTTCTTGCCTCCAATAATCCTTCAAAAACCTTGATACCTTCTTTTTGGGCGAGCTTGGCTTCTTATAGGTTAAGGAGGGTTGCACCCGAACTTACGAATTTACCCCTGAAAATAACGTTCCTCGAAGTGACGAGCGCGGCCGCGCTTGGACCGCGCTTGGGCCACGCATATTGCATTCTTTTCTGCCCGACGAGCGCGGCCTAAGCGCGGCCGCGCTTGGCCCGCGCTCATGGAGTTCAGCCGTCTTCCATTTTTTCCCTATTCTTCCACGCGCATTCACCTCCGATTGGCCTTCCTTGCTCCAAATTAGCTCCAAACACTGTTCAATGTCCTCATAATCAAGACTTGCTCATGCAAAGTACAAAATTCATTATTAGAGCCATTTGTTGTCATTTAACCTTTATATAGCAATAAAGTATAGCTAAGTTGGGGCGTAAATGGTCGCTAAACTACATGAATATAGCGTATTATCAGACCGCGTACACATTACCCTCCCTAGACCCCACATGTGGGATTTCACTGGGTTTTGTTGTTGTTGTTGTTGTTGTTGTCGTCGTCTTCAGAGTATCTCTGATTTCTTTCCTTGCAACAAACAATCAACCATATAGCCATTGGTACAGGTGCTCCACAACTTTTGTTGCCTTTTTATAATCCTCTTCTACTCCAGCAATGTAACTCGTCTCTAGGAGATTCTAGTATGCACCATTTAACTTCAAGCAAATCTAAAATCATGTACCACATCTGGTATGTGATTCTGAGGTGGATGAATAAGTGCTTCACGTCTTCATAATCTTCACACTTAACACATGTTGCAAATAATTATACCTCTTCTTTGTAGACTGTGTTGGTTCAAGCAAGCCTCTCTGAGCCATTGAAATCACTTTACTTTACAAAGTGCTTTGTTTTTCCAATTTCCATGGTCATACTTGTTCTTGTTGTCTACTTTGTGACAAAGCTTTATACCTGAAATTGGTTAGTTTTTGGTAGATCAACTTAATGTGATCCAAGGAGAACTGCACGGGAAAGGGGTATTAATCCTAGAGAGGAGAGTTTCTCTCTCTAAACTCCAAGTTGCATAACAGATTGGTTATTTATACATTTAAGAAAATATTCAGTCTCGTGAAAGTTATCTAAATCTTCATTACATTCCTTGATTATTGTCCACCATTTTTGATAAAAAGATATAGTAAATTCGTCCGATCCTGGTTGCTTCCACTATTTCTTTCTCTTCAATGGACCATTCACTTTTCTCCAGACAAGGCAGTTCCTTGTCTCCCCATTTGTTCACTAATTCTTGGTTTCTGAGGATAAAGTCTTCTAGAAGTTTACCATGTGATTACTGATAGCCTCTCCTTCATCAATCATTTCTCCATTTACTTCTAATATGTCAATATGATTGTATGTCCTTTCCTCATATGTCATTTTCAAAAGTACTTAATGTTCTTATCCCGATTTTGTAACTAAAGGCACTTGGATTTCTGTCTCCAAGAAATCTGCTCACAATTTGCCATCTCTTCGATTTCCAATGTCACGTTTGCTTTCTGCACCAACTCTCGGTTCGAGAGTGGCCTACTTTCTGCCTCGCTGTCCATTTCGAACAATTTCTCCCGCACTTCTGGTTTCCTCCCCTTTGTGTTGCTAAATACATGTGTGTTCCATTCCATCGGATCTTTTTAACATTTTCATTTTGTTGGCGAGTTTGAAATCATGTCTTCCCGTCGCTTCAAAACCATCCCACCAACTTCTTACCATGTCCATAAAACCTTACGTGCCAGCCACATTTTTTGAAGTTAAACTACTATGTCCTCTCTTATTGCCCACAATATAACATTAGAAGGCTATGGTCTGGCACTACTTTTGGAAGTAATAATTGTTTTATGCATTTGAAATTTTCAGTCTCATTCAGTTGAATAAGATCCTATCTATTCTTGATGCTATGTGTGATTTGCTTCTTTGACCACATAAATTCTCCTGTATCTGTATTTTCAGACTCGCATGAAATAGAAATTGTCCCTTAAGACAATCCACCCTCTTCCTATTCCACCTTTACTACCAAACGGTTCTATAACCTCATACTCCACCCATTGTCTCACCTCTCTATTTGTCCATGTGGCAATCTGAATTTCTTGTATAAAATAGATGTCAACCTTCCATTTTGACATTGACAACTTAACAGTCTTACGTTTAGAACAGTCATTTAAAGCTCTTACATTCCAACGTAATATTTTTATGTTTATTGCTAAATTCTACAACTCTTTTTCCTCTCAACTTTGCTGCCTGTCCTACTTCCAAAGTTGACATGGAACTCCAATTTCTTCAATTCCTTCCTCCCTTTTTGAGTTTTCAGTTTCAGTCCTTCTATTTTCCATTCTCATATGAGGCCTAGGATTTCTTTTATCGAAGTCACCATTTATCAAACAACTACATGTTTCTAAATAGTTTTGTGATGCAGGTCATAACATAACATAACAGTCTGAATCCACTTCCTAGTTGGTCTCTTTTTATTTCTGGATTTGATAATGTTGTGTTCAGTATCATTAACCATCTAAAGCATTGTGTGAGAAGATATATGTCTAGCATGTTTCTTTCCAATATATATATATATATATATATATATATATATATATATATATATATATATATATATAGCATGTTCTTTTCCAAAATAAGCACACACAAGGTGGGACTTAAAGAATTGTGGCTGACATTGTTTGCTGGCACAAAACAGAAATGGAAACGGTGACGGATAGCATTGTCATGAGTTCGTGGGGTGGAAGATGGGTGAAGTATGAGACTATTCTTGCTAGGGGTAATGCATGGGGAATTATTTACTATGGGATAAGAGAAAAGTTGAATGTTTGGAGGTTCAAAAGACGATTTCTATTCAGTGGATCTCATAGTTGTAGGGTTGGAATGGAGTGAGGTTTGGGGGGGGGGGGGT
>NC_031991.1:14913256-14925560 GCF_001879085.1 Nicotiana attenuata
GGGTGTATGGTCATGTAGGGGGGGATCTAAGTTGCTGTTTTGGGAGGATATGGCCACTTTTACCGAGGAATGGGATATTCCTCGAGTGTTGGGAGGGGATTTTAACACTACCCGATTCCCAGAGGAGAGAAAAGGGGGAAGGGTGATTTTGAGGGCTATGGAGGAGTTCTCGGAGTTTATTGGTAATCAGTTCCTTATTGATTTTCCCCTTTCAGGTGCTAGATACGCGTGGTCTAGATCAGAAGAATCTTTTTCCAGATTTGGAATCTATAAATACTTGTTTTCCACTTCTTGGGAGGAGATGTATCCAAATGTCATCCAGGTCCTCCTTCCGAGATTGACTTCTGATCATTCACTTATATTGCTAGATGGAGGGAGATAAGGGTGTGTAAGAGCCTCCTTTAGATTTGAAAACATGTGATTGAGGGCGGAGGATATTCAAAATAGAGGGGCAGGTTGGCAGAATAGTTATGTTGCGGAGGGGGACCCGTTTTTTGTCTTGCTTCTAAGTTGTGTGTAAGAGCCCCCTTTAGATTTGAAAACATGTGATTGAGGGCGGAGGATATTCAAAATAGAGGGGCAGGTTGGCAGAATAGTTATGTGGCGGAGGGGGACCCGTTTTTTGTCTTGCTTCTAAGTTGAAGATGCTTAAGAGGGATATTGGGGTGTGGAACAATGATACGAATTTAAGTGCGGAATTGAAGAAATTATAGATCAGATAGAAATTTCGAATAGCCCCAACAAAGTAGTAATTGTCAAATAATCGAAATAATCAATTACCTAACAAATTACAATACTTAGTAGACCTAAACTATATGATTACCCTAAAAAGGAGTGCAGTTCCTCTTGTAAATATACCTTTCAAGAGTTTGAATCAACAAGTTGGAAACGCATATTCCTTACAATTCTTCAATATTCAAAGATAAGCTACAAAAGAAATGACCTCATTATATGTTATTTATACTAGGTCTAAATAAGTTAATAAAGACATAAGAACCCTTAATGGGTCTAACTACTATGCCTGCTAGGGTATTCTATAACCCAAGTCTCCGATCGTTGGCAAGCATGGCCTTGGTCCACATGCTTGCGTCCAAGTCATGTGCGCCTATCACCATCCATGTAGGTGTAGCCTTCCCCGTGGGCATAGGGGGCATAGGCAACGGCTTCATCCACGTAACCTACGTGTTTTCCATCCTTGTCCAAAATCTCCACCCTCGGCACATTGTATGCCTTCTATGGCCTTCTACCATTGTCTTCCAATCCTTCCAAGATATCCCAACACTTGGTGAAGAGGTGCAAATCTCGTAGTTCCTTGGCTTGAGATCTTGTGAATGGCCTAGATGGTATTGGTGTTCCTTGGGGTGTATCAAACAAGAGACTTTTGAGACGGTAGAGGTGAAGTTGAAAGAGCTCATCCGCGAGGTGGGGGAAATAGAAAGGATAGAGGGGGAAGGAGTTGGTGGAAAGGGAGAGAGCAAGGAAGGAGGAGGTGAAAAGAATTAGCTTCACTAGCGTTAGCTCAAGGAGATCAGCTGGAGACAAAAATTGATGTTTCTTTGGTTGCAAGAGGTGGACTCAAATACAATTTTTTTTTTCACAGGGTAGCGGTGGCAAATAAGAGGACGACCTTCATAGACTCGATAGAGCTAGATGGGCTAGTATATGCGGGGAAGAGGAGGTAGGAGGGTTATTGCATGTTTCTATGAGAAGTTGTTTAAGGATGAGGAATTACACTTGTTAGTTGGTGCTACATGTGTAAAAGCTCAGGGGAAGAAGTTGATCATCTTTTGTTGTATTGCCTTGTGTACTCGGCTCTGTGGAGGGCAATCCTGAATCTTTTTGGTGTTCAATGGGTGATGCCAAGCACTGTAAAGGAAATGTTATAAAGCTGGGCCGGTTTTCGTAGAAGAAGAAAGCAAAAGACGTGAAAGTTCGTCCCGTTAGCTCTCATGTGGATAGTTTGGGAGGAGAGAAATAGGATAGCTTTTGAGGGGATTCAGTCTTCTTTTTCACATTTTAAGAATAGTCTTTTATCTTTGATCGCTTTTTGGTACACTCATATAGCCCTACTTGTATAGAAGATTGGACGTCTTTTGTAGAGAATCATGTTCTGATGTAAATTCTCTACTTTTTGGTATGCTTCACGTATACGGGAGTTCTCTCCTTTTTGATTAATACAATTTACCTTATCAAAAAAAGGATGAGGCAGATTATGGAGGCCTAGGTTTGGAGGGTTAGAGTTTAACTATATAGGGAAAGAAAATAGAGGATGATTTGAGAGGGCCAGTGGGGAAGAGGAAGTAAGGTAGGTAGATAAGAGTTGTGCAGGGGATAAAGCTTCGAGCCCTGATGGTTTCACTTTGGCATTCTTCCCGAGCTGTTGGAATATGTTAATGGTGAGGTGTTGGAGATCATTGAGGCTTTCCAAACTATGGGGGAGTTTGAAAAGATTCTCAATGCCTCCTTATTGTCTTGTTCAGAAAAGGGAGGAGCTTCGAATGTTAAGGATTATAGACCTATTAGTCTAGTGGAAGCTTCTATACGATTATATCTGAGATGCTTCCTAATAGACTAAAGAGGGTGTTAGACTTATCAGTCTCTACTTCTCAGAATGCTTTTGTAGAAGGAATGCAAATTCTTGATGCAGCTTTGGTGGGCAAATGAAGCGGTTGACTCAAGAAAAAAGCAAGGGAACCTTGGGATCTTGTGCAAATTAGATCTTGAGAAGGCCTTTGATCATGTCATTTGGGAGTTTTTTGATTTCATTATGATGAAAATGGGATTTGGTGCTAGATGGGGGAAATGATCAAGTTTTGTATTCTCTATTGCCATGTTCTTTGTCCCGGTAAACGGTAACCTATATGGTTTCTTTGTTAGCTCGAGAGGAATGAGATAAGGTGACCCACTTTTCCCAATGTTGTTCATATTAATGATGGGAGCATTGAGCAAGAGGTGGATAGAGTTGTGGCAGGGGGTTGCTTAAGGAGTTTTCCCGCTGCAATCATTGGCCATGGCTCCGGAAGGTGTTTCATCTTTTGTTTGTGGATGACACCTTAGTTTTTTGTGATGGTGACAATATCCAAATGTTGACATGGTTCCAAGTGGTGTCAGACGTGAATTTTTTTTTTATAAGTATGTGTCAGTCTTGAATATTTATTTCAGAAATGCGAAATTATCCTGGTTGGTAAGGTGGAGAACATTGAGGGTCTAGCACAAGTGATGAATTGCAGGATCGGGGCTGTTCCTACTACTTATCTGGGTCTCCCATTAGGAGCATCTAGTACGAACCAAGCAGTCTGGAATCCGATGATAGAGAGGGTATAAAAGAGGCTAGCAGGTTGGCAATAGAGGTACTGATCCAAAGGGAGGTTGTGTTAAATAAAGTACCGTATCAAGCATACCCATATATTTTATGTCCTTGATGCATGCCCCAGCTAATGTTTTAGGCAAGCTAGAAAAACTTCAAAGGGACTTTCTATGGGATGGCACAAATGGAGAGAGGAAATTTCACTTAGTCAATTGGAACGCTGTTACCACACCAAAAATGTAGGGGTGGGCTTGGGATTAAAGACCTAATAGTCTTCAATAACACACTATTAGGGAAGTGGCTATGGGGATTTGAGGTAGAGTGATTGCGGAGAAGTATGTGGTTTCGAAACGGAGGTGGAGGACAAAAGATATTTCACTTCCCTATGGGTGTGGGTTATGGAGGAAATGATGGGATGAACTTAATGAGAACATCACTTTCAAAGCGGGGGATGGGAGAGAGATTAGTGTTTCGGAGCAATGGGTGGTGGGAGAACATTGCTCTGAGAATCACATTTTCGAATATGTACAATATTTCAAGCCAAAAGAAGATGTTTGTCCAATGGTTATGGAGCCTACAAAGAGAAGAAGTGCACGGTATGTGAGGTTTAGAAGGAACTTACAAGATTGGGAGGTAGATGAGTTTCAAAACTTGCTCGGACTGCTTCACAGTCAAAAAGTTTTGCAAGATAGACATGATGCATGGAGATGGGCCGCCGGGAAAATAGTGTTTCTCCCGTTAAGTCCTATGATGGGAAACTACTATCTAGGGAGGAGTCGGCCTTCCCACATTCCGATATGGGTTCCTGGGGTACTAAGAAATGTGTGCTTCTTTACTTGGCTACTACAAGGAGGGTAATTTTGATGGCGGAGAATTTGAGAAAGAGGAAGGTTACTTGTGTTAGTTGGTGCTTCGTGTGTAAAGAATCAAGACGTACACCTTTTACATTGCCGGATAGCATCTCATTTGTGGGGAGAAATTTTGAGTTGGTTTGGTAGAGTGGGTGATGTCGGCACGGTAAAGAAACTATGTTTAGATGGGCCTTTTGAAGAGAAGACGAATGGCATGGAATGTTGTTGCACCCATGTGGTTGGAGTGAGGAATATGAGAGCTTTTGATGGAGTAGAAAAAGATCTTGTACACTTGAGGAGTAGCCTCTTTTCCCTTGTTTATTCTTGGTGCAGCTATGAGATTTCTATTTGTATAGAAGATTGGGTATCATTCATAGAAAATCATGTCTTTTTGTAAGATTTTCTACTTTTTGGTATACTCCTTGTATTCAAGCATGTTTTGCCCCTTTTTAATGAAATTATTACCTTATCAAAAATTTAAAAAAATAAAATTATTTATATATATATATATATATATATATATATATATATATATATNTATTACTACTATTAATAAGGGGGAATCGAGAGGAGCTTCCGATTCATGTGCATTTACGGAAAAACCAATAATACTCCAACAATTCCGTATTTGTCCTAAGGGGTGGTTGAAGAGCTTCCCGTTGTCCAAGCGGATATGTTCTTCAGTGAGCGGCACATGAGGATTGGTAAAACGTGGCAGACACCACAGGTTTATTTACTGTCGGCTCTTCTGGCTAATTTCAATCTTCTTCCTCACTTTCCTTTCATCTGTCTGATTTTCGCTAAAGCTACTTCATGATTTATTTTACTTTCTCATGTTGTTCTTCGAGTTGGTGTTGTGTAATATTCCTCTCTGTTATTAGGTGAGTTCCCGTGTTCTGGAATTATTGTTGTTTCTTTTTATCTGAAAATCTGGGAGAACATGAGCTCTCTTGCTTAAGTAGGATAGTGCAGAGACATGGCCATAAACTGTTTGCTCATTTGCCTGAATGAATTATTCCATTGTGTAATTGCTTCTATACTGCAATTCTGAATATATATTTGAGTTGCTCCTTACGTTGCTAAATAAGGAACAATGGTGGAGTTTGAGAACAAATTGAAATAATCTTTGACATATTTCACTGGTTTTCTGGAGTTGATTTGGATTAGGGCTTGGGAAATTGGACGAGGGAAGAGAAGTGAAGAGAAGAGAGAAAAACACACGGGAAAAGGGGAAAATGCTGATTGGTAAAGCTATTGTATTAAAGCACATGTCGGGGCTCTGCGCTCTTTCTTTTTGTGGCGAACAACCGAACCCTTGCGACCTTTTTCTAAATTACTTATAATATTAGTAGTTTTTTGTGGCATGTTCAACAATAAGGTAGTTCCAGAAGTTTCGATTTGGTAGACTTCAAATGATGATCAATTGCAGTGCATCAAGTTATCGACTCATGCTTCTGTGAAAGCTAAGTGATTTATGCAAGTCATGTCTAGCTTTTAACATGTAGTGCAACAATTTTGGTCCAAATTGTTGTGGAAATAAGCTTATAGCTAAGCTTTGCGGTGATGTTCAGTTTCCGCAGTAAAGTTTCAACAATCTATTAATCTCTACTGTATATAGACAGGAATACTCAAGGTTAGTTGAAAATCAATTCTCCAACTTATAGGAAGAGCAACACCCTAGGAATCCTCATTGTGTTTGGTTGTCATGATTGAACGTTTAATCTGTATGCAACACTGGATAATTTGTACTGTATAAAATAGTCAAGTCTTAAATTTTACTGATTATGTGATGCACATTTGAATATATGCCCTTATGAATTGCCAATACCTAAGAAAGGTTATCTTGGTACTACCTTCTTTCTGTTGGGATTTCACATTTAAAATTCTACCATCTTTAATCTTCCATGCCTCTCATATATGGGCACACTCACCTGCACGTATATGTTACTTGGAAAATGGTGCAACTCTGACAAAATAGTACAGTTAATATACCCGATCTTATTAGCAACTAGGGCCTTATCTAAACTGCCTAAATAGTATAAAAGAGAGGATTAAAGATAAACTTCATATGATATGTCTGGAAGTGGAGTGCGCCATGATAATACAAGTGAACTAATGATTGTTAGAATTGTTGTTCTGAAACTATTAGTGGCAGAAGACCAATAAGAGAAGCACAACTGATAAATAAAAAAGACAAGAAATATGAGAAATCACATATTTTAAAGGAGAAAAAGCTCATTTTGATGCAATTACTATTCTTTGGCTGCAATGCCACATTAACAGTTGTTGTTCATGTCGGTTCCTTTTATTATTGAGCCTTCATCTTGAAGACGCAACCAAGGTTTTGGAAATGAATATTCTAAGCCTTTCCAGATCATTGAATGAAATGATGTTTTATGAATGATGATCATATACCACAACATGTTGGAACTATGGCCTCGGAGTATAGACCTTTCAGGATGTGTATTTCCTTCAATTTCCTTTAAAATACCTCATTTTTCTTTTGTTTGTTAAGTCGATGCTTGATTTTAATTATTTGACTATTCTGATTTGGGTATGTCGCTATTATAGCATTAGTTTTCAGTGAAAATGTTACAGGAGATGCGTGATAAAATTAGCATCTAACTGTTTTCCCTTAATTTTTTTATCTTTAAGTTATTAGGTTGTTGTTTGCCACTCGAAGATGTTATAACAGTATTTGTGTTACCGTACACTTATAGGCATATTTGTTTAACCAGAGGGGGTATGATGCGCAGCTGCAATTATCAGCTGGAAGACAATTATGATCTCTTCGGTGCCTTTGTTGCATAAGACATTTTATTTTCCTCTATTTAAGCATTCTCAATTGCTAAAATGGTGGCTTGCTTGGTCACTTGCTTACTGAGGTAGCTTTAAAGTATTAGTCGCTAAGCTGATATTGCTAGGAGTGTGTTCCTGAAAGGGAAGAAACTGCAAGAAAAATGAATAGGGTAACAAACACATATACATTTGTTTTCTCTGGGAAGAATAACAAGTTTTCTTCATCGAAAATAGAATGGCAAGTTTAGCAACATAACGCATGAATACACATATTCATCAGTTTTGTATATGACTGTTATAGTTTGCCATCCGTTGTAGCGGGAAGGTAATTAGTTTTAGTGCTCTAATTCAGATGGATGCTCTCTTGCTTCCCTTGACGCCCTGACTTAGACTTACATTGTCTCTGTATTCTTGCTCTTTTTTCCTTCTAAGTGCAGCTGGTCCAATCCATTGCACCAATACTCAGATGAAAGACTAGGACTGGATGGAAGCCCTCACTCCTCTTCCATGTGTCTTCATATGTGTTGATTCACATGTTGTTGTGAGATTAGCTGCATCTAGATTTATTACAACCCAAGGCCAAATCAACGGCATTGTTGATTATGGTTGATTGAAATAACACTAGAGCATACAGTGTTTTATGTTTTCTTTTGCAGATATCATACTGAAAATACCTTATTATGCCTATGTTGTACATGGAACTCTGTTTCTTGTGGTTACTTATTTTCATTTTCAATGTGTAAAACTATTTCTATTGGTACCAGCACAATTGAAGAATTATACCAAAATACCGAACATGTTGGGCTCGTGCTAAGCTTAATAGGGAGAATAGAGGAGCTTGCGGCCAATGTGAATTGACCAAAAAACTATGATATTTTCGTTTATTCTCTAAAATACTCATTCATGTGAACATGCTTGCCTACTTTTACATGGTTATTATTAGTATTATATTTTCAGTCATTTCAGCCACATTTTGTAATTAAATATGAGAACACTTGCCTAACTCGGAAAATATGAGAACTCTGTTAGGACTCTGCATATTAACTGTACACGTGGAAGATGGGGGACCATTAATTTTTCAGCCCATCATTCCCTAACCCATTATTTAATTTGGATAATCTTAAGCTATCTTGATTAAACGTAAATGCTACTCCCTAAAACTAAGTAGGAAACTTTAATAATACATATTTATTAGACGAAATTATTCGTTGTATTACTAAAATTTGAGGAAAAAGGGAAAAAGAATGTTGTTAGATAGTTAAACTAACTAAACTATTTGGAGTTCATGTAGTGGTACTTGAAATCAAATGGTTAAAAGTATTTTAATAATTACACGTAGAACCCATTGCTAGGTTTTGGTGATTACTCCCGTGTTACAGTACTTTGCTCTTTGTTGATTTGCCTCGGATACATGCAGACGTAATTAGTGATTTCAATCTAAATTGGTTCCAATTGATATTGTCACAATACCTTTTTTACAGTTATATTACTTTTTATTTATTATATCTCACTTTGGTACTTGCAAAGAACAATAACAAAAAATTCGAAGACGTAGTAAGCCATACTCATCATAGAATCAGAAGGGTAACACGATATAAAATAAAATAATCTAATTTTATTCACGTTGGGCCCGGGCAAAGCCCGGGCTACCTCTTCACTAGTATACATATATATGCATATATTGTCCCCATTTACTTTGTTGTCTATCCTTGTATTTGCTGGTTATTGTTATTTTCTGCTTTTACCTTTCTTGAGCCTTTTATCTGTTTTACTTTTGTATCTTTTCTGAGGCCGGGGGTCTACCGGAAATAGCTTCTCTATTTTCTGCATACACATTACCCTTCCTAGACCTCACACGTGGGATTTCACTGGGTTTGTTGTTGTATATGTATCCCAACAATGAATGTCTCTATTTCCTTTGTTGTCTATACTTTTATTTGCACTTCCACTAGAGGAATATCTAACCAAATCATTACCACCCATCTTACATTTCTGAGAACACTGTTTTTCCCACTTCAATCCTAAGAAAACAGAAAATAGTAGGCACCCACAAATATCAGATGAGCATATATTCCCACTCTTACCTTTATATTTGTGCAATGGCGAAAAGGGAAACTCTATTTGTGACAAAAAGTGTTAGCACTTCTGATAGTTTTATATTGGTGTTCCATTAACTTTAATAATTGTTTCGGGGTAGGTTGGGGAGCTCGAAAATCAAATCGACACTTTCGAGGCTGAATTGGAAGGACTCTCAGTTAAAAAAGGGAAGCAAAGGCCCCCAAGATTGGTAAGAGGATGTTATTAAATCTGTGTATATTGTGCATTTGGCTTACCATAATTGATGAAAGACTCCTTTTTAATGTTTTCTTCAGGTACATTTGGAAACATCCATTGTTCGACACAAGGCTCACATAATGAAATTAGAGTTGATATTAAGACTACTGGATAATGATGAATTGAGTCCTGAACAAGTCAATGATGTCAAGGATTTCCTTGACGATTATGTGGAACGTAATCAGGTTTACTGCTCTATACAGTTTATTCCTCTTGTGCCTGGCGTGGGTTATTTTGAAGAAATCAACATATTTATCACTCTAACCTGTTAATTTTATGTACATTAAATGGAATTCTGTAGCGTTGCTAGGTTGCTTGTTTTCCTGTCTCTTCACTTGTTTTTCTGTGTATTCACTTCTGAAAGTGTTCTTAGGATTGCTCTTGAAGTAATGGCCTCTTTCTGGCATGTAATATTAGAATTTGTTATGGATTGTGTAATTTTTCAGGAGGACTTTGATGAATTCAGTGATGTTGATGAGCTTTATAGCACTTTGCCGCTAGATAAGGTGGAGTCTCTTGAAGATCTGGTTACTGTCGGTCCACCTGGTCTTGTTAAGGTATTTTACATCCAAATCGTCTTTTCTTTTTCTAATTTCTCTCGCTAACTAAGTTATTTATTTGTTGTTTCATCTTTTAATTTTGAGGGATATATTTATTTCTCTTTCCTATACCATAATAATACGAAAGTTTTCCCCTTTCCGTTTTTACTAAAATTAAGAGAATTTGTGGTCATTTTCTAAATTCTAATGTATTGGGGTAGGACTATTTGGGTCTTAATATATACCACCCTTGCACACAAATTTGTTCTCAATGTTTTGGCCAAAACCTAAAACTAGCGACAAATATAAAAGACCTGTTACCGATTACGGTGAAAGAAGAAAATAAATGTAGAAGCGCTCCAATTAGCCTGATAAAGAGAAGTGAAAAACAAAGAACCCTATATCATCTTCTAGATATTTTGCTCCAAAATCAGTCCAAAGTCAAGGGATTTTCCATTGTTGTCACTTAGTTACCAACAATATTGATAAGCTTACTGCTCTGGTGGGTTTTCTTGATTTGCTGGATTTTGGGTTTCAAAGATTGGATTTTACTTCTAGGATGAGCATGGACTTTTCAGCCTGCTAAATTCTAGGAGACATGGAATGCTAGTTGATAGGTATAAGAAGCAGATATGATGTGGTCGTTAATCGTGAGTTGCTCTGAATTTGTAACCTGAAGATTTTGCTGGCTTTAAATTGGTGGTTCCCAATTGAATTGGCATTTATAGGTGAATGTAACCCGACGCCCTTTTGTTTATGTATATTTACTATTTGATTCTATAATCTTCAACACTCAACGATGGGTTTTGGACGTGTACTAGGAATTTCTACGGGCTCAGATGAAGGATTTTGCAGATTAAGGTTTTTGGTCGCAGTTTGGGGATTTCGACAGGCTGAGGGTTTTATGGTTGATACAAGTTGGGGGATTTCAGTATAGCTATTATGCTTTTTTCTCCTAATGTGATCAATATCGGTTAAGCTTAACAAGACTCTTATATTTTCCGTCATTTTTATATATTTGGACCAAAATTGTCCACTTTTTATAAAATATTATGGAGCATTTGCATTCATGGTTAATACTGGACCAAGTTAGTCCTACCTTTGTGTGTTAGGGACCATTTGGATTTTTGCCTCTTTAATTAGCCTTCATGATTAAAAAGTTACCAGTTTAAAAAAAAAAAGTAGCCTTCATGATTAAACCTATAGATCACCTTATCAAAAAAGATTAAACCCATAGATCCTCAGCTTTTACTCGAGCATAGGCTTAATATACACACATTCAAGTCATTAATCTACATATTACTTCGGAATGCTTTTCATGCTATAATATTTGTCTTTGTCCTAATATCTGGGAGATGACGTTATCTCTTTAATATGGATAGTGTCGAAGTCTTTATTAAAAAAAAGAGAGGATAGTGGCAAAGCATGATGGGGGCAATGTACTTAACAAGGGTGTTCGGAATTAGGGTGGAGGTCCAGGAACTTCTTGCTACAGTATTGTTCAAATGAGATATGATGCATGCTGATGGTGGCTGGTCCCACCAAATAAAAAAGAAGATTCTTGTTTTGGTGGCTGATAATTGATGTCTTTGCCTGGTTGTCTATTGAGTGTTGTAGTCATTCTAGCATAAGGAAAAGAATCTAAGGAATGATTACAAAGAATATTGAAGTTAGACGGGTCTAACAATATGGGATTATGTGAAATATAACGAATACAACATTTACTTTTAAGACATAAATTGCACATCTGGTCTTGAGTATAAAACCCAGTATTACTAACACGACATTTGGTTGCTGCTATAGACTGGGCATTACTAATATTGTCATTGCTAATGTGGGGATCTATGTGTTATGTTATGCGGATGTGATATGGAATAAGAATACATAGAGTAAGAATACTTGCATGAGTCTAATGCATAACTATCTTTATATTGTTATCTATACACTATACAGTTAAGAATTGTTATATTATTATTTATCACCTGACAATGCTTACATTATAATTCTTGCCTAACTAGCCTGTGAATTAAACCAATCTTAACTCTATTGCTAGAAGAACGATAACAGTTTCATGGTTCTAACAATACTGTATTGCTTGAGAAAAAGTAATACTTTCATGGTCCTAACTGTAACTATGTTGCCAAAAAGTGCAATGTTTTCACCATATCATTGATAAGGTTAGTGTTTTACGTGTTATATTTAGTTTAACATTATGCTGACCATAATGCCCGTGGGAGTAAACTGATGGAGCAAGAAAATTTACTTGGTCAATTAAGAAGCTGATATGACTCCCAAAAGCTGGGGAGGGCTGGGAGTAAAAGATCTCTGCATCTGCAACAAGGCCTTGCTTAGAATTTGGCT
Organism: Nicotiana attenuata; assembly: GCF_001879085.1. Classification (NCBI taxonomy): domain Eukaryota; kingdom Viridiplantae; phylum Streptophyta; class Magnoliopsida; order Solanales; family Solanaceae; genus Nicotiana; species Nicotiana attenuata. The sequence continues at coordinate 14,925,448 of NC_031991.1, forward strand.
ATGGATATCTCAAAACAGAGGAGCATTCATTAGGAGAGAGGTGATAGCAGATAAATATTACATCATTGGGGGGTGGGGGTGGGGGTGGGGTAGATCACTACTTCCTCTAGGTG
>NC_031991.1:14925580-14960640 GCF_001879085.1 Nicotiana attenuata
TGGGGGAGAATAGCCAAGAACATCACTACTTCCTCTAGGTGCAGCTTTTGGAGGAATATTGTGAAAGGATGGGAAGAGTTTTGTGGGTGTATTTATCCATAAAGAAAAAGGATTTCGTGGGTGTATCTCATTCAAGGTGGCGGGCGGGTGTAGGCTTAGCTTTTGTTGGACAGGTGGAGCAGGGACATGTTGAAGATTATTCCTGAATATATATATTATTTCGTGCCAAAAAGTAGATGATGGTCCAACAGTTTAGGAGGTTACATGAGGAGAGTGTTATTTGGGATCTCAATTTTTTTAGGAACTTTCAGGACTCAGAGATAGTGGTATTTCAAAGTCTACTTAAAATGTTACAAGCAAACCTTACTCGTTGAGAGCCAGGATTCTTGGGATGGCAGTTAGGAAGCAGTGGGCGATTTTCGGTGAAGAGTTACTACTGCAGGTTGCTAGTTAGAGAGAAGTTAGATTTCCCTCATCTATCCTTTTGGATACCTAATGCGCGAAGAAAGGTATATTTTCTTGCTTGGTTGGCTGCTAGAGATGCAATTCTTACGGCCGAAGACTTGAAGAAAAGGAGGATTACATATGTTAGTTGGTGCTTCATGTGTAAACACTCGAGGGAGGGCGTGGATTATCTCTTGTGACATATTAGGTAGCGCCACGTCTGTGGTGGGAGCTTTTTATATGGTTCCATATGCAATGAACTATGGTTGGGTACTATGAAAGATGCTTTATTATGGTAGTTCTTCAGAAGAGGAAAGCGAAGACGCCTGTCATAGGATGTTGCTCCATTAGCACTTATGTGGATTGTATGGAGGGAAAAGAAGTATGAGATCTTTTGACGGGAAAGGGCATGGCTTTGTACTTCTGAGGAATATCCTCTTGTTTTAATGCCTTTTTATGTTTTTCGTAGAGATTCATATCTTTTACTTTTTGATATACCTCTTATCTTTGGGTTTCGGATTATGGGCCACTTTACCAATGCCTCATCAGCGGACGAGCTGTTATTATCATATTATTTCTTAGTAGATTTGAATTATGAAGTAAGACCATTTGAACTGCCACGTGTCAGTCAGCTCGGGAAGTGAAGAAGAACGAGCTGCCCTTCTATGATCTTCAACATCGTCTTTCTCCATCCCCTCGATGACATTAAGATTTCGATGAGTATCCCAATTTCAACATCTTGTACTGGTCATAGCCCAGGTGGGTACTGGTATTAAATATTTTAGTTCGCCTACTTGAATCAATACTTTTCATAATCTGATAACAATGCCTAGTGGCTCTATCGCTTCGAGAATCAGCCACATCCATCATCGTTTTTACCAAATAGTGAGTCCGACCATCTGGATCTTGGTTCAGCTTACTACGAGGATCTTGCATTCAGCAATCTAATCAATATAAAGGGCATCAAAGATCTTTGACTAGGTTTGAGCTATAAATCTTACACTTATCTATTATTATAAAGGGAAGAGATGAGATAGATCTTAATTACATGGATGGGAGTTGTCTCAGAAGAACTAAAAGTTCTTGAAATTAATATAAACTTAACTCCGCTTGACTAAGAGCATAACACAATATAAGAAAAAATTCTATACAAGCAATACCAACTACTTTAAATGAAGGCTTAGTTGTTGTTATTAGGTCTGGATATGGAGAAGTGTGAGATTTAGATAACCTTAAGTTTTAGAGAAGCCTTAAGTTCCTTAAAAGACATATTTTACCAGTATTGGAATGAGTTGAGCCCGAATAGAGTGAAATAGATATAGATGATTCACCTAGGCAGCTGCGACTTATCTGGGACGTGATTGATGTTTATGTAAATAGTAGTTCCATTTTCTAGTATCTTTTGGTATTCACGTGCAATACTGTGTGCCTTAACTAATTCAAAAAATATATTAAAAAAGTAGAGGAAAGAAATTCCTTGCCCATCTATGTAGGGATGGGACATACAGCCTCTGCAGAAGCTGTAACATTGTTTTGGTTTTCCAGGGTGTCACTGTTGCCAGTGCTGTTTTGAGTGTGAAAAATTCTCTGGCCTCTTCCCCTGCTCAATCATCGGTATGGTTTGCTTTTTTTCCTTATCTCTTTCCTCTTTTGGCATTACGTGGGCTTTTGGATGGAAACATTTGAGCACAGTGTAACCCAAAAGATTTGAGCGCAGTTTGTTACACATTTTTCTTTCCCGTTGCTAGTAAGGCAGGCAGTGGTTACTTGGAAGGCTAGTAGTATGGCACTATGGTTCTGACTTGTACTATTTCCTTTAAGCTAGATACCGTGATTGTGGTCATGTAGATTAGTTCACTTGGTAGTTGGTACTCTTTGTTTTGATTGTTGTATGCCTTATCGAATTGATTTTCATCTTCTGCATTTATTCCAATTTGTATTTTACTACTTAGAAGTTCTACTGTTTTGATGCTTAAGGCAATGGATGTCCGTTGGAACTTTTCCCAATATAATGGGGATTATGAGCGATTCTTCTATTAATCTTTGAATCTAAGTGGAAATAATCGTATTATGTCTTTTCTCTTTTGCCCATTTGATTGAAATCTGATGAATAATATCATTTGCCATGAGAACTTTCTCAAAAAAAAAATATCATTTGTCGTGAGAATGGGTTGGAAAGAAAATGATGCATGTGAAAGAATTATTTCAGGCTAATACAACAACATGAAACAAAAGCAACTTGAAAGATATGGTGTCTTTTTTTTTTTTGATGAAAATTTATGGCATCATCAGGTTTTATCTGAGTAACTACTGGAAAATTAGTTATCATAAAACATTATGTGTCTATTAATTCTTACAACTTGGAGAAAGTTTCTGATGGACAAGTCTTGGTAATGCATTGAACTTTCAGAAGCTCAACGATTGATCTACCTTCTCTTGTAGGGTAATTTTTTCTTCTTCAATTGTGATATTGAGTTTTAAAAGTTTGATTTTCTTTCACCTAAAGGAGCTTTTGTTTTTGAGAAAGTAATAATTGTATTGATTAGAATTTCGTGGGTGCAGCAAAAATTCTCTACAAAAGACACACAATCATCTATACAAATAGGAATCTCGTGGGTGAAGCAAAATTAACTTAAAACAGAAAGCTATTTCTCAAATGTACAAAGTTTTCCACCCTTTGAAAAACTTTCCTATTCCCACTTAGAAATCCTGTTCCTCTCCTTCCAAAGAACCCATATGTGAGCTAATGTATATAGATTCCATTCCTGCAAGGCCAGTCGTGTAGCATGTTCTTCTATGTTCTTGACATTGGCAGTCCACACTGTATGCGGAATCAGCTCAAGACTATATGTCACAACTAAGTAGCAATTTGCCAATGCAATAATTTTCTGGTCTTAAATATGCCATGTATTTCCTACAAGGAAGTGTCATTAAGGGTAAAATGGAAATGTTGAAACCAAAAACTTACTAAATATGGAAAGACAAGATATTTCTTTGAAACAGAATAAAAAGGAAGTAAGACTCATAAATTTGAAATGGAGGGAGTATGAAGGGCTGCAAACACTTTCAAAGAAATGACTCCTATGTCGTCTTTCTAGTATTGTGCTGATCTCCTTCCAGCTATTCATGGTTCAAGACAATTTGGCCTAAAGATAAATACTATCACGTCGGTACTCCAAGAATCGATGCAAATATTTGCGACGAAATATGTCTTTGGCAATTTCACTGGAAGATATCTGTTTTACTGTTTGTGGCTGAAAACAATCTCAAGCCTCATAACAAATATTATCCCTTTTGTACTCTGAAACAACACAAACATTTCATGGAAATATGTCTGCTTCCTTATTATTTTATACTATTGTTTTTAGCTATAGGCATATCTACTATATAAAAAAGAACGATATATATCCTACATCTTACTAATCATGGTCAAAGACACACTCAAGTCTAACAACAAAATATTTTTCCCTTTTGTACTATTGGGTATAGACAAACATTTCACTGAAATACAATGTCTTTGTCATCGTTTAATATTATGAATATATGTTTCCTACTGTTCTTGGCTGAAGATACTTAAGCCTAAAGTTATAGGTTCATCTTTTTTCAAAATTGATATGTTTTTAAGTTTGTGAATATATTAAAATACAAAATTTCCCCTGAAGCAGCCAGAATTGAAGGAGCAGCGTCTACTTCTCAAAGTTTCTGAGGAGGTGTAGCATGTGTATGGTTCTTATGATGCCACTTCCTCAAACTGACCATCCAAAACCCCAAAATACACAAATAATTTCAATCTCTACCGCCTTTCTCCTTTCTCCCCATATCTCTTTGATGCAACTGTTGAATTGTTTTTAAAGACACTTTATTCACCTTTCTTCTACATTTCTGATGTTAATACTATGATATTTATTTTCTTGTTTCATTGGCTAAAGTAAAGTTTGAGACCCATTCTTTCCAAATTTATAGGGTTCATTAGCTTACCTAGCATTGCCAATGTAAAGAACTAATTGATGGTTTTCTTTCAAGGTGTCTGTAACATCTTCAGCACAGCAAGTTGCTTGTGTTCAGGATCAGGCTGATGAAACAGCATCACAGGACAGTAGCTCTGAAGCAGTTGCAAGGACCCCACCTCCTAAAAGTAGTGCAGTTGCTGCTTCTGCTCCCACAACACCCGCTGGCAGTCATGCAACACAGGGTATTAAACATGCTTCAACTCGAAAGCTCTATGATACATCAATTTATTTTTTTGTTTTCTTCAGAACCTCTGATGTGGTTTCTTGGAACATGCAGGTGCTGTTGCTGCTTTATCTCCAACTAGCATGTCTAATGCGATAAAAGAAGATGATGTGACAAGCTTCCCTGGTCGAAAGCCTTCCCCTGCTCTTAATGAAACTGCTTTAAGGGGTGTCAATAGAGGTTCGCTATCTAACCAACCCGTGGCTAGTATTACACTTGGTTCTGGTGGTGCAGCTACTGGGAATGGAGGTCTAGGAGCTGTTCCTTCAGCTTCTGAAGTCACGAAGAGAAATACCTTAGGTTCCGAGGATAGGCTTGGAAGTAGTGCCATGGGTCAGGCTTTGGTATCCCCTCTGGCTAACAGAATGATGATGTCACAAGCAGCTAAGGCTACAGATGGAATTGGTGTTGCTGATGGGGCAAATCCTGGTGATGCTACGATGACTGGTAGGGTTTTCTCTCCTTCTGTTGGTCCTGGTATGCAATGGAGGCCTGGCAGTTCCTTTCAGAATCAAAATGAAGCGGTATGTTTTCCTTTTTATCATTTATGCGAGCTCTCAATTGCCACTTAAATTTTTACCTGTTTGTTCGTTTATCGCATGCTACAAGTTTAAAAATCAAAGTTATTAGCCCCTCAAATATGTCATTAAATGCTGACGTAGTCCTTAAAAACTATTCCTGACCTTGGTATCTGCTTTGCTTGTTGGAAATTGCTTTTATTCTATGTATCTTCGTTCCTAGCTGGAGAGAGTATATGAAAACTATAGCACCTCATCCATGTTGAAAGAGAATATGTCACCTAAAATTGATAGGGGGTGCTGTCACTAAGAAAATCTTTCTCAATAGTTATGGATTGCTGTAAGGATACGACGGATTTCCCATGCATGATCCCAAGTATGTTTCAAGTTTAGTTTCTTTTTCATGTTGATAACATACTTTGGGGTGTGATTTAATCTATAAGTTTCTAACTTTTTGTCCAAGACCACTATATATTCAATTGCTTCAACAGGTATCATTCGAGTTCAATATGTTTCTTGTGCTTTCAGGGCCAATTCCGTGGAAGAACAGAAATTGCACCTGACCAGAGGGAGAAGTTCTTGCAACGATTTCAGCAAGTACAACAGCAGGGTCAGAGTAATCTTCTTGGTATACCTCCACTTAGTGGAGGAAACCTTAAGCAGTTCTCGTCCCAACAACAGAATCCACTTCTGCCACAGGTGCTGTTTAATGTTTGTTCATGACATTTGTTTCTTATGGTTGGTTGCATTACTTGTTTCCCTTCATCGCATGATTTTGTTACTTTAGCACCATAATTAACTCTGCCTTTTTTCACTATGCACCTCCTTTTTTGTCGATTCTCTTGTCTTCCTTGTTAACATTTTCTTTGGGAAGTATTGCTTTTAGACCCAGTGGACTTGTTATTATATGACAAAATTCTTTGGAGTTAAAAACAAAAATACTCTTTGGCCTGGGTTCTGCCCTGGCCATTGAGAATTTTAGAAAGGGCTTTCCTTCTGGGTAAAGCCCTAAAAAAATTTCAAAAATAAAAATAAAAAACACTCTTACTTTCAAACCCTAGTATATAGCATCAAGGAATCATCTAGATTTCGTTCTGTAGATTCTACATCAGTTGAAAATATCAACTCTATGGCATTGTTTTAACACCATGTGAATTTGCTAGTTTGGTACCCTAAAAGGAGGAGATAATCCGATTAAGTAAAAAGAGAGGAAATATAGTGAGTTGGGAAGAACTTGAGAATCTGCTGCTGTCTTTGGGCTTATTGCACATTATTACTTGTTGCATTGGTTTCTTCCATCCTCATATGCTGGTTACTTGGTCTTATTATGTGCTCTTACCTTATTTCATAATTTCAGTTCAATTCTCAAAGCTCCTCTGTCTCTCCTCAACTTGGACTGGGAGTTGGAGTCCAAGCATCTAGTATTAACAGTGTTGCCTCGTCTGCATCTTTGCAGCAACAGCCAGGTGTGACACATTATTTATTTAATCAGTAGCCTTTGATATCAGTAGGATCTAGGTTTGACGGTGATGGTGAATGGACATCTTTTGGCGTCAATTTCTGTCATATGATTGCCTTCTGTATTGAGCCCATTTGGGGCTTGGCTGAGTTGAAACATAATTTAATTTGTGAGGCTTGATTCATTTGGTTCACTCCTTTCCTGCTTCTTCAAAAAAAAAAACAAGTGGATTTCCCTTTTTGTTTATTGTTTATGAATTGAGATTAATCTTTTTATTTTTATTCTGGATAAAAAGAAAAATCTTCTGTCATATATTTTTTGGTTTGTCTCATAGAATATGAAAATCACGAGGAAAGTCCATCTTTTGTACCTACTGTCCCTTTTCTCTGCCTTCCGTTTTGAAGTTCTTTGTTTTGCTTTTTCATTCTTGCAATTTGATATTTGTTGTTATCTTTCCGTGCCTTCTTGATAATAAGAAACACATAGTATTAGTTAATGAAGAAACCAAGGCTAATATTCTAGTGGTATTTGATGGTGTCTTCCACACAACAGGTGTGAGTTCGGTTCTACTAGCCCCCTTTCCTTTCCCCAATCCTCCTATGTAATAGAAAAAGGAAAAAGAGTAACCATTTTTTTTCTATTTAAACCTTTTAATTGTGTTCCTTGAAAAGGGAAGTAAGCCGATGAGAGTGATCACATGTGAAGACTAGATCTACTTTGATCTTCTTTTACGGTTTTTAAATTAACTAATCTGTCGGACTTCTGTCTAGGAATCTGACAATTTATTTTTGGATTCTCATTACATTGCTAATTGCTAAGAGTGGATATATTCATGTTAGTCAATGGTGTCATTACGCCTTTTCAAAACTAGAAAAACTGTCAAACTCAATACATTGGCATATGTTTATGTTTAAAGACTATCACTCCTAATGAATAAATTGCTAAAATTTATTTGAAGTGAATAGAATGGCTTTTAGAAAATTCTGAGGAAAAAACTTAAAAATATTAGTAGGTTATTAAGTGTCCCTTGTTGTTTGAGAGTATGAGTTGTTGTCTCCTCATATGGTTTTGGGCATTCCTCCCCCCCCTTGAGCTAGCAATTTGGGTTGAGGTAGCCCAGGGCCCCTTTTCTTATCAAAAATCAATGCGGACCATCTCAGTTCTTGGTTTACCAATGATGGTAACCCATCTTATGCTGTCCACGATCCAAATATTCAGTCCTGGGCATGCGGCAGGGTGTTAACTATTAAGTGACCCACATTGGCAGAGGAAAATATGGTCTTGTGCAATCTTCATTTCAGGTACTAGCATTTGGGGTTGAGTTAGGCCCAATGTCAATTTTCTTAACATAGGTGATAATGACTTAAAGTTTTGGGATGTGAAGTGTAGTGAAAAAAACAATTAGCCCAATGACAGCTGGTAAGACAATTTTGGGTTTAATCTTTAATGCATGGCCAAGTGTCATGAGAATTTATTTTGGGTATTGCAACTTTGTTGGTAGTATGGATGAATTATTAGTTTTTGGGTTTATCAGTGTATCCTCAACTCAAGTATATGTACATGAAGTACATGGAGGTGGCAGAAATGAAATATCCCTGCATGAGATGCTGACTTCAACAATCATGCAGACATTAACAGTACTTGGAAGCAAAAGTTTCCTCCCCAATCTCCAATATATGTTGGTCTTAACAATAAAATTTCTGTGAGCCTTTGATTTCCGGAACTCACAAGTCTTTTTCTTCCTCTTTTAGTTTCTTTTATGGATTTAAGTACGTGGAGCCACCTGTGACTTTTAACTGTGATTGGATTTATGAGAATTCTGTAAAATTCCATGGGGAGATAGGTAGAGAAATAGTTAATGCTCTAGCTAAATTTACCCTTATAAGGTTAATCCTGATACATCTCCATTTTTGTGGAGCTATCGCCACTTGGTCTTGTTAACCACATGGACAAAATTGCCTTTCTCATCATCCATTCATCTGATTTGCTATATAAATTCAAGAACTGGTAATTTTGTTGACAAATTATAGATCTGGTAGGTCTGAGGAGAGGTAGAAGTAGGCCAAATAAATATCGGGGATAAGTGATTAGGCAGGACATGGCACTGCTCCAGCTTATCAAGGATATGACCCTTGATAGGAGGGTGTGGAGGTCAAGAATTAGGCTAGAAGGTTAGTAGGTAGTCGAGAATATTTTTTCTCCGTACCAGTAGTATTAGTATTAGTCTTGTATTTTCTTATTGTTAGGTTTCTACCTATCATTTCTTTCGCTTCGGTTTTCTTATTATCTTGCTTTTGTTACTGCTTGTTGTTAATGCTTTTTTTTTTGTATCTTTACTTGAGTCGAGGTCTATTGGAATCCATCTCCCTACCTTCTCAAAGTAGGGGGAAGGTGCGTACACACTACGCTCCCGACACCTCACATGTGGGATTATACTGGGTTTTTTGTTGTTGTTGTTTGGAACTAGTAATAGGATTCAAGATGCTTTGAGCTCACTTTCTTTTGAGCAAATTGCGTCATAGCAGTATGTAGACATACCTCACCTTCCAGTATAGATCAAGTTCCAGAATTCATTAGATAAACGCTAGTTATTTCACCACGCCATTTAGATCAACAACAACATACCCAGTAAAATTCCACTAGTGGGGTCTGGGGAGGGTAGAATGTACGCTGACCTTTCCCCTACCCCGGAAGGTAGAGAGGCTGTTTCCGGGAGACCCGCGGCTCAATAAAAGAGACAATAATATCAGAAAAGAAACAAAAGAAAAGGTCCGTCACACAAAAGAAGACAAAAAGGTAATAACAGTATCGTAAGAGACAACAAATAAGTGAAAGGGAAATAACACAATAATATGCAAAACAACAAAATAATGTGGACAAAGCATAGACCGCTAACAGACCTAGACAAAACTCTATCAGACTACCCGGTACAAAGAGGGAAAAACTCTCCACTACCCGCTAGCCTACAATCCTAATGCTCGACCTCCACATGTTCCTATCAAGAGCCATGTCCTCGGAAATCTGAAGTCACGCCATGTCCTGCCCGATCACCTCGCCCTAATACTTCTTAGGCAGCCCTCTACCTCTTCTTGTACTTGCCAAAGCCAACCGCTCGCACCTCCTAACTGGGCATCTATGGTTCTCCTCTGCACATGCCCGAACCAGCTAAGCCTCGCTTCCCACCACGCCATTCAGATCAAGTCTTAAAATTCATAAGATAAACACAAGGTGCTCTTTTACTATGGATTAGACATTGTTGTTATCTCCGTCATCACCTATTGGGTGACAATGCCACCAACACTTGCATTGAGATTATTGATTTGCTTATCTCCGTTTTCTTTTTTCTCGTGGATCTTAAATCCCAGTCCCAATTTTTTGCTGCTGTTGTCTTTAATTTTTGGACTTGTCACCCTTTTTCCAATTTATTTGGCCTTGCCTATTAGGAGAATAGAATTATTGTTAGTTTCAGTCTTTCAGATGAGGTACGAATGGGACTGCGAGGAGGGAGGACCTATCGTAATGGTCTTATTGTCCAGAAAATTATCGTTAGAGTTAGATTATGTATAAGAGGAGATAGCTCCACTTGTGATAATGGTCTTGTGTACCTAATGGACAGCTGAAAGAAAAAAAAAATTAAAAAAGAAATTATAGTGGTATTTTCTGTAGCATATTGAAGCAAAAGATTGTCCTACAATATTCTTTGATTACATGGATGCTTATGCTTTTATAAATACAATGGTTGCAGATGCAGGCCACTCAAAAGTTGAAGACTTGCAGCAACAACAGACTTTGCCTGAAGATTCTTCTGCAGATTCTGCTGCAAATCCTGGGCCCGGGAAAAATCTTTTGAATGAGGATGATATGAAGGCTTCATATGGACTAGATAACCCAGTGAGTTGAATGCCATTAACTGATCTGACTTCCAATATTAAGTTCATTTACTTTATCTCATTAATCGTTAGTTTTAGTTTATGGCATGTTGATTCTTAACTTACTGTATTTTTAATGTTGCGCCAAATTATTTTTTATTAGTGATTTACAGTAACATATCTTAGAAGCCTATTACTCACTTTACATGAGAGCATGTGGTTGTGTGATATATTAACTGGATACTACTCAAGTTTGATACAAGAGCCTGAGTAAAATGTGGAGTTCTGGAGGAGGTATTTTTGGAATCACTAGGCAAAAATAGTTTAGTGCTGAATGAATCAGAAGAACTGGTTTGGCTCCATGGATCCATCTTTCTATTGGATGGCTTTGAAGGGATGCTTCAAGGTGTTAAGGTCATCGTTGGAGGCAGAAAGGTAGATTCAGGAGGCTGAGTATTCTCTTAAAATTAAGCTTCTTCCGCGGGGTGGATTAGAGAATAAAAGGAGGAATATGATTGTGGATTTAGAGTAGGGACTTCAAGTGATTGATAGAAAGTTGAGGATTCTGGTCTCTTTTACTATCTAATTCGAATCTCTCCCTCCCTCCCTCCCTCCCTCTCTCTCTCCCCCTCCCTCCCTCTCTCTCTCCTTCCTTTACTCGAAATCTTTGGTTTGAGACTAGACAAGCAATTTGGGTATTGCTAAAGGGTATGGTTAATGACTTGAGATTAGATAAGCAATTAGGATTGCTAAGATGAAGTATGTCAGGGATTTGATGCTAAGGAGGTTATTTAAAGAGCACTGACTCAATTGACCATATTAAAAATTACATTGCTTGAGAAAAGGAGAATAACCCATGTAGTATTCAAGGCACTTGGAACTACAAGGAAGCCGTTCTTCCCAATGGTTAGCTAATCTTCAATACAGTTGTAAAGCGCGAATTGTTTTTTGCAGGAGTAAAGGTTTTTCTATCTGCTCAATGAAATCCTTTACTCAGATAAAGACACATTTCTGAATGGTCGATATTACTACATGAGAATGTCATCCCTCTTTCTTTTTTTGATAACATAAATAATTTTATTAATGTTGGGGGAATTCCCGTATACAAGTTGTACACCAAAAAATAGAGAAACCTACATCAAAAAGATGGTTCTCTACAAAAGTCGCCTACTTATTTGTACAAATAAGAACTGGTAAATCAAAAAGTAGCTGGACACAGATTACTCCTCAGTCCTCACATGTATAAAATCACTCTTGGTCCTTTCAAAAGCTCTCCTATTCCTTTCCCTCTCTTAATGAGATTGTCATGGATCAAAACCACCTCTTTTGCTAGTAGCCAAGTGAAATAGGCTATCTTGTATGGGATCTTCACTTTCCAAATATGCTTCCATGGCCAATTGGCTATCTGCTGATTGGGTTAGTTCAAGATCTTATATGCTGCGTTCACCTTGTAGATGCCCCTATTGTGTCCCTGCCAACATAAACGGTCTATTCCATTCTGTATGCCTTTGAACTCTTCTAGCTTCTTATAGAATTCAGTCAACCTGGTCATCTCCCAGTCATTCAAGCCTCTTCTGAATATTAGATCCCAACCTTGAGGTGACTATGTTTCAGCTACTGTCTTCTGATGATTAAGAGCCAAGTCATGTATATCCAGGAAGAGTTCCATTAAACAACCATCTCCCAGCCAGTTATCTTTCCAAAAGGAAGTTTTTTCCCCATTCTGCAACTTAATAGATGAATTACTCTTCAATACTGGCCAAAGGTTCCTTATGGATCTCCAAAGGCTGACTCTATATGTAGTGTTCACTTCCTTCGACATCCACTTTCCTTCCTCGTCATATTTAGCTTTGATCACACTTCCCCAATATGTTGGAGGCTCTTGGAAGTACCTCCATAGCCATTTCATCTTGAGAGCCTTGTTTTGTATCTTTAGATTCCTAATGCCTAAGCCACCATGATTTTTACCAACAATAAGAGATTTCCATTTGACCAAATGTATGACCCTTTTTTCTTTATCTCCCTGCCACAAGAAATTCCTTCTGAGTTTGTCAAAGTCTGAATAACCGCAACAGGAATGGGAAAGAGAGATATCATCAAGGTTCGGAGTGCATCTAAGACTGAATTTATAAGGGTAAGTCTACCCCCAAGGGACAAATATTGGGATATTTACCTGGACAGTTTCTTTTTACATTTTTCGATCACATTGTTCCATATCTCCTTGGGTCTGGATTTTGCACCCAAAGGCATTCCCAAATAGATAGTAGGCAGGGACCCCACTTCTCCTCCCAAGATCAATGACAATTACTCCATGTCAGGTACTTCATTGGTAGGATATAGAAAGCTCTTTCTCCCGTTGATATGCAGTCCATACATGCCTTCAATAGAACCAGAATGACTCTCAGAGACCTCAACTGTGTTTCTGCAGCATCGCAAAAAATTAAGGTATCATCAACATACTGCAGATGTGTTACTTCCAAGTTGATGTTTTCATTTCTGGCAACCTCAAACCCCTTAATCAACCCATGGACTATTGCTGACTTGGCCATGTTATTCAGACTTTCCATAGCTAAGATGAAAAGAAAAGGAGACAAGGGATCTCCCTGTCTTAAACCTCTGTAAGCAGGAAAAAAACCTTCAGGTGATCCATTTATGAATGGAAAATTTGACAGCAGAAATGCAATGTTCTATCCATTTGATCCATTTTCCCCAAAGCCCATTCTTGCTAAAATCCTCAGCAAGAACTTCCCGTTGACATGGTCGTACGCCTTTTCAGTATCCAATTTACAAAGAATTCCTGGAAACTTTTGTTTAATTCTAGTGTCCACAGCTTCATTAGCAATTAAAGCAGCATCCATTATCTGTCTTCCTTTGATAAAAGCCATCTGTTGAGAATCCACCGACTTATCTATCACCCTTTTGAGTCGCTTTGTTTGAACTTTTGAGAATAGTTTGTATACACTTATTAAGCTTATAGGCCTACAGTCTCTCAGCTCCTCCGCTCCTGCTTTCTTAGGGATCAAGGCTATATAAGTTGCATTGGAACTTTTCTCAAAAATTCCATGTGACGGAAAATTATAGAAAGCTTCCATAGTGTCATGCTTCACCATAGCGGCACAACCCAACATTTGATAAAGAATCCCATTGTATAACCATCAGGACCAGGGGCTTTGTCGATGGCACACATCTTCAGGCAGCCAAGTACCTCCAATTCATCAAAATTTCTTTGCTACGACTCCTTTTCTTCTTCAGTTATAGCTGGACAAAATTACTAGCAGGCCTCCATTCTCCGTTCTTTGTGTATAAAATCTGGTCAATGTTGTTGCTTCTTTTTTATGTGCATTAGCTACTTTGTGAAAGAAGCTAGTATTCCTGTCACCTTCCTTAAGCCAAAGAGTGCTGGAACTGTGTCTCCATGCTGTTTCTTCATTTTTAATGTGTTCTTCATATTCCATAAGAAGAGCGGCCTTCTTTACTGATTCATCCTCTGTCAAGACTCTAGTGTGTTGTCGAGAGTCCATGGCTGCCAATTGGCTTAGTAGGTCAGCCAAGTACCTCCGATTCATCAAAATTTCTTTGCCACGACTCCTTTTCTTCTTCAGTTATAGCTGGACAAAATTACTAGCAGGCCTCCATTCTCCGTTCTTTGTGTATAAAATCTGGTCAATGTTGTTGCTTCTTTTTTATGTGCATTAGCTACTTTGTGAAAGAAGCTAGTATTCCTGTCACCTTCCTTAAGCCAAAGAGTGCTGGAACTGTGTCTCCATGCTGTTTCTTCATTTTTAATGTGTTCTTCATATTCCATAAGAAGAGCGGCCTTCTTTACTGATTCATCCTCTGTCAAGACTCTAGTGTGTTGTCGAGAGTCCATGGCTGCCAATTGGCTTAGTAGGTTGGTCTTTTGTAGACCCTAATTTCTTCGACTGCTTCTGCTCCGTTCCTCAAGTTTACCCTTGAGTGCCTTGAGTTTACAAGCTAGGATGTAATCTGGTTTCCCAGAAAACTCAAAAGAGGTCCACTATTCTCTAACTCTGTCTACAAAGCCTTCACTCTCTGGCCACCAGTTATCAAACTTAAAATATGATTTGTCTTGTTCCCAGGAGCCACAATGTTGTGATACAGGAGGAGGAGCATGGTCTGATACTATCCTTTGAAGAAGAGCTTGCTTGATGTTTCAGAAGCTATCCTCTCACTCTTTAGAAATTAGTATTCTATCAATTCTAGAAGCATCGGCATGGTTATCCCCTTTGAACCATGTAAGGTACCCCTTTCCAATTGTAAGTCAATCAAATTCATATCCTCTATAAAATCTGAGAACTCCACCATTGCTTTGGATCTCCTTGTACAATTCCTTTTCTCGGAAGGAAACCCAAAGACATTGAAATCACCACAAACAGCCCAAAGACCATCCATCAAACCTCTAACTGCGCCTATTTCCCTCCAAACACGCCTCCTTTCATAATTACAATTTGGAGCATATACCCCTGTTACGTGACATTCAAAATTTTGCAAAATAGCCACAAATTTGCAAGTTAAGGTGTATGCTCCAACCTGTAACACCTCCCCTTGCCATATTCTACTATCCCATAGCATTAAGATACCCCCTAGTACCACTAGCTCTCAAACATGCAAATCTTATCCATCTCCCTCCATATATCTGATTAACTAGATCTCTTACTTTCCCTTTCAGTTTTGTCTCCTGAAAACATAGAATATCAGCATTCCATTTTGACAGTAGACTCTTCACTAATTTTATTTTTTTTCCCGATCATTTAAACCCCTTATTCCTATGAGATTAACGTCAACTTTATAATTCAATCAATACACCACTTTTTACCTTCCTTGTGCTATCACTCTTGAATTTAACATCAAAAGAAGTTAGCCCCTTCAATTCTTGAATACCATTGTATCTACACCTCTTAATAGTCACCTTCTGCCTCCATTCCTCTAGCCTTTCTACAGCTGTCGATTTGCATTAATAGTTCAAGAGCTTCTTCTTCATGACCCTGGAAATCAACCCCAAACATTTTTCCCAATTTTATCAAATTTTGATGAACACAAAGTGTCATTTCAAGTAGAAGATTCTGTTATTGTAAGGGTTCAACATCCTCCACTACCCATTCGTCAATATTTGAACCTTCTTGGTGACTGGTTATGGCCCGATTCTTCTCAATTGCACTGTTATCGCCACTAGAATATTCCCCTATCTTGATTATTGCCATGGAGTTTATGTTTTTCTCTGCTTGCATGTCTTCCTCTTCACCATCAGTTTCAGCTGGCAGTTTCCCAGGTTCTGAAGTTGTAGTATTCTTCATTTCTTCCTTTTCTGCCTCTAATGTTAATGAATCGGAATGATTTCTTGTGCATCTCTGTTGTTCCACTTCAGATGCTGCTTTAAGTCTTCAAAGGAAGGATCAAGTCTTTCTTCTTCATTGGGCTCCTTTTATAAGTCATTAAAAATGACCCGGGCTGCAAAATCTGGCCCATAAGTGGTATTCACAGAATCTTAAGCATTGGGCCCAATAGAGTGGCCCAAACTTGTGCTTAAATCTTCTGAAACCCTCTTCTCCTTTGCACGTGCCTTACCCGTTTTTTGTAAAATTATGACAGCGGGCTCTTCACTTGAGTATCTCACGTGATCCTTGCCTATATCACGTGAAACTGCAGGGCTGAATTGACCCATCTCTTTCACATAGGTTGTTTTAGACCATCGATCCTTTGACAGCTTCGGACCTCCGAATTCTTCGGCAATCTCCTTCAGCTCCGACGATCCCAGTTCAAATCGAGTCTTCCTCTCCACCCAAATTGGAATAAAGAACTTGATACCATCTCTCTCAATATCGACCTCGCTAGTTGATCACCGACCATCTACTGATATCTGGATCTTATCCCACTTGAGGTGGTTCTTTAGGTTTGTCTCTTCCTCTGCAGAAATCCATCCGCCGCACAAGTTTCCGACTTTACTGAATATCTTACGCGACCATAGATGTAGTGGGATCCCAAAGCTCTAATCCAAGTGGTTTAATCAGAATGAGAATTAGAGATACAGCCTGCAATAGGGTTCCACCAATCGAGATGCATCTTAAAGTTCTTCCATCTCCATTCTTTTTGAAGAATCTGTTCCGTCATACTCCTATTTGGAAATTCAAGTAGAAACATGTTTCCGGCCATTTGGTACATGTTCACCCCAAAAGCAGCTTTCCCGGTAGCAGAGGTCCATCTCATGATGTCTGATAAGGGTAAGGATGGTATCTCTGTTACCTCTTCCACGAAATACCCTGTTATGCATTTTTTGAGTAAACCAGTATCCTTCATTCCAGATGGCTCCATGATAATGATATCTCCTTTGTTAGCAGTGATGGCAGCTTCTCGAAGAGTATTAGATTGCCACTTACTTTCTCGTACTGCTTTAGCAAACAACTAGTCCTCTTTAAAGGTTCTGCATTGCTCAGTTGAGGGGAGCATTTAATGAACCTTTCTATCTTTAAAGCTATATCTTTCCACCCCGCATTCAATGCTAGCTCAGGAATTATAATAATTGATCTATCATTGCCCAACAGTGAGAGAATACTCATATATCTTCCATAATTATTGAACTTTCTGGTGCAGATGTATTCTGTTCGCTACTCCTTGGTTTTCCCTCTCCTAACCAAATTTCGTTCATCTTTCGGGGCCTCTTTGAGAATACTGCAAATCCATTCCATAATCTTTTTGCTCATTGTTGTCATTCTCATCATGTGATGACTTCTTTCCACCCAATCATACCACATATATATTCTGGAAGTGCATCCTGTAATGTCAAACGATTTGAATCCTGCGTTCAAATAAATTGTCTTCCTCCATGAGAATGAGACTGCATAGGAGATCTTACAAAAGAAAAATAACAACAACAACAACAACAACAACAACAACAACAACAACAACAACAATAATAATAATAATAATAATAATAATAATAATAATAATAATAATAATAATAATAATAATAATAATAATAATAATAATAATAATAATACTTTAAACAGTAATCACAGTGGGTGAAAACTGAGCTCCAAAACACTAAAAGAATTCCGATGGAAGGACATCGGAAGTGGTTGCTCTACATTCCTAGGAAGTCGGAAAGAGAGAAAACTCGGGGAAAGTGCCCGAAAGCATTTTTTAAGAATTGCCGTATTTTGGTTGAAGTGTTTTTGCAAGCCTTAAAAATCTTAGTGTGAAATTTGCCTTCCTAAATATGACTTCGTTTAAATTCCTACTGCTATGGCTATTGTAAGTTTGAACTATTTTTGAGTTACTTATTGAACAGGGGGTGGTGAGGTTTGCAAGACCATTGTCTAGTGGGAACTTCTGATTGGGCCCATAGATGCTCAGTTGCTCCGATATGGTAGTTTAGGTACCGCACCCGTGACGACATGAAACTAGTATGGGTGTGGGTATGGGATCCGTACCGGATCTGGTCAACAATTTTGGGTACTTTGACCACGACGGAAAGAAAAATTTGGACGTGATACAATTTGATTACCGAAATCAGAATCAAAAATAGGGTAAATTTGAAGATAGTAGCATGACATTATCTAGGAACTATGTTGCTCGGACACGGGTGCGGGCGTCCGACAGTACGAATCTAGAGGTCAAATCCTTCGAGATGTAAATTCGAAGATACAGGGATACAGATTCTAGTACAGATGAAGGTATGGGGATCCTGCTAAAAATAATTCAAAAATATAAAAATATCTCTAAACTATGAGAAATTTTGTGGAATACCTACGAATAGCTTGTAAAGTGTGGATTTCTTTTTTATTCTCAAGTCGTACATAAGTAAATGATTAATTTCCTAGATAAGGTATGCTATTTTCTTCAAATTTACCCTAGTTTGGTTCTGATTTCGGGAATCAAATTGTATATCGTCTCGAATTTTTTTGTCCGTCGTGCTTAAAGTACTCAAAAATGTTTGACCAAATCCGGTACGGATCCCATACCCACACCCATACTAGTATTGTGTCGACACGGTTGCAACACCTAAACTGCTATGTCGGAGCTACATAGTCTAGGAAATCAATCCTTTACTTATCTACAACTTGAGAATAAAAAAGAAATTCACACTTTACAAGCTATACGTAAGTATTTCACAAAATTTCTCATAATTCAGAGATACTTTTATATTTTTATTTTTTGCATTATTTTTAGCCGGATCCCCACACTCGTATCTGTGTTAGGATCCGTATTCCCGAATCTTAGAATTTATATCTTGAAGGATCCAACCTCTAGATCCTCACCCGTGTCGGACACCTGCAACCGTGTACGAGCAACTTAGCATAGATGAGCGCTATCAGGCTTTTGGTGACTTGTCCTCAAAATTGTTGTCTATTATTAGTACCTGCAAACAGCATTTCTGGAATGTTTAGATTTCTAAGTTGGAATCTTAGAATTTATATTGAAGGATCCAACCTCTAGATCCTCACCCGTGTCGGACACCTGCAACCGTGTACGAGCAACTTAGCATAGATGAGCGCTATCAGGCTTTTGGTGACTTGTCCTCAAAATTGTTTGTCTATTATTCGTTCCTGCAAACAACATTTCTGGAATGTTTAGATTTCTAAGTTGGTACTAGGATTACTGATGAAGTTTGTTGGAGTTCTTGTCCAAAGTAGTTCGTTATTTCTCCTTTTCCTTTTAATTCTTTTTTCACGTTACATGCTAAGACCTTAATTACTCTTTAATCTGAATAATGTCAATACGATGTACCCATTTTCATAATTTCTTCTTGTTTATTTATACAATTTATACTTTTTTTTCATCTTTCTAAAGGTCAAATTAGTAGTCTGTTAGTCACTTATAACAAATTCTTAGATGCAGGGAGGAGTCAATGGCTCTATTGCTGAACCATCCCCAAGACCAAGGGATATAGATTTATCTCCTGGGCAACCTTTGCAATCCAGTCAGCCATCTGGAAGTCTTGGGGTTATTGGTCGAAGGAGTGTTGCTGACCTTGGAGCAATTGGTGATAACCTGAGTGCATCCACTGCAAATTCTGGAGGAATGCATGACCAATTATACAACTTGCAGATGCTTGAATCTGCCTTTTACAAACTTCCTCAACCCAAAGATTCTGAACGTGCAAAGAGCTATACACCGGTAAGCTTAATACTTCATCCCCTGTGATACTTGGAAAAGAAACTAATATGAACTTATCTTTTGCTGTTGCTACAGAGGCACCCTGCAGTTACCCCTCCAAGCTATCCCCAAGTACAGGCTCCCATTGTCAACAATCCTGCCTTCTGGGAAAGACTTGGAGCTGATAACTATGGCACTGACACTCTGTTCTTTGCATTTTACTACCAACAGGTGCACTGCAATTTCTGTTGGATCTAATGCCCTTGGTCAATCTTAGAGACTATATTTATCCTTGTTCTTTTATTAACCCTCTTTGCAGAATACTTATCAGCAGTATCTGGCTGCTAAGGAGTTGAAGAAACAGTCTTGGAGGTATCACAGAAAATATAACACATGGTTTCAGCGGCATGAGGAGCCTACTGTTGCGACTGATGACTTCGAACAGGGGACATATGTGTACTTTGATTTCCACATTGCCAATGATGAGCAACATGGATGGTATGCTACCAGATTATACTTTCTTCAATTTGCATACTGCATTTCAAAATGTTTTCTTTTAATATTTGAGTGGCTGACTCCACCCAAATCCAGAAAGATATTTGGTGACAGACTTTCATGGGAATTGTAAATAACAAGCCCATTCTACCGTCTTCATTTGGTTTGGTAGTTTGGACGAATGTAAGATGTTAAATTATTCGTTTTGGTATATTTAAGGAATGAAATAGAGGGAAGGAAGCTCTAATATAAAGAACATACCATCTTTTGCTCCCTTGATACTTGAAAGGGAATAGATGGAACCTAGGAGCCTTTCAAGCATGGATGCGATGTGCAGTCTTAGACTTAATAATGTGTTCTTGTATTCCACCCCTTCCCCAAACCTGATACTTAGTTCCCTGCCTATAGCTGATCTTCATTTTCTTTTTCTTCATGTTTCTTTCCATATATTCGGTCCTCCTCCATCTTCTTAATGGCAGCAAACACTCCAGATGAATTTTTAACCAGGAAATTTTTATTAATTTCTCTGTCTGGTTTTTTATACCCTTGATGTATTCTTTTCTTTTACCTTGGGGAAGCCATTCCAAAGCAAGGCTATATTGCTCTGTATAATAAGATCATTTTTTGGAGCTTCGCTGATGATATAGTTCTGATTGATGAGACACGAGGCGGCTTTAATGAGAGACTAGAGGTTTGGAGGTAGGCCCTGGAGTCCAAAGGTTTTAAGTTGAGTAGGACTAAGACGGAATATCTGGAGTGTAAGTTCAGCAGCGTGACGGGGGAAGCGGACATGGTAGTGAGGCTCGACTCACAAGTCATACCCAAGAAAGAAAGTTTCAAGTACCTAGGGTCTATTATCCAGATGGGGAAATCGACGAGGATGCAACGCATCATATTGGGGTGGGGTGGATGAAATGGCGATTAACGTCTGGAGTCTTGTGTGACAAGAAGGTGCTACCGATACTCAAAGGTAAGTTTTACAGAGCGGTGGTTAGACTGCGACTATGTTGTATGGGGTTGAGTGTTGGCCAGTAAAGAATGCACATATTCAGAAGATGAAAGTAGCTGAAATGAGGATGTTGAGATGGATGTGCGGGCATACTAAACTGGATAAGATAAGGAATGAAGATATTCGGGAGAGGGCGGACGTTGCTCGCGTGGACGACAAGATGCGGGAAGCGAGGCTTAGCTTGTTCAGGCAAGTGTGGAGGAGAACCATAGATGCCCCGGTTAGGAGGTGCGAGCGGTTGACTTTGGCAGGTACGGGAAGAGGTAGAGGGCGGCCTAAGAAGTATTGGGGCGAGGTGATCAGGCAGGACATGGCGCGACTTCAGATTTCCGAGGAGATGGCTCTTGATAGGAACGTGTGGAGGTCGAGCATTAGGGTTATAGGCTAGGGGGTAGTCGAGAGTTTTTCCCTCTTTGTATCGGGTAGTCTGATAGAGTTTTGTCTAGGTATGTTAGCGGTCTATGCTTTGTCCACATTATTTTGTTGTTTTGCATAGTATTGTGTTATTACCCTTTCACTTATTTGTTGTCTCTTACGATACTGTTATTACCTTTCTGTCTTCTTTTGCTGTGACAGGCCTTTTCTTTTGTTTCTTTTATGATATTATTGTCTCTTTTATTGAGCCGAGGGTCTCCCGGAAACAGCCTCTCTACCCTTCCGGGATAGGGGTAAGGTCTGCGTACATTCTACCCTCCCCAGACCCCGCTAGTGGGATTTTACTGGGTATGTTGTTGTGTTGTTGTTGTTCCTATTGTAAAGACATTGCTGATTCATGGAGCTGCATGAGGCTTATAATTTTTCTCCTTTTTGGTGGTTAACCATTATTCTTTTCTGCTCCTAGTCACTGGCATCCATTAACTCTTCCAGAAAAGCTTGCTTCTTTTCTCCTTTCCTTTTTCTCAAATATATCTCCTGTTTCCTCTTGGTGATCGTGTTTCATGTGGTTATCTTTCCTGTTTTCTGTTGCCGAGCTACTCTAAATATCTTTTGGATTGAAGGAAAGGGAAGGAAAATGGAGGAGTGAATATAATATTTAGCTTTTGGATTAAGTTTTTGAGGAGTGAAAGGAAGGGATAAGGAGAGAAAGGGGGGAGGGTAATATCTTTTATCCCAAAAAGTGTCCATATATTCATGGAGATATTTGCACATTTCCTTTTTGAGATATGTAATCTGCGAATGTTGCTGTGGTTTGAAGACCAATTCCCTCCCCCATCCCAACCCTACTTCCATGTTTCCACTCTGGGAAAAAATTGAATGAAAGAGATTAACAGAATTCCATGGTCACTTGATAATCCTCCATTGATTAAATTTGGCATAAGCAAATATGTTTGCTACTGATTTTCATGACTTTGAAATCATTTCTGTGCTATTTCTCAGGTGCCAGAGGATCAAGCAGGAGTTCACATTTGAGTACAATTATCTTGAAGATGAGCTCATTGTATAAGAATCGGGTTATACCAAAGACATTTATTCTATATGTGCCCTATTTTCTTTCTTTCTTGTTTAGTCTGTCTAAATTACATGGCTTTATATTGTAGTTTATATCTTTTCAAGGTATCTTTAGTTTAACGCTTTAGACGCCTTCCCGAAAGAACCAGTAGATATGTCGAGATCCAAATTTCAATTAGTATCGGTTCACATGCCGCACTCTGGTATAATTCGTTAGAGGCAATATTCCATCAACAGAGGCTGACCTTCGGTAGCATATCCTGGTTTAGAAATTTACTGCTCCTTTTGTTCCATTTCATGACATTTTCCCCCTTTGTCAAAAAAGGTTATGGCTTTTTCTTAAATCAAATGTTTCAAAATTTAATATTTTTAACTCCGGAAAAAAATCATTATATAAAATGAGACGGAGGAAGTATACTTATCCTTCGTTTTCATACAGTTTCATCATACATTAATCAAACGATAGCTTTCTAGTGGCAGAGCTGATTGCATCAATGGTCTAAAAGGGACCAAATAAGATAGGCTCATGGTCATGGATGTGCTGAGTAAGCTCGATTTATGAAGCTAATTTAATGTGTCGTTAATTTTTGGCTGTTTATTGAGTACACGAAGTTTTTTTTTCCTTTTTTTTTTCTTGATTAAGGAATTTGCCACACGATTGTTCAAATTATATTTATGGGAAACTTACACAAATGTCCCAAATAAATCTCAACTTACCAATCTCTAGCCATTAATCATATACTTACCAAAATTAGCCAACAAAAATTGAAAAACTAAATAATAGGGTTTTTTCTCTCAAAGAATCACATGCAAAAATCACCTTCCATATTTTTAAGCGTGATTAGCAACACTAGATACAAGACAAAAAGGAAATTTTATGGATGAGGTAGCAAATAAGGTGATGAAATACAAAAAATATATATGATATTCTAAAAACTAAACAAAAAAGGAACTTTTTCAATGGCTATAGTTGGAATTCATTGAAAATATATAAATAAGTCAATATACAAAATTTGAGCAATATTGGAGGTGATTTGGACTGGTTTTGTATCAAAATTCGTAATCAAATCGAGTTCAAAAAAGTCTTCTGCGACACATGTATCAAACATGTATCACGCATGTATCTCACACACATGTATACATGGATATACATGTGATACACAATAGATACAAATATGATACATATGTGATACACAGATGATACATAGTGTGATACACATCATTTTTTTCATATTTTTTTACCGAATTTTCAATTCAAACCACCTCAAAACTTCACCAAATCATCCAAAAACTGAGATTCAAGCCCCTTAAGTTGTGCCCAATTTATTCTAATAACACCCACTCAAAATAAAGCAAAAATTTGATATTTTTTTGCTACAAATAGCTAATTGGCTAATATTAGTAATATTTTATCAATTAGCCAATTTTTGTAATGAGCTACCTATAAATGGACATAGCTGGTAATTTCCCTTATATTTATTTAGACTTTTTTACCAGAGCAAGTAGAACTGTAGAGTTGTCGAGGTTTCGAACCATAGCGGTTAGCAAATGTATGTGGCGATCCAAAATTTTGGGGGTCACTTGGTCCACTCCTATTTGTACTATTTTTTAAAAAAAAATATTACTAGTATTTAATACTATATACCACAAAGAATTGGCGAAAAAGGAATTAGTATGTTTTAGCCATTCTCAATTAACCATCTTATATAAACTTGGTTGAATTCAACTTAAAAATTAGTTCACAACCAGCCAATAGTGATGCAATAACAAATAACAGACTATTATTTCGAAATACGCAAGTTGTAATCTTTACAATCGAGCTGCAACTCGTAGAAACTTACATAAGGGAAAGAAAAGCATAACCTTACCTTGAATTGAGCTAAACCTATGAAACTTAGTCCCTCTCTATCCAAAATCAGTCCCCCAACACAACTAAAAGAAAGAGAAAGGGAGACTAGCAAGTCGTCCGTTTTTTTTGGAACTAGAATCACTATCTAAATTCACCTAGGGTTTGTGTGGGATTTTTGGGGAGGAGTTGCAGGGGTTTTGTAATGCCCCGTAAAATTTCACCAAGAATTCGACCTTTTTGTGGTGCCGAGGTCGGGTAATGTGTTAGAAGGGCATAGAAAATTTTTGCGGTTCGCAAACTCGCTGTGGTACGGACTTTTTGGGTTGTGAAAAGCTTTGTGGAGTTGGTGAAAAAAATCTTGGCAGATCATGGCATTTCTGCGGTGCATTATGTGACCGTAGAACTGCTTCGCGGACCGCGGATCCGCCGCAGGACGAAACAAAAGAAAACTCAATTTTTGGAGGTCATTTTGCGGTCCATTATACGATCGCTAATCATTTCGCGGGCCGCACTACCGTCACGAAACCATCATGAGAACATTCCGGAGGAAGATTTTGCAGTGCGTTATGCGACCGTATAACTGTTGTGGGGATCACAGAACGGCCGCAGACTGGATCAGATAGCCCAGTTTTTGGGGACCATTTTGCGGTCCCTTTCACAGACCGCATATCTGTTTTGCGGTCCTGCCTGCAATCGCAGACCCGGTTTGGGGTTAAATGTTGAGAAATTTTGACTTGATCCATTTCATAGAAAATTTTTGGGGGTTATTTTGGCTAGACTCAACAGTTGTTTTAGAGAGAGGGGAGTATTTCAGAGAGGGATGAAGGAGCCCCAACCACTTTGCTCATCAATTCTTGACCCAATTTTGAAGATTCAAGGGAAATCACTCACTAGACCACCACCTATCCCGGTAAGTTTTTGTTCTCAATCTTCCATGCAAGTTTGTTACAGGTCTAGTAGGTCGGGGATTAGAAGATATGGAATGCATGTATCGATAGAGGGGTCTTGGAGGTTGTTGAATTACCCAAGATGAATTGTTTGTTGATATTGATTGTGGGGTGAATGAAATCCTATAAGAGAACCTTGTAGTCAAATTGCACACTTAGTATTTGATGAAATAATTAAATGAGTTGAACCGATGAACTCCTTCCTAATTATGGTTTAATTTTGTCATATCTCTAATAGATTGAAGTCGTTAGTAGTTCCAGAATGTTGTAGTAGTTCTGACGAATGATCAACCGAGGTATGTTGACTAAACTCTTTCTGTAGAATCGGATTCCTCGAAATTCCCGTAAACTTTGATTATGGGTTGATCAAGATCCTATCTCTGTCATTACTGTTTTCTTCTATGCTTAACTGGTCCAAATGCCTATAGTTTGATTCATATTCCTATTGTATAATGCTATGCTCCTCTTTTATGCTTATCCCCAATGTGTTTCGAATTCTTACATGCCTATGAGGTGAGAATATGATTTTTCTCAATGTTTCAAACATCATTAAATGTTTAATATGATCCTTGGAAGTTAATGAAAGAATGAAAGTATGAATTGTGAAATGCGGCCGTCGTGCCAATAATGATGATTTACATATGAGGCCCAGAGTGCCACCGAAAATGAAAGGAAGTATGGAAGGCTATGAAGAGTATATGATCCTTTTTATGATAAATGCTTTTGGAAGTATCGTTAGATCATCGAGGAAGGCTGGGTCATAAATACCCAAGCCTAAAACTACACGTGCTGGTGTAGGGATTGATTGAGGGATAAATCCCCACTATTTTATATTGAGATTATTCCCCTTAATTGGGATGAGTTGAGTTGAGAGCTAGCAAAGACCATGTCGACCCACATGACATTGTGGTGAGACGGCATAGTCGATCGGGCAGAGATCAGACGCCATGCTGCACAATTGGTGGTATTGTGTACTATGTCAAGCCTCATACTTTGGGATGAAACGGCTTAGCTGATCGGGCAGAGATCGGACTCCGTACTATAAGCACGATGGTATATCAGTGTTAAAGATCTCCTGACCTAAAATATTGATTTTTACTTGAAAGTTTACCTCACACTTGACTTGGTATCTTATTATTATTTGGTTTACTCATTGATCTCATGTTTCTCTCCTTTTGTGGTGTTTCTCTATTCATTGAGAGGGTGTTTAGTATTACATACTAGTAGTATTCTATATGTACTAACGTCCCTTTTTTCCGGAGCGTTGCATCTTTAATGGATGCAGGTGGTTCCATAGCAGGCGTCATCGATCATTGATAGCGATACACCTCTCCTCAGCTGACTTGGTGAGTCCCTCTTCCTATCAGGGTCTTGTGTCTTTTGCTCCTTGTGCATTATATTTTGAGGTATAGCGGGGCCTTGGCCCCGACACTGTCATACTACTCTTTTGTATCAATTAGAGGCTCTATAGACACAATAAGATTTGCATTTTGATTTGGGAAAGTCAAACTAGAAATGTTGTATTTGTCAAACATGTTTCCACTTTCAAACTAGGAACTCGTAATATTAGGGGAATCGTAAACAAAGTTACATGGTAATGAAATTGGTATTGTACATGTTACTTTTTTGTTGTCTAACTTGTGATATTCATCTTCGCATTAATCATGGGTAAGGTCGGGTAGAAAGTATCAAGTAGGCTTGCTTGACTGGGATACCTTGATTGAGCACCAGTCGCGCTCTCCAAGGTTGGGGCGTGATAGGTTTTTATCCTATGTTTTGCTCAGGAGATTATGTTTAAAATATGAGAGAATCAGCCCATATAAAGGGCCCCTTGGCCGCCCTCAATCTGCCCCCTTTCGGGGATTTATTGGTCCATTCATTTAAGCAAGTAGGCAACGCACCTACCTGTTCTGTGCAGTCTCGCAAAAAACGCGAATATCTCTCTATTACCATATTGCATTGATGAACACTTTACGCGTTGGAAACTAGATTTGTGGACCTTCAATTTGGTGGGTGAATTACCCTGTAACTCAAAGTATATTTGGAGAAAATTTCAGTGGCTTTAGACCGAAACTTCAGTAAAATGTATGAACGTAACTTGTGACGACTTTCATCGACTTTTATTTCATAACTCGCGTGACTTCAAAACTTAACACATGACTATCATATAACTAAAATACCTCATAAAATCACATTCTTATCATGCTAAACACCCTAGTATCACCCAAAAGTATGGGTTATAACATTCCCAACTTGCTGACTTTCGATGAAACTTATATTCTTTTGATTCGTTTAGCCTCTAAACCTTCCACCCTTATTATTACTTGCTATCATGATCCTAAATATTTTTAACCTCCAAGGTAACATGAATAACTTACTTTATATACTTTCAAAGAGGATCTCATTTTTGAGCTTACATCAGTATCCTTACGACGTACTTTTACATACGAAGATATGTGGTGTAATAGAGATAATTGATATGGGCACGCCATGCAAGAGAACAACCTCTTTGATGCAGATCTAAGCCAAATTCTCTAAAGTATAAGAAGTCACAACGAAACCAAACCAATAATCCTCACAAGTCACAAAATACAAACAAATATACACGGAGCATCAAATAAAAATCAAAATTCAAGCTCAGAATGATTGATCGGTTCGTCAGAAAACACTTCCACTTTCGGCCATGGAGAGTACCAGAGGTAATGAAATGGAATATAGATGAAAGAGAATAGAATAGTGTGCGGTAAATTGAGTAGAAATCACTTACCCCATAGTATTTTATGAAAATCTCGTTGAAAAATCACCTCTATCCAAGTCTAGGGTTTAAAATATGAGAGAATGAGCTAAAGTTTCAAAATTCCAACGTATTAAATATGCCCAGGAATTTTGCACATGCAAATAAAAGTCTCGCATCTACAAGCTCGCTTCCACGGAAAAAACCACCCCTCAGTCTAATACAATCACGCTCGATGAAATTGCAATCAAGGATCTATATTTACCAACAGGACCAATCACGAGAGCTAAAGATAGAAAAACTCAAGAAGTAATGCATGGGTTGGTAAAGAAGCTACTTGATATGAGATCGGAAGTCTTGGATGAGAATCCAAAATTTATACACGTATCTCAAGTGAGCCTAAGTGGAGGTAATCATGATTCTTAATCAAAACGGTAATGAATTAACTTGTGATTGACTATTTAGCCTCTCTCTTAATAATATATTTTGTAGTACTTTATTTTTAGAACATATTACTTTGAGTGTGTTTATTTTATTTTGTAGGCACGCAACACTTGGCAAATACTTTGGGAGAATTGGAGTAAATGGATGATACTTAATGCTATCCAACATTCACAAAACTGTTCGAACATTGGCTCAACTTCAAATATTAATATAATCAATTTTAGATCAAATTGGGCTACAAAATTCATCATGATTGAATATATTGAAGTTTAGATTCTAATGAGACAATACATCAAGTTATGGCCATATAAGCTACAACTGTACATATCCAGATAGAATCACATTGGTCAAATTAAAAATTTGATGTGGAATAACATAAGATGAGTTTAGCTATGAAACTTACCAAAAGTTTAGCTTAATATGTCTTCTTTTAATAGAATTAATAATTGTGCAATTTCAACGCTCCTATACAAAATTATAGACTTTCTACCAAGACTGCACCAAGCTGCTGGGATTTCCAATACAAGAGATTAAATCATCCATACTTGGTGGAAAATATGGAATTCAATTGTTCTTGTGAACTCATTTAAAGATTGCAACAAGTAGTCAGATGATATGACTATGTTTATAGGCCTCCATAAGATTTCATGAATGACTTTAAGGCCTCCATTGTTGAAGATTGCATGTAGCCACCATTGAAGAACTTTTTAGTATTTGTTTTCATACTTGTAGCTTGCTAAAAAGTAGTTGAAATGTCTCTATAAATAGCCATCACTCTTTCATTGTAAGAGATCATATCTTTAAGTGTTATATGAAATATATTCATCTCTTTGAGAGTTTAGGAGAGTTCTCCTTAAGTTCTACCAAGGACTTGTCTTTGATTACTTCAAGTAGGGGTGGCAAAATGGTTAAAAGAAAATAGTTAACCACCCATGTTATCCACTAAAAAATGGGTTGGATAATAAACTTTTTAAAAACGGATCAAATACGGATAAGACCATATTATCCATTTAGAAAATGGATAACCAATGGGTAACCAATGGATAACCAATGGGTCTAACTTTTACATTTGTAAAGCCTCAAATTGGGGGTTCCACAAGTTAGGGAGACTAAGAATTCTCCCAAAAGTGATCATATGCAAGAAGTCATGGATAACATGGCTACTCATATTATCCGCCGGTTAACCCGTTTTTTATCCATATTAAATATAGGTCAGGTCGAATAATTTATCCATTTTTTCATTACTAGTTTTCTACCTGAACCATATCCGACCCGACCCACCTGTTTGCCACTCCTAGCTTCAAGGATAGTTTCTCCTTGTAAGTAATATTCTATCTTAGGAGATAGATTAGGTTACTTGATTATTGCTCTTAAGCTTATGGATTTAATATATCCATGATTGCTTGTGCTTCTAATCTTGGAGTCTAATCTCCTTGTAAGCTTCTTAATTTTATCTTCCATTCCATATTAATTCTTATATCCTATGTCAGTTTCTACTATATTTACATCATAAATCTTTCGATCTTGGGTTTCACATCATTTGGTATCGGAGCCTAGTTGATTATATTATCTTATATTTTTTCAAGTTTTGAGCTCTTTATTTGATAAAAAAGCAAAAAAAGAAGAAGCTATAATCTAGAGCAGTCTTTTGTTTCTGAATTTTTTATTCATCTATTCCCTTTGTTGAACAAGTAATATTTTATTTAAATACTACATATTGTGATCTTTTTTGTCCTCTCTGAATTAAATCATATTTAGTCGTGTAGCTTAAGCTGTGATTAAATCCATATAGTCAGTCCCGTGTATTTAGCTATTCTTGCCGAATTTTGTTATTCCTTAGTTTTTTTCCCAACACTATTGTTTTTTCTCTTGTCAACACGTGAGCTATTTATGTAACACCCCGTAAATTCGTCGTAGGTATGAATGAGCTAAAAGAGTAGTAAGGTTATATTTTGGACATGTGAAGTCCCATCGGGATGATTATGGGTGAAATAGTTATTTCAAAATCAAGATGGAAAGTGAGATGCATAAGATTTGACAAAATCGACTAAGTTTGCAGAAGGTCTGTCTTCCATCAGGTTTTAGTGAAAAGCATGAACAATTATAGGTTTGGCTTATTGATTGTTGATTATTGGTTAAGGGTGTTGTTTATCTTATGGGTGAAGAAGAATGACATTGATTATAAGAAATTTGAGATTTTGAATTTATCTAGGATCAAGAAATGACTTGTTGAGCGTAGAAACACCATTAATAAGGACTATGAAGCTTTATGTCACCAAGTGTTTGAGAAAATGCTTAAGTGACCAAAACAAGAGAATTATTGCTAATATGGAATCCCTTTGACTTGTATTGATATAGATTAAAGTTGAAAGGGTTGGCGAATGTTGTATTACGCTCAAGAGCAAGAAGTTAAGGTATGTGAGGCTAACTCTCTATGTTTGGGAATTTTAATGATTCTCCCTACACTACGTTTCTCTTACGACGTTACCAATTGCCTCAGAAATATAGTTAAGCCTAGTTCCTTGAATAGTTGTAGAACTTCTATTCTCTAGATTTAACTCGTTCACCACTTTCATTCTGAACGTTGTGAGCTCAGTGCGTATTCAATATAGACTTGGGTTTGATGCCCCCGAGTCTTAATATAGATTACTCAGTATGCCATAAACAGTTGAAGTTTCAGTGTTCATAATCAGTTCAAGAATACATGTCTCAGTCTAGTCCTATTCAACATTCCAGTATTATGTAACTTAGTGTGATCCAGTGTTCTAGTATCATGTAACTCAGTGTGATTCAGTATTTAACTATCATGTATTGCAGTTTGATTCTCAGTTCCTGAATGTTGAACACCTGTATTTGGGCCTGAGGCCGTAGTTTATATGCTTTATGCATACTTGGGCCTGAGGCCGTAGTTTATGCTTTATGCATGTTTGGGCCTGAGGCTGTAGTTTATGCTTTATGAATTTTTGGGCTTGAGGTCGTAGTTTTGTATACGTATACTTTGGCCTGAGGCCGTAGGTTGTGCACATATATATTGGGCCCGAGCCATAGCTTATTTTGATAAATAGGTTGTTCATCATTCAGAAGAGGGAGTATTCATATCCTTAATTCCTTTGTTCAGTTCAGTTATCAGTTATCATTTCAGTTACCAGTTATCAGTTATCAGTTCAGTTATCAGTTATCAGTTATCATTTCAGTTTCTGTTTCAATTGTATCATTTCAGTACCAATTATTAATTCTCAGTTATCAGTTTAGTTTCAGTTTCAGCATCTATAGTTCTTTCTTTCAGTTGCTTTACATACCAGTGCAATTCAAATGTACTGACGTCCCTTTTGCCCGGAGCCTGCATCTCACGATGCAGGTAATGATTTACAGGTTGATGATTTAGAGCGCTAGGATTCTCGTACCAGCTGTTTGGTGATCCCTAGTTCTTTCGGGGCATTATCATTACTTTACGGTCTTTCAGTATTGACAGGCAGTCAGTGTTTTTGTACTTCATTAGAGGCTTCATAGACTAGAGTAACAGCTAGACAGAGTCGCAGGCTTTTCATATTAAGCCATGTTGGCTACAAATATATTTCAGAATTGTATTAGTATTTCCGCACTTTGATTTAAATCATCAGACTTTCAATATATCAACATGTGTTAGTTTATTTTTCGCATTCAGTATGTTATGATACCACATGTTGATTCAGTCAGCCAGTTGGTTCGCTCAGTCACATATAGTCAGGCACCGAGTGCCGTGTTACATCCAGACCCAGGTTCGAGGTATGACAAAGCTTGGTATCAGAGCACTAGGTTCAAATGTACTACAGAGTCTATGAAGCCGTGTCCAGTGGAGTTTCCTTTATATGTGTGTGCCGGCCACTTATATAAATGGTTAACTACCAAGACATCCAGGATTGTCTCATTTCTTTCTACACTAGATCGTGCCATGAAGCTTAGAACAATAGTTAACCTTCTCTTCCTATCAAATTCCAAACGTATTAGATGCCCAAGCGACGCGCAGGAGAAACATAAGGTCCTAGTGAGGATAATTTCCCATTGGGGTATAATTATGGAGTACAGGTTGGTAAATATGAGACTTGAGAGGACGTTAAAAGTGGGATGCAATGGATAGTAGTACAGATTAAAGCATAACCTTATCAGAAAGTACAAAAGCAGTTATGATGTCTTATGGTTATCAGTTTACCTCAGTTACCAATGATACAGTCTTTCAGTTAGCAAGTTTGTGGTTATTCAGCACTCCAGTATTCAGTTATATATTTACCAAATATCCAAATTTCGGTGTATCAAAATTTTTGGTGACTTGTGAGTATACAGTGATGCATATGGGTTCTCAAAGAAAATGTAAGTAACAGTGGTTATAGCTAAATCATTGCATATTTTAGGTCCTGATTAAGACCCAAGAATCGCCGGATGGTGCAATAAGTGATTTATCAGATAATGGTATACTATGAAGGATAAGTTTGTGTAAGGTAGTCGTATGTGTTTTACCTCATAGAACAATTTCTTTTAATTTTTGGAAATGGAGCCACAAGTTGGATGATGATAGTTCAGATGTCATACCCTAACATTGGTCATTATAGTTTTGGACAGAAAAGAGCCTAAGGGAAAAATACCTAGGAGTCAAGAATGATTGTTATTATTAGAGATGTATTTTTCGTACGACTCATGTATATGACTAAGAAGACATGGTGTACGAAATGAGAACCAAGAGTAGCCGATATTGAATTTCAGGGAAAGATTTTTAGTTGTCATATTTATTCAAATCAAAACTAGAAGTACCACGTTAGTAAGCTACTATTAGAAGCAACTGTCGATGTAAGATAAAAGATATGGCAATTTCCCCTTAGGTTATGTGACTAAGTGATTACCGCGGATGTTTATAGTATGATATGATTTTGTATTATATAGAAAGTTTGGGGTTAGATATTCTAATTTTGTTTAAGAAAGATGAATTCCCTAAGTGAGATCCATGCACATAGCTTAGAAGAAAAAAAAGGATAGTATGCGACCGTAGAATAGGGTCGGATAGTGAGGGGTTTTAGGAATAATCTTCGGTTTCACTTTAGTTATACAAAGCAGGAGAAGAAAATATGATGCTAGCAGGTGTTAGTAAAATGAAAGCGAGTAAGCTTTGAGCAGATACAACAAATTAGCAATTTCAGCAGAGCTAGTAGCAGTAAAATTTGATCCACTTAGCCAGGTTAACTATAGTGAGGGGATGACAATTTGAAATACCGAACACGTGTTAGAACCCAAAGAGTCTAAGCTAAACCCGAAGTAAAGTGGCAGTGGGAAAAAAATCAGCTAGCAGTGAGAGCACAAACTATAGAAGAATAGCCTTTAGGAATTATCGTAATGTGGTTTCTCCAAGATTAACAGTGTGAGCAGAGTTAAATAATTAAGATTGTGTATGATAGTTGTGAATACATTAACTTTCTGTTATGTGAATAAGTTAGTTTTTCCTAGCTCAGAATTAAGTTGGAAGATCAGTCGTCATTGACGTAGAGTGCAAAGAATTGCAAAAAAATAAGGAAAGTTATTTGGATCCCAAAAAAAAGAAAAAAGAATCCCCAACTATAAAACCTTTGGTCTAAGGGGTGATGTGAAAACCATCAGTAAGTCCAGATGGAGATTTGAAACTCAAATAGTTAGCATGTGATATGAAACAGAAAATCAGTTCGGCAATGAGGGAGAATTGTATAATTACCACAGGGATTATGTCTAGCATGTGTAAGAAACACAAAGTGAGTAGAATGACCACCGAGCTTAGTTATTGATGATAAAGTGATCACAGAAAAGCTGTAAAATCATGCCTATTTATGTGTTATGAGGGTAGTGCCATTACACGGGACTCTAAAATTAAGAGTACATGTCAAAGACTTAGGTCACAATAATGCTATAAGTGTTTTCAGGAAGTGCTTAAGAAGATAAAGTGGGAGAAGTATAACTCATGATTGAGGTAGATAAGACAACTCTGGTGAAAGAAGTTCACCGCTTAGCCTAGTTAGGAGTTCGATTTGCGTACTCCGAAGATAGTAGAGTTGTTGTCTAGAATATGACTTGTTCCCCCTTAATAGTCGAAAAGAAGGAGAAACAATGTGATGATCCCTACGTGTTGCAGTTGAAGAGGAGATTCACAAGTATAAAACGATGGATTTTGAATAAGGGGGAGATGATGGTACTTTGAGGCACCAAGACAGATTGTGTGTTCCAGACATAGATGGACTTAAAAGGGGAAGATCATGTTAGAAGCCTATAATTCATGGTATTCTTTCCATCCAGGTTCCCCAATTATACATCATGACCAAGGAGATTTATTGGTTGAACGACATGAAAAAGAACGTTGCAAACTTTGCGGCCAATTGTCTGAATTGTCAGCAAGTAAAGTCGAGCAACAGAAAGCCTAGTGTTTTATCACAGAATACACATATTTTGAGTGGAGATGGTAAATATGAAATTTATAATGGGATTATCTTGCTCATTTTAAAAT
>NC_031991.1:14960650-14977581 GCF_001879085.1 Nicotiana attenuata
CCCCAACTATAAAACCTTTGGTCTAAGGGGTGATGTGAAAACCATCAGTAAGTCCAGATGGAGATTTGAAACTCAAATAGTTAGCATGTGATATGAAACAGAAAATCAGTTCGGCAATGAGGGAGAATTGTATAATTACCACAGGGATTATGTCTAGCATGTGTAAGAAACACAAAGTGAGTAGAATGACCACCGAGCTTA
Source organism: Nicotiana attenuata (assembly GCF_001879085.1). NCBI lineage: Eukaryota > Viridiplantae > Streptophyta > Magnoliopsida > Solanales > Solanaceae > Nicotiana > Nicotiana attenuata. The sequence continues at coordinate 14,960,852 of NC_031991.1, forward strand.
GTTATTGATGATAAAGTGATCACAGAAAAGCTGTAAAATCATGCCTATTTATGTGTTATGAGGGTAGTGCCATTACACGGGACTCTAAAATTAAGAGTACATGTCAAAGACTTAGGTCACAATAATGCTATAAGTGTTTTCAGGAAGTGCTTAAGAAGATAAAGTGGGAGAAGTATAACTCATGATTGAGGTAGATAAGACAACTCTGGTGAAAGAAGTTCACCGCTTAGCCTAGTTAGGAGTTCGATTTGCGTACTCCGAAGATAGTAGAGTTGTTGTCTAGAATATGACTTGTTCCCCCTTAATAGTCGAAAAGAAGGAGAAACAATGTGATGATCCCTACGTGTTGCAGTTGAAGAGGAGATTCACAAGTATAAAACGATGGATTTTGAATAAGGGGGAGATGATGGTACTTTGAGGCACCAAGACAGATTGTGTGTTCCAGACATAGATGGACTTAAAAGGGGAAGATCATGTTAGAAGCCTATAATTCATGGTATTCTTTCCATCCAGGTTCCCCAATTATACATCATGACCAAGGAGATTTATTGGTTGAACGACATGAAAAAGAACGTTGCAAACTTTGCGGCCAATTGTCTGAATTGTCAGCAAGTAAAGTCGAGCAACAGAAAGCCTAGGTTTTTATCACAGAATACACATATTTTGAGGTGGAGATGTAAATATGAAATTTATAATGGGATTATCTTGCTCATTTTAAAATCATGATTTGATTGATGATCGTAATCACTCACCAAGGCAGCACATTTCGCCAGTAAAGACTACAGATTCAACAGAAGATTATACCAAGTTGTACATTCAGGAAATCGTCTAATTGCATGGGACTCCGTGGTCCGTCACTTTGGACTGTGGTGCTCCGTTTAAAATGAACTTTAGAAGTTCTTTCAGAAAGAATTAGGCACAAGTTTCTCATCCTCAGAAAGATGGCCAAGCAGAAGCGCATTAATCAAACATTGAGGATATGTCCTTGATGTTAAAAGTAATTGGGATGATCACATACCTCTCATTGACCTTGCTAATGAGTAAACACCTACCATCTAGTATCAACAGACACTGTGAGAGACTCTATGGGCGAAGTGTGAGATCGCCAATTGGTTGTTCAAAGTTGGTGAAGAGGAGTTGTTGGACCAAATTTGGGCTATCAGACTATAGAGAGTTAAGTTGGATTCAAGAGCGTTTGAAGATGGTAGAGTTCCAAGTTGATGATTGGGTGTTCTTGAAAGCTTCGCCTATGAAAGACGTAATGAGATTTTGGAAAGAAATAAAATCTCGGTCCTAAATATATCACGTCGTATATGATCCCACAAAAGATCGATCAAATAGCTTATGAGTTGGAGTTGCCACCAGAATTAGCGGTGGTACAATCAGTATTTCACGTATCATGTTATAACATTCAAGTTCCAGTACTCAGATACTTATGTCAGTTCAGTACTCAGATACTCATGTCAGTTCAGTACTTCAGATATCATGTCAGTTCAGTACTCAGATATCATGTTTAGTTCAGTATTCAGATACTAATGTCAGCTCAATACTCAGCTACTCATGTTAGTCAAATACTTAGACATTCATGCCATCTTAATACTCAGATTACTCAAATATTCGTGCTAGTTCAATATTCATATATCCATGTTAGTTTAGTATTCACGTATCCATGTCAGACCAATATTCAGTCAATTTCAGTAGTCATTCAGTTCAGTATCGCAACAGTTCAGTAATTATGTATTCATTCAGTAGCTATACCAAGTGTTAATGAAAGTTCATGTTTCCACCAGACCTGTTTAAGGTCCGGAGTTAGCAGAAGTTACAGTTAGGACAATCATTCGAGGACGAATGATCCCAAGGGGGAGATCATGTAACACCCCGTAAATTCGGCTTAGGTATGAATGAGTTAAAGGAGTAGTAAGGTTATATTTTGGACATGTGAAGTCCCATCGGGATGATTATGGGTAAAATAGTTGTTTCAAAATCAAGATGCAAAGTGAGATGCATAAGATTTGACAAAATCGACTAAGTTTGAAGAAGCTCTGTCTTCCATCAGGTTTTAGTGAAAATGTGTAAGGAATTTGGGAAAACTCAAATCATGAAAGTTGTAGGCCTTCGAAATAGCTTTCCAATGATATATTATGGAGAGTGAACGGATATCTGTGCAAAAGGTTATGTGCATTTTACAGAACAGTATGCGATATGCGCGTCCTGTAGCGCGCCCCTAGCGCGGCCGTGCTTCTTTTGAGGCAGTGTTACTGCCGTTTTGCATGGTCAGTAGCGCGGTCAGGTCTTCAGGTGCGCGTGCGCGCTCGTGGGGGGTCATTTTAAAGCTATATTTCATCCCCCACAGCCCCAAAACATAAAAACTTGCTCTAGAAAGGGTAACTCTCAAAAACCTAACTCCTTAAGGGTCCTTCCACCACCCAAGGTAAGTTCTAATGGTGATTCTAAATTAATTTCAATTTTCCAACATCTTATTAATATGGGTAAACCCTTCATATCATTAGATATTCGATTGGGACATCATTGTTGAGAGAAGGAACCCTAGAACTCGAATTCAAGAAAATTGAACGTCAAGAAGGTAATATCTTCACCCTCTAATTGATTATTGCGTTTGATTAATGATAGTAGACTACAAGTTCATGAGATATGAGTTGATGGGTTTGATATAAAAGCCTGAACAATTATAGGTTTGGCTTATTGATTGTTGATTATTGGTTAAGGGTGTTGTCTATCTTATGGGTGAAGAAGAATGACATTGATTATAAGAAATTTGAGATTTTAGAATTTATCTAGGATCAAGAGAATGGCTTGTTGAGCGTAGAAACACCATTAATAAGGACTATGAAGCTTTATGTCACCAAGTGTTTGAAAAAATGCTTAAGTGACCAGAACAAGAGAATTATTGCTAATATGGAATCCCTTTGACTTGTATTGATATAGATTAAAGTTAAAAGGGTTGGCGAATGTTGTATCACACTCAAGAGCAGGAAGTTAAGGTATGTGAGGCTAACTCTCTATGTTTGGGAATTTTATTGATTCTCCCTACACTACGTTTCTTTTATGACGTTTCCAATTGCCTCAGAAATATAGTTAAGCCTAGTTCCTTGAATAGTTGTAGAACTTCTATTCACTAGCTTTAACTCGTTCACCACTTTCATTCTGAACGCTGTGAGCTCAGTGCGTATTCAATATAGACTTGGGTTTGATTCCCCCGAGTCTTAATATAGATTACTCAGTATGCCATAAACAGTTGAAGTTTCAGTGTTCATGATCAGTTCAAGAATACATGTCTCAGTTTAGTCCTATTCACATTCCAGTATTATGTAACTCAGTGTGTTCCAGTATTCTAGTATCATGTAACTCAGTGTGATTCAGTATTTCGCTATCATGTATTGCAGTTTGATTCTCAGTTCCTGAATGTTGAACACCTGTATTTGGGCCTGAGGCCGTAGTTTATATGCTTTATGCATACTTGGGCCTGAGGCCGTAGTTTATGCATGTTTGGGCCTGAGGCCGTAGTTTATACTTTATGCATTTTTGGGCCTGAGGTCGTAGTTATATATACGTATTCTTGGGCCTGAGGCTGTAGGTTGTGCACATATATATTGGGCCCGAGGCCGTAGCTTATTTTGATAAACAGGTTGTTCATCATTCAGAAGAGGGAGTATTCATATCCTTACTTCCTTTGTTCAGTTCAGTTATCAGTTATCATTTCAGTTACCAGTTATCAGTTCAGTTATCAGTTATCAGTTATCAGTTATCATTTCAATTTCTGCTTCAATAGTATCATTTCATTACCAATTATTAATTCTCAGTTATCAGCTTAGTTTTAGTTTCAGCATCTATAATTCTTTCTTCAGTTGCTTTACATACCAGTGCAATTCAAATGTACTGACGTCCCTTTTGCCCGGAGCCTGCATCTCACGATGCAGGTAATGATTTACAGGTTGATGATCAGAGCGCTAGGATTCTCGTACCAGCTATTTGGTGATCCCCAGTTCTTTCTGGGCATTATCATTACTTTACGGTCTTTCAGTATTGACAGGCAGTCAGTGTTTTTAGTACTTCATTAGAGGCTTCATAGACTAGAGTAACAGCTAGATAGAGTCGCAGGCTTTTCATATTAAGCCGTGTTGGCTACAAATATATTTAAGAATTGTATTAATATTTCCGCACTTTGATTTATATCATCCAGACTTTCAATATATCAGCATGTGTTAATTTATTTTCCGCATTCAGTATGTTATGATACCACATGTTGATTCAGCTAGCCAGTTGGTTCGCTCGGTCACATGTAGTCAGGCACCGAGTGCCGTGTTACATCCAGGCCCAGGTTCGGGGCGTGACAAAGCTTGGTATCAAAGCACTAGGTTCAAATGTCCTAGGGAGTCTATGAAGCTGTGTCCAGTAGAGTTTCCTTTATATGTGTTTGCCGGCCACTCATATAAATGGTTAACTACCAAGACATCCAGGATTGTCTCATTTCTTTCTACTCTAGATCGTGCCATGAAGCTTAGAGAAATAGTTAACCTTCTCTTCCAATCAAATTCCAAACGTATTGGATGCCCAAGCGACGCGCAGGAGAAACATAAGGTCCTAGTGAGGATAATTTTCCATTGGGGTATAATTATGGAGTACAGGTTGGTAAATATGAGACTTGAGAGGACGTTAAAAGTGGGATGCAATGGATAGTAGTACAGATTACAGCATAACCTTAGCAGAAAGTACAAAAGCAATTATGATGTCTTATGGTTATCAGTTTACCTCAGTTACCAGTGATACAGTCTTTCAGTTAGCAAGTTTGTGGTTATTCAGCACTCCAGTATCCAGTTATATGTTTACCAAATATCCAAATTTCACTGTATCAAAATTTTTGGTGACTTGTGAGTATACAGTGATGCATATGGGTTCTCAAAGAAAATGTAAGTAACTCTGGTTATAGCTAAATCTTTGCATATTTTAGGTCCGGATTAAGGCCCAAGAATCGCCGGATGGTGCAATAAGTGATCTATCACATAATGGTATACTCTGAAGGATAAGTTTGTGTATGGTAATCGTATGTGTTTTACCTCGTAGAACAATTTCTTTTAATTTTTGGAAATGGAGCCACAAGTTGGATGATGATAGTTTAGATGTCAGACCCTAACATTGGTCATAATAGTTTTGGACAGAAAAGAGCCTAAGGGCAAAATACCTAGGAGTCAGGAATGATTGTTATTATCAGAGATGTATTTTTCGTACGACTCATGAATATGAATAAGAAGACATGATGTACGAAATGAGAACCAAGAGTAGCCGATATTGAATTTCAGGGAAAGATTTTTAGTTGTCATATTTATTCAAATCAAAACTAGAAGTACCACGTTAGTAAGATACTATTAGAAGCAGCTGTCGATGTAAGATAAAAGATATGACATTTTTCCCTTAGGTTATGTGACTATGTGATTATCGCAGATGTTTATAGTATGATATAATTTTGTATTATATAGAAAGTTTGGGGTTAGATATTCTAATTTTGTTTAAGACAGATGAATTCCCTAAGTGAGATCCATGCACATAGCTTAGAAGGAAAAAAAGGATAGTATGCGACCGTAGAATAGGGTCGGATAGTGAGGGGTTTTAGGAATAATCTTCTGTTTCACTTTAGTTATACAAAGCAGGAGAAAAAAATATGATGCTAGCAGGTGTTAGTAAAATGAAAGTGAGTAAGCTTTGAGCAGATACAACAAATTAGCAATTTCAGCAGAGCTAGTAGCAGTAAAATTTGATCCACTTAGCCAGGTTAACTATAGTGAGGGGATGACAATTTGAAATACCGGACACGAGTTAGAACCCAAAGAGTCTAAGTTAAACCCGAAGTAATGTGGCAGTGGGAAAAAAATCAGCTAGCAGTGAGAGCACAAACTATAGAAGAATAGCCTTTAGGAATTATCGTAATGTGGTTTCTCCAAGATTGACAGTGTGAGCAAAGTTAAATAATTAAGATTGTGTATGATAGTTGTGAATACATTAACTTTCCGTTATGTGAATAATTTAGTTTTTACTAGCTCTGAAGTAAGTTGGAAGATCACTCGTCATTGACGTAGAGTGCAAAGAATTGCAAAAAGAAATAAGGAAAGTTATTTGGATCCCCCAAAAAAAAAAGAATCCCCAACTATAAGACCTTTGGTCTAAGGGGTGATGTGAAAACCATCAGTAAGTCCAGATGGAGATTAGAAACTCGAATAGTTAGAATGGGATATGAAACAGAAAATCTGTTTGGTAATGAGGGAGAATTGTATAATTACCACAGGGATTATGTCTAGCATGTGTAAGAAACACAAAGTGAGTAGAATGACCACCGAGCTTAGTTATTGATGATAAAGTGATCACAGAAAAGCTGTAAAATCATGCCTATTTATGTGTTATGAGGGTAGTGCCATTACACGGGACTCTAAAATTAAGAGTACATGTCAAAGACTTAGGTCACAATAATGCTATAAGTGTTTTCAGGAAGTGCTTAAGAAGATAAAGTGGGAGAAGTATAACTCATGATTGAGGTAGATAAGACAACTCTGGTGAAAGAAGTTCACCGCTTAGCCTAGTTAGGAGTTCGATTTGCATAGTCCAAAGATAGTAGAGTTGTTGTCTAGAATATGACTTGTTCCCCCTTAATAGCCGAAGAGAAGGAGAAACAATGTGATGATCCCTACGTGTTGCAGTTGAAGAGGAGATTCACAAGTATAAAACGATGGATTTTGAATAAGGGGGAGATGATGGTACTTTGAGGTACCAAGACAGATTGTGTGTTCCAGACATAGATGGACTTAAAAGGGGAAGATCTTGTTAGAAGACTATAATTCATGGTATTCTTTCCATCCAGGTTCCCCAATTATACATCATGCCTAAGGAGATTTATTGGTTAAACGACATGAAAAGAAGACGTTGCAAACTTTGCGGCCAATTGTCTGAATTGTCAGCAAGTAAAGTCGAGCAACAGAAAGCCTAGTGTTTTATCACAGAATACACATATTTTGAGTGGAGATGGTAAATATGAAATTTATAATGGGATTATCTTGCTCATTTTAAAATCATGATTTGATTTGATGATCGTAATCGATTCATCAAGTCAGCACATTTCTTGCCAGTAAAGACTACAGATTCAACAGAAGATTATACCAAGTTATACATTCAGGAAATCGTCTAATTGCATGGGACTCCGTGGTCCGTCATTTGAGACTGTGGTGCTCCGTTTAAAATGAACTTTTAGAAGTTCTTTCAGAAAGGATTAGGCACAAGTTTTTCATCCTCAGAAAGATGGCCAAGCAGAGCGCATTATTCAAACAGTTGAGGATATGTCCTTGATGTTAAAAGTAATTGGGATGATCACATACCTCTCATTGACATTGCTAAGAATAACACCTGCCATTCTAGTATCAAGATAGCACTGTGAGAGACTTTGTATGGGCGAAGGTGTAGATCGCCAATTGGTTGGCTCAAAGTTGGTGAAGAGGAGGCTTTGGGACCAAATTTGGTTTATCAGACTATAGAGAAAGTTAAGTTGATTCAAGAGCGTTTGAAGATGTTAGAGTTCCAAGTTGATGATTGGGTGTTTCTGAAAGCTTCACCTATGAAAGGCGTAATGAGATTTGGGAAGAAATAAAAGCTCGGTCATAAATATATCACGTCGTATATGATCCTACAAAAGATCGGTCAAATAGCTTATGAGTTGGAGTTGCCACCAGAATTAGCGGCGGTACAATCAGTATTTCACGTATCATGTTATAACATTCAAGTTCCAGTACTCAGATACTTATGTCAGTTCAGTACTCAGATACTCATGTCAGTTCAGTACTCAGATACTCATGTTAGTTCAGTATTCAGATACTAATGTCAGCTCAATACTCAGCTACTCATGTTAGTCAAATACTTAGACATTCATGCCATCTTAATACTCAGATTACTCAAATATTCGTGCCAGTTCAATATTCATATATCCATGTTAGTTTAGTATTCACGTATCCATGTCAGACCAATATTCAGTCAATGCAGTAGTCATTCAGTTCAGTATCGCAACAGTTCAGTAATTATGTATTCATTCAGTTTAGTATACAAGTGTTAATGAAAGTTCATGTTTCCACCAGACCCGTTTAAGGTCCGGAGTTAGCAGAAGTTACAGTTAGGACAATCATTCGAGGACGAATGATCCCAAGGGGGAGATCATGTAACACCCCGTAAATTCGGCTTAGGTATGAATGAGTTAAAGGAGTAGTAAGGTTATATTTTGGACATGTGAAGTCCCATCGGGATGATTATGGGTAAAATAGTTGTTTCAAAATCAAGATGCAAAGTGAGATGCATAAGATTTGAGAAAATCGACTAAGTTTGAAGAAGCTCTGTCTTCCATCAGGTTTTAGTGAAAATGTGTAAGGAATTTGGGAAAACTCAAATCATGAAAGTTGTGGGCCTTCGAAATAGCTTTCCAATGATATATTATAGAGAGCGAACGGATATCTGTGCAAAAGGTTATGTGCATTTTACAGAACAGTATGCGATATGCGCGTCCTGTAGCGCGCCCCAAGCGCGGCCGCGCTTCTTTTGAGGCAGTGTTACTGCCGTTTTGCATGGTCAGTAGCGCGGTCAGGTGTTTAGGTGCGTGTCGCTCGTGGGGGGTCATTTTAAAGCTATATTTCGTCCCCCACAGCCCCGAAACATAAAAACTTGCTCTAGAAAGGGTAACTCTCAAAAACCTAACTCCTTAAGGGTCCTTCCACCATCCAAGGTAAGTTCTAATGGTGATTCTAAATTAATTTCAATTTTCCAACATCTTATTAATATGGATAAACCCTTCATATCATTAGATATTCGATTGGGACATCATTGTTGAGAGAAGGAACCCTAGAACTCGAATTCAAGAAGATTGAACGTCAAGAAGGTAATATCTTCACCCTCTAATTGATTATAGCATTGGATTAATGATTGTAGACTACAAGTTCATGAGATATGAGTTGATGGGTTTGATATAAAAGCATGAACAATTATAGGTTTGGCTTATTGATTGTTGATTATTAGTTAAGGGTGTTGTTTATCTTATGGGTGAAGAAGAATGACATTGATTATAAGAAACTTGAGATTTTAGAATTTATCTAGGATCAAGAGATTGACTTGTTGAGCGTAGAAACACCATTTATAAGGACTGTGAAGCTTTATGTCACCAAGTGTTTGAGAAAAGCTTAAGTGACCAAAATAAGAGAATTATTGCTAATATGGGATCCCTTTGACTTGTATTGATATAGATTAAAGTTGAAAGGGTTGACGAATGTTGTATTACGCTCAAGAGCAGGAAGTTAAGGTATGTGAGGCTAACTCTATATGTTTGGGAATTTTATTGATTCTCCCTACACTACGTTTCTTTTACGACGTTACCAATTGCCTCAGAAATATAGCTAAGCCTAGTTCCTTGAATAGTTGTAGAACTTCTATTCTCTAGCTTTAACTCGTTCACCACTTTCATTATGAACGCTGTGAGCTCAGTGCGTATTCAATATAGACTTGGGTTTGATGCCCCCGAGTCTTAATATAGATTACTCAGTATGCCATAAACAGTTGAAGTTTCAACATTCATAATCAGTTCAAGAATACATGTCTCAGTCTAGTCCTATTCAACATTCCAGTATTATGTAACTCAGTGTGATCCAGTATTCTAGTATCATGTAACTCAGTGTGATTCAGCATTTCACTATCATGTATTGCAGTTTGATTCTCAGTTCCTGAATGTTGAACACCTATATTTGGGCCTGAGGCCGTAGTTTATATGCTATATGCATACTTGGGCCTGAGGCTGTAGTTTATGCTTTATGCATGCTTGGGCCTGAGGCCGTAGTTATGCTTTATGCATTTTTGGGCCTGAGGCCATAGTTATGTATACCTATACTTGGGCCTGAGGCCATAGTTATGTATACGTATACTTGGGCCTGAGGCCGTAGGTTGTTTACATATATATTGGGTCCGAGGCCGTAGCTTATTCAGATAAACGGGTTGTTCATCATTCAGAAGAGGGAGTATTCATATCCTTACTTCCTTTGTTCAGTTCAGTTATCAGTTATCATTTTAGTTACCAGTTATCAGTTCAGTTATCAATTATCAGTTATTAGTTATCATTTCAATTTCTTTTTCAATAGTATCATTTCAGTACCAATTATCAATTCTCAGTTATCAGCTTAGTTTCAGTTTCAGCATCTATAATTCTTTCTTTCAGTTGCTTTGCATACCGGTGCAATTCAAATGTACTGACGTCCCTTTTGCCTGGGGCTTGCATCTCAGGATGAAGGTAATGATGAGCGCTAGGATTCTCGTACCAGCTATTTGGTGATCCCTAGTTCTTTCGGGGCATTATCATTACTTTACGGTCTTTCAGTATTGACAGGCAGTCAATGCTTTCAGTACTTCATTAGAGGCTTCGTAGACAAGAGTAACAGCTAGACAGAGTCGCAGGCTTTTCATATTAAGCCATGTTGGCTACAAATATATTTCAGAATTGTATTAGCATTTTCGCACTTTGATTTATATCATTTTCAGTATATCATCACGTGTTAGTTTATTTTTCGCATTCAGTATGTTATGATACCACATGTTGATTCAGCCGGCCAGTTGGTTCGCTCGATCACATGTAGTCAGGCACCGAATGCCGTGTTACGTCCAAGCCCAGGTTCGGGGCGTGACAATTTATATTAGAATTATACAATAGAAACTTTCTTTTGAAGTCGTCCAGATTTAGTTACTTGGCAGAACTACAAAGGAAAACTCTAGAGATTAAAAAGGAAATCCAAAATTATTGAGGGACAAACACAAGGGTTGTGTGACATTGAACGAGTGTAAATACGCAAGGGCGTATTGTGAGGCCCTAACTTTTTTTATTGTATAAGCATGTCACCTACAAGTAATGGTGGTGAAAGCACAGGAAGTGTAAATGCCAATTGAGATATATTGTTTGCCCTTCAAGCATTGCAATAAGAATTTTCAAAGATGAGTATGAGATTAATAATATGCAAGAGAGGCTGGAAGAAAATAAAAATAGGTGAAGAGTCCCAGTAAATGAAAGGAGGCAAGAACAACCACGTGCACAACCATAGGATGGTGAAGAACACTTTGATGACATTGAAGAAGATAGTAAAAATGACTATGTTGATACATGAAGACATGGTCAAAGAGGGGATAGAGGAGAAGGAAGACCACAAAGGGGACTTGGGAATAAAGAAGGACTTGATCGGAATTTGGGTAGTATTAAGATGAGCATCCCTTCCTTTCAAGGGATAAGTGATCCGGATGCCTATCTAGACTGGGAAAAAAATATTGAGAAGGTGTTTGATTGCCATAATTACTTGGAGGAGAATAAGGTAAAATTGGCAATTACCGAATTCACCGATTATGCTTCAACATGGTGGGATAAGATAGTGGTGAATAGAAGGAAAAATTTGGAGAGACCGGTTTCTACTTGGGAAGATATGAAGGATATTATGAGGAAATGATTTGTTCCTTTACACTACTATAGAGATCTTCATAGGAAAGCAATTCATCATGGTTACAAGAATAGACATTCATTTGAAAAGGATGGAAGAAAGGTGACACTTTCACCTTAAAACCAACGCAAGTTATTAAAGATCAAATGAAGTTAAGAGATTCTCGTGGGAGTAAGGAGAAAGAGAAAAAAAAAAGAGCATAAGAAAGAAGAAGAGAACAAAATAAATGAGAGATAAAAAAAGATGATTTTGTAAAAATTGTGAGACCCAGTGAGCAAGAAAAAAAGAGGGGAGAGAAAATAACAAACATTGGTGAGGAAAAAGAAAATGAGGTAAAATAGAAAAAAATAAGCCTATATGCAAAATCCAAAGAGTGTGTGAGTCCATACAATTCTAGGTCACACCTTGTGGTTCTTTTGTATAAGGGATCTTATTTGAGCGCATCAATTAGCCATTCCTTTGCATAGTGTTGCTTCTTTTCTTTTGTAGGAATCCAAGGATATCTATCCTGAGGATGTTCCAAATGTATTGCAACCAATTCGAGGAATTGAACACCAAATTGATTTCATCCCGGGAGCATCTATTCCAAATAGACCGGCTTATCGAAGCAACCCCGAGGAGACAAAAAGTTGCAGAGAAAAGTAGAGGAGATTTTAGCAAAGGGACACGTCTGTGAAAGTATGAGTCCATGTGCAGTGTCAGTGCTTCTAGTGCCAAAGAAGGATGGAACATGGAGTATGTGTGTTGATTATTGCGCCGTTAACAAGACACCGGTAAAGTATCAATATCCCATACCTAGACTAGATAATATGCTTGATGAATTATGTGGTTCATGCATATTCTCTAAAATTGATCTTAAAAGTGAAAATCACCAAATTTGTATGAAACCTAGTGACTAATGGAAAATTTCCTTTAAAACTAAACATAATTTGTTTGAATGGATGATTATGCCTTTTGGATTAACTAATGCACCTAGCACTTTCATGCGTTTAATGAATCATGTTTTATGTTCTTACATTGGAAAGATTTTTGTGGTTTATTTTGATTACATCCTTATTTATAGTAAGTGTCTTGATGAACATGTAAAGCATTTAAAATGTGTTTTGGAAGTGATTAGAAACGAAAGATTGTATGTTACTTGAAAGTGCACATTTTGTATGGATAAGGTAATTTTTCTTGGGTTTGTTGTCAGTAGTAAAGGAATTGCGGCAGATGAGGAAAATGTGAAAGCTGTGAAGGATTGGCCAACGCTAAAATCTATGACCGAGGTGCGATGCTTTCATGGTTTAGCTAATTTCTATCGAAGGTTTGTTAGGGACTTTAGCTCTATTACAGCACCATTAACTGAGGTCATAAAGAAGGATATGGGTTTTACATGGTAGAAGCCTTTAACTTGTTGAAAGAAAAACTTTGCTTTGCTCCATTATTGCAATTGCCAGATTTTAACAAAGATTTTGAGGTTGAGTGTGATGCATCAGGAATCAGAATAGGTGTTGTGCTAATGCAGGATCAAAAGCCAATCACATTCTTTAGAGTAAAACTTGGAGGAGCTATATTAAATTATTCAACATATGATAAGGAGCTTTATGCATTGGTGAGGTCGTTGGAGACATGGCAACACTACCTTTGGCCTAAGGAGTTCGTTCTTCAGACATACATAAATCTTTGAAGCATTTAAAAGTCCAAGGAAAACTCAACTGAAGGCATGACAAATGGTTTGAATATATAGCAATATTTCCTTACATGATTCAATACAAGCAACGTAAGAAAAATATAGTTGTTGATGCACTATCTCGTAGTTATGCCCTTCTGTCAGCTCTTGCTTCTAAGTTGTTGGGATTTGAATATATTAAAGAATTGTATGCTAAAGATCATGATTTTCGTCAGATATTTTAAGAGTGTGGAGATACTTCTTTTGATAAATATTATAGACATGAAGGCTATTTATTCAGAGAAGGTAAACTATGTATTCCTATGTGTTCTATAAGAGAGTTACTAGTAAGAGAAGTCCATTCTAGAGGCTTGATGGGGCATTTTGGTGTTCAAAAGATTTTGGACATATTAAACGAACATTTATTTTGGCCTCATATGCGTAGGTACGTCGAAAGAATTTGTGTCCAATGCATATCGTGTAGGCAAGCAAAGTCGAAACTCTTGCCTCATGGGTTGTACACACCTTTACCTGTACCTAGTGGACCTTGGGTGATTTGTCTATGGATTTCGTGTTAGGACTACCTAGGTCAAAAAAAGGGATAGATAGCATATTTATTGTTATTGACATATTCTCTAAAATGGCTCATTTCAAACCATGTCACAAAACTGATGATGCTACTCATGTTTCTACTTTGTTCTTTAGGGATGTTGTTAGGTTGCATGGCATTCCTAAAACGATTGTGAGCGATAGAGATGTAAAGTTTCTTAGCCACTTTTGGATGGTTTTGTGGGGTCTTTGCTCCATTTGAAGTTGTGTATGGTTTTAATCCTTCGACACCATTAAATATGGCTCCTTTACATGTGAAAGAGCTTGTTAGCTTAGATGGTAAAATGAAGGCTGAGCTGTTGAAGAAAATCCATGAACAAGCATGACAATAAATTGAAAAGAAAAATGGACAGTATGCATCGAAAGCTAACAAAAGAAGAAAACGTGTGACCTTTCAACCAGGAGATTGGGTTTGGGTACACATGAGAAAGGAAAGATTTCCAACTAAAAGAAAGATCAAGTTGCATCCACGGGGAGATGGACCTGTCCAAGTCTTGGAAAGAATCAATGATAATTGTCACGACCCAATCCTCCCTCTGTAAGATGTCGTGACAACGCCTAGTCTCTACGACTAGGTAAGCCTAACATCTACGGAAATAACCAAAATGAAAGCAAAAACCTTAACAACTAACAACATCAAAAAATTTAAATAAACGATAGAGATACCGCTCGGCATATACAATAACTAACTCTCAAATATATAAAAAAAATTCCCAAGACCTGGAACACCATAAGTCACAAGATTCTAAGATTTGTCTGACTGTTTTGTACATCAGTATTTAGAAGAAGTAAGGAAGAAAAACACAAAAGAGATAGAGGGGGACTCTGAGGTTTGCGGACGCGGCAGATGTACTTTGAAGTTTCTAGAGCAGCAGCAAGTACACAACTAGAAGCGAGACTGGTAGGAGGTACCTAGATCTGCACACGAAAACATGTGCAGAAGAGTAGAATGAGTACACCACAACGGTACCTAGTAAGTGCCAAGCCTAACCTAGGTCGAGTAGTGACGAGGTCAGGTCAGGCCCTACCTCCCAGAATACCGTCCCATATTCCCAAAGTAAATATGCAGTGGGATCTCCCGGGATACCATCCCGTAGTCCCAAAGTAAATATGCCGGGGTGTTGACTTATATGAGTCCACCAAACTATAGAGTACCTGGTCCTCTATGAGACTGATACGTAGAATGCAGTAACGACTGAATGTAAAGAAGGCCAGAGATTTTCTACGTGGAAAAATCCCACACAAGGGGATAAAAAAACCACGACCTACACCTGTAGGCTTTAAACTCAACTAACTTGTAATCTACCTATTACAAGCCACTTTGCAAACACCCTATTGCAAAGACTTCAAACTAACTTGTGATGCACCACCACAAGCCACTCTATAACTCTCTTAGTTACTGAGGATTTAACTTATGACTATTCCTAGTCACAACATAAACTCTAAAGTTTACGAATTTGGTTTGTTCCTAATACAACGCTTCTAAGAAAGCAAACTAGGAATTACAATGTAGAACAACTAACAAGATTACAACTCAACTTTGGACATTCATAAGACTCGATTAGAAGCTGATCCTTAGTGGAGTTGTCTTCTTGTTCTTGACACACACAGTGACTTCAATGCTAGATGAACTTTGTTATGCTTGAGAGAATATCACTGAATACACAAGTGAAGTGTGTCTTGCACCAGGTTGTTTTATCACAAAAGATATCACAATGGGTGGTGATGTCAACTCTTGGTGTACTTCTTCCCAGTGAGAAGTGACTGCTGTACAGTCTGCACATCCACTTCTGGGCAGTTGCGTTCCAGCTGGATAGTGGACTTTGTACTTCTGTCAGGACACACCAACGGACCAGGTCCTGGTTGTGTTCCTCTTCTGTAACAGTTTCCAGATGGTCACTTTCTGCTACGTTCCAGCTGTGCACTTGACCTGTACTTCTGTCAGAGAACTCCAACGGAGTAGGTCCCTGTTGTGTTTCTCTTTATATTGAATGCGTACAGTCACTGACTTGTGTTTTTTGTTGGAGAACCCTAAAGGACCAACGCATCGGGTCCCTGTTGTGTTCCTCCCTGTGGTCATTCATCCATTTTCTGATTTTCAGACTTTGACCAGTTCATATGAGATGTGTATCCTTTGCGACAAGGATCTCTATCTGGTTCTTCATAACAAGTTTGTTAGATCATCAAAACATAAGAAGCATAGGGCTAAGACATCTGAAAACCCAACAATTTCCCCCTTTTTGATGATGAAAAACTTGGGCATGAAAAGCATTGGTTTAGATCAGAATTATCAATTAATTAACCAGATGAGACGTCAACAGTTCCCCCTTAATCTTAGATCTGCCTCCTTTGACATCACAGGCATAGTTCCCCCTTAATCTTCTCAACCCCATCTATTTTTCCCCCTTTTGGCATCATTAAAAAGAACAACTTGTATGACGAAGGGCACACGCAGGTAATAAGAATAAAGAAGTCTAACACAGCTAGCTCATGCCACATATGTGCACACAACATGACAGAAAGGAGAAGCCAGAGGAACACAGTGTTGTACATGCAAGGAAAGGGGAGCTGTTTCATTAATGTTTACATTGGACTGACCAAGTCAGGAGCAGTAATGGTTAATTTCAACATGCCATCACACAAAAACAGAACAAGTAAACACCAGTAAAATAGCAGCCATAGGAAGTTGGAACAAAAATAGCTAAACACTAGGGAGGATCTTAGGGAGCACTAAGGGAAGGAGGCTTGGAGGAAGAGACAACAATGGTTTTGAGAACCAAGTCCAGTCTAGCATTTGCGGCCAGTTGTTCTTCAAGTAGTTGAGCCAGGAGTCTCTCATTTTCCTTTCAGGTTCGAACCAAACCCGGTTACCCATTCTCCCACGAACTCAAATAGGTAATTTGTTTGGAAATCGGACCTCAAATTGAGGTCCAATCCCAATTTTGAAAACCTAGGTTCTACCAAAC
>NC_031991.1:14977601-14985886 GCF_001879085.1 Nicotiana attenuata
GGGCGTTTATCAGCTGAGAAATGGTCGAGATGCTTCCACCAACTTTTTCTATGCATTCACATTCTTCTAGAGTGGTCTTAGAAAAGGTTTGCTTGTGTGTGCCCACTCTAGGATTTCCCAAGGGAACCTTATAGAATCTGAACACTTGAGTGAGGAGAAAGCCATAAGGTAACCCATGATTTCCACCCTTAAAATTTGCCACCTTTTGCATATGATCTATCATGATTGCTGGCAAATTGATTGGTACAAACTCATCAAGCGCTTCCATCAAGACCAAATCTGACTTTGTAGCAATGAAACATCTCTCAGAGAGGGGTAAGAGTACTTTATTAACCAGTTCAAAGAGAAGCTGATACTCAGGAAGCAATACCTTCTTATGGACCTGTTCCCCCTACTGAATAGCTTGCTCTTTCATGATGGCTCTCCGAAAGTTTATTCAACATACATCCTTAACTGAGGATATACCTTCACACAGAACTCTGAGAGTTTTTCCCAATGTTGAAGAGTCGAGTACGATATCCACTCCATTTACAAGCGCACAGATGTGATCCCCCTCAACGGTGAAGAGAGATGAGTAGAAGGTTTGCACTGCATCTTCGTACACCAGAGGCATGCTCCCTTCAAACAGGTGTTCCCATTGTTGAAATTCCACAATCTCCAGAATCTGTCTCATGCCTGACATTTCCGAAATTGCTGGATCAAATGTTCGACCCTACAACACCTTTTGAGTTCTTAAACTTTGCTGCCACTGAACACCATCACAGGTCAAGGACCTTGTTGAACTAGGTTCCTTAACGGTTTCCCTTTCTTGTTTGCTGGTCCCTTCGGTAGACTTTCCTATCCATCTTGCTGCCCCCATAGTATTATCCTCAGACACGGCTAGCTCAGTTTTACTCCGTTTAGACTTGCTGCTGTGCTTCCCAGATGACCCTTTCTGCTCCTCAACAGTTTCCTTAAGTGTCATAGACTGTTGCACTAAAGAACCAGGTTCCCTAGAAGCATCTTTGTCTATCTGGTTTACTGACACACTCTTGATGAAATCCTTTGGATTTATTTTCCTCTTTTTCCTTATCTTGATGCTTCTCTTACTTTTATGCAATGAGGATTTAAAATTCTCTTGCTGTAGTGACCTGGTGATGGGTGATTTTGAGGAAGACTCCAAGAGCTTGGACTGAATAGGAGGTGCAGGAGTGAGTTTGCATGGAAGTGAATCAGGTTCATCAGAAGGCTTTTCTGTAAGTATCTCATGAACCAAGGACTCGAGGAGTGCTATGGCTCTTACATCTCCTAGGAATGGTAGGTCTTCCCCTTGATACTCTGAAAAGATATGACTCTTAGCAGATATAGCCATGATGTTATGAGCAGCTTCCTTTTCTGGTGACTCCTTGAGAGTCACTGAGTCCAACATGGAGGTGTTTAGGTATTGGTCAGGATCATCCTCAGGGGCTTCTGATACTCGAGGAGTACGACCTCCTGTGTGATCCTTGATGAGATCGCAGGATTGACTGGACATAGGATTCTCAAAATTGTGGTAAACAGGGTTTATTAGAAATGGAAAAACTGTAGGGGTGGAGGAGGAACCGGAAGTGTATAAAGTGGTAGAAGGCGTGAAATAATGATGCTCTGGGAATGATTTCAAGGGTGATGAAGAAGTGGGAGCAGTGTTAATGGCAGGGGAATGAGAAGATTGTTTGATCGCCATTGGATGAGTATTTAGTATATGAGTTGAGAGAGGAAGGAATAGATAGGAAGAGGATCCTAGCTATACACAGGGGATGAAGGTTCATAACTTGCCGTGAGAGAGAGGAGAAGTTCTTTATTGGAAGAAGAACTAATGATGAGTGGGGAGCGAAATAGGTTCTGAATAGTTCTGAAAATGGCGGTAGATTTGTGGGGAAGTGTTACCGTGCAGACGGGATGAAGGATTTGACAGACAAGATATGACACTCAGACGTTGAAAAGTCGAATGACGTGGCAGCTGAATTACAAAAGGGCATGCAAAAATTAAGCACATTACTACTAACCTCAGATACGGGAACCTGATGCCAGAGCAATCTTTTGAACAAGGCTTTAGCAACTCCCCCCCTTGCAGTTCATAACTGTACCTTTGGTTTCTATGATCGTCATGCGTGTTTACCTACAACGGTATTGATGCGAGTTAGGCTTGGTCAAAAAACACTTTAGCTACCTTTACCTGCAGGTGTCTTACACAGCCAACAGATGGAGAATCAGGTTCTTCATTAGATTCTTGTGGCCTCGTTTTCACCTCGATTTATTTGAAATATTCTCTACTTGAGGCTTTGATGCAGATATCTGGAGTTTGGTCTTCTGTTTTTCGCAAAGCTTTCCACCAACCAATCCCTCCTTCATGTTGACCCTCAGAGGAGGATCTCATCCTTCGATGTGTTTGCAATTTCTCTCCAGTTGTTGATGAGGTCATTTAGTCTTGCTTCCTTGTCTCCCAGAAGATGAGGCATGAATCATGACAGGTGCACTTTGGTTTCCCAATTTGAGACAGAGGTTGGTTGAAGAGAGACATATGGAGGTTAATTTGATTTCCCCACACTTTGTGTTCTGCTGCTTATGTAGTGCCATAAGCTGCATCTTTACTTCTTCCTTCAGCTTCAGTGGTAGCAAGTGACGTACCAGGTTCTTTGTGAGACATGGAAGATGATATTGCATTGTCTCTCGCCAGTCTCCTTCAGCTTGCTCACTTTATCATCATCCTGATTTGAAGCCTCAGATATTTCCCAGAGACAGGATTGGTTCGTCATATTAATCCTCATGGTTTCTATCTTGGCAAGGGAGAGTGTCTTGATGAATACCTCATGAGCGTCTCCTGTCATTTAGTGCTTCCTTTGTTGGAGACCTTTTGGCCTTGTTTTGTGGGTTGTTCCCCAGAAGGATTCCTTCACTCGTCTATTTGCATTGTGCTTCCCAAGCTGATCCTTCCTGTTGTCAGAAACAAAGCATTTTCTTGCATTGGCGGTTCCTGGCGAGTTTTGATTTAGGAGGGACCTGGTTCTACACTTGTTCTCAAAGTAGAGAGCAGTATTCATTCCTTTTGCCCAGAATTTTTGGTGATTCCATAAGCGATGAGCACTATCTATGCATCACTTTCCAGTTCAGTCTTTCCTGCTCGAGTGCCAAAGGAACCTTTCTGCCTTTTCATTTACTGAGAATGTAGCCTTTACTTTTTCCTCAAGGATACATTCCATTCCTGCAGGGCTTTCAGTGAGAATCATTTCATGATGTTTTTCAGCTGCGTGCTTTAGACATCCACTGTCCATAGTCCATCGCAGTCTGCTTCCTCTCACTGTTCCCTGCACATGCACATCAAGGGTTAGATTTAGGAACCCAAACTAGTTTGGATCCCTTGTTACTATAGAAAGGATGAATAAGGGATTTCCCGGTCCATGCAGGCAGCATCCGTTTTTTGCGAGTGGTACCTGGTCCTGTGCTAGTAGTCACTCTATTATTGAACGCTTTGTTCTTCTGAGCAGACTGAACCCTGGCCTGACAGTTTTCTTTAAAATGCCCATTGTTTCCATAGTGGGTACATAGCCAATTATCAGGTACAGTGACATACTTGCTGTGTGGGTTGTAGGGAGTTTTCTCCCTTTGGAACCCGATGCCCTGCTTGTTCCCACTATTGTTGAGATACATGGTAGTAACAGCATCCGAGGACCAGGTCCACTTCAAGGACTTCTCAAGATCATTTCTTACTTTTTCCAACTCAGCTTGGAGTTGATGATTCCTCTCGAGTTCACTGCAAAGACTAGTTTTTACAACATTTAACTCTTTTTCTAGCAAGATGTGCGACTCACTAGCTACTTCCTTCCCTTTCCCAAGACTTACATTCCTATGTTCTCTATTTGGTCCCTCAATGGTTTCCTCTAGATCAACACATATCACTAGAAGGTCATCTCTTTCCTCTTCAATAGAGAAGATTTTTTCTTCTAAAGTGTGTTTCTTACTGCTAAGACCTTCTATTGTTTCTTTCAGATCGACAACTACTACCATCAGATCGTCTCTCTCATTTTCCACACTGGTTATTCTTTCATTCAAGGCCTCCTTCTCTATTTCAAGATTAGCTATGGTCTCATACCGGTCTACTACACATACCACCAGATCATCTCTAGATTGCTCTGCCTCTCCTAGTTCTATTGTGAGGGTCTCCTTATCGTTTATAAGGCTATAATAGGCATAAATTAAGACATTTGATAAAGACCTTAGCTTCTTGGAAGAATAGGATTTCAGATTTCTCTGAATATCCCGGAAGCTTACCTCTTCGTCTTCATCTTCATCATCATCATCATCTGACTAAGCCATCAACGCGAATAGTGAGTCATACTTTGTTGCTTTGGTTTCCACTGCCAACAGGGAACTGTTTTCTGCATCTGATTCCCTTTCGGATTCACTTGAGGAGTCTCCCCAAGCAGCAAAGGCCTGCTTAACGATATTGTCTGCAGCACTTTTTTGATTGAATCTTTTCTCTGGAACCAGGTTCCTTTTTCCTGCCTTGTCAGGATTTTGCTTGTACTTCTCCTGTTTTGCAAGTGGGCAATCTTTGATGAAATGCCATGACTTTCCACATCCATGACAGAGATCGTTGTTCCTTGTTTTACTTGAACTGCCCCACTTTGGTATACCACCGTTTCTTAGAACCATTTTTTGAAATCTCTTAGTAAGATAGGCCATATCACTATCTTCATCACTTGAATCACTCCTTTCAGCTTTAAGCACCGGGTTCTTTTCCTTCTTAGGCTCTCTTCTTTCATTGTACTTTCTCTTCATCTTGTATGTTTTCAGATTACCAATCAACTCATCCATGGTCAGAGTCTGTAGATCTTTAGCTTCCGTGATGGCATTTACCTTACTTTCCCAAGACCCAGGTAGAACGCTGAGGATTTTCCTTACGAGCTTATTTCTGGGAATGACATCTCCAAGTGAATGAAGCTCATTTATGATGGAGGTGAATCTAGTGTGCATATCTTGTATAGATTCATCATCCTTCATCCTAAAGAGTTCATATTCTGTGGTGAGCATGTCAATTTTGGATTGTTTGACCTGAGTGGTTCCTTCATGAGCGGTTTGCAACTCCTCCCATATTTCTTTGGCAGTTTCACAAGCTGAGACTCTGTTGTACTCATCAAGTCCTATGCCACACATCAAGATTTTCTTGGCACGATAGTTCTTTTCTACAGCTTTTCTGTCAATGCCGTTGTACTCTCTTCTTCCTTTCGGCACCATTTGTCTTGTTTCTTCAATCTTCTTCATGGGAGCATGTGGACCATCACATATAATGTCCCATAGCTCGGAATCTTCTGCTATGATGAAATCATGCATCCTGGTCTTCCACCAGCCGTAGTATTGTTCATTGAATCTGGGAGGTCTATAGGTTGATTGTCCTTCTTCAAAGCTTGGTGGAGCAGCCATTGAGGATTCCTCCTAGGTGTTAGCCTGATAGGAGAAACCTGCTCTGATACCAATTGTTGACATATGAGTCCACCAAACTATAGAGTACCTGGTCCTCTGTGAGACTGATACGTAGAATGCAGTAACGACTGAATGTAAAGAAGGCCAGAGATTTTCTACGTGGAAAAATCCCACACAAGGGGATAAAAAAACCACGACCTACACCTGTAGGCTTTAAACTCAACTAACTTGTAATCTACCTATTACAAGCCACTTTGCAAACACCCTATTGCAAAGACTTCAAACTAACTTGTGATGCACCACCACAAGCCACTCTATAACTCTCTTAGTTATTGAGGATTTAACTTATGACTATTCCTAGTCACAACATAAACTCTAAAGTTTACAAATTTGGTTTGTTCCTAATACAACGCTTCTAAGAAAGCAAACTAGGAATTACAATGTAGAACAATTAACAAGATTACAACTCAACTATGGACATTCATAAGATTCGATTAGAAGCTGATCCTTAGTGGAGTTGTCTTCTTGTTCTTGACACACACTGTGACTTCAATGCTAGATGAAATTTGTTATGCTTGAGAGAATATCACTGAATGCACAAGTGAAGTGTATCTTGCACCAGGTTGTTTATCACAAAAGATATCACAATGGGTAGTGATGTCAACTCTTGGTGTACTTCTTCCCAGTGAGAAGTGACTGCTGTACAGTCTGCACATCCACTTCTAGGCAGTTGCGTTCCAGCTGGATAGTGGACTTTTTACTTCTGTCAGGACACACCAACGGACCGGGTCCTGGTTGTGTTCCTCTTCTGTAACAGTTGCCAGATGGTCACTTTCTGCTACGTTCCAGCTGTGCACTTGACCTGTATTTCTGTCAGAGAACCCCAAGGGAGCAAGTCCCTGTTGTGTTTCTCTTTATATTGAATGCGTACAATCACTGACTTGTGCTTTTTGTCGGAGAACCCTAAAGGACCAACGCATCAGGTCCCTGTTATGTTCCTCCCTGTGGTCATTCATCCATTTGCTGATTTTCAGACTTTGACCAGTTTATATGAGATGTGTATCCTGTGCGACAAGGATCTCTATCTGGTTCTTCATAACAAGTTTGTTAGATCATCAAAACATAAGAAGCATAGGGCTAAGACATTTAAAAACCCAATAAGGGGGGATCTCACGGAATATCGTTCCATAGTCCCAAAGTAAATATGCAGCTCAAACAACGAAAGTAATAGTTACAGCAAGAAATCCTATAATTTAGACTAAGTACAAGTCAAGGAAAAGCAGGAAATCCACTAAGAATGCTACACAGAGTTCAGATAAGAATTTAAGTCATGTAGACATGCTATTCTAGGATAAAGAAGATAACTACACATGCGGGTATAACTCAAATAGGAAGAACATGTTATTACTCAGTATAAATCAGATTTTACAACAAATAGCCCGTGTACGCACTCGTCACCTCACGTACATGGCGCTCACATATCACAACAGTACCAATTCCTAAGGGAGTTCCCCCACACAATGTTAGGCAATCTACTTACCTCGAACCAAGCTCAATCAATCGGTAACAATGACTTTTTCATGAATATCCGACTCCAAATGGCCCAAATCTAGCCAAAAGCAACTATATATCATAAATACAACTATAATAGACAAATCTAATTAATGAAATCAAGACTTTAATAAAAATTCAAAAATCACCCTAAAAGGCCTCCCCAGGCCCACGTCTCAGAATCGGGTAAAAGTCACAAAATATGAACACCTATTCACTCATGAGTTCACTTCTACCAAAATTATCCAAATTCGATATAAAAATCTTAATTAAAACCTAAAATCTTAGTTGAAGAACTTCTTCCCATTTTCCCCCAAATTTTTAACCCAAATCCGAAATTAAAAGATGGAATTAATGATAGATTAGTGGGATATAACCGAAATCAAGTGTAGAATCATTCCCCAATCATTGTCTCTGTAAATCCCTCAAAATCTCGTCCAAATCCGAGCTCTCAAACTCAAGTTTTGATAAAAACGGCTAAACCCTCATTTTTGAAATGTTTAATACTACCTAGGCATCCCTTCTTCGCGAACGCGGAAGACCCCTCGCGTTTGTGAAGAGCAACTTACTCCAGCCCAGATTTCCTTCATCGCGAACGCGAGGCCCTTGTCGCGAACACAAAGGTCACTCAACTCAACCCTACGCGAATGCGGGACCAACATCGCGAACGCGTAGGAAAAAGGGCCTGGGGACCCAGCTGGACAGTTTCTCTATACGAACATGGGACCTTGTTGGCCCAAGTAAAGGTGAGTTTTGAAGACTGACAAAGGAACTCATACATGGACCAGGTCCATCCTAGTGAGGCACAGATATAGTCAACTCAAGCATGTGAGATGCACGTGAAGGAGATAAACCTAACTTACCAGAAGTGATATCTCCTCATCATGATCAAAAAGGTTGAATATTAGATAAGGAGAAAGACTCCTTACACAAAGTGAACACGGTTAAGAGAAGGATAGAGTTAGAGGATGAGATCAACTAGAACTCTTCCACCATGGAAGAGTAGCATCAGAATTCTAGTCAATCTCTATTTACTAACTCCATAATATCAGTGTTGTTCTCTTTTACAGGTAACGCACATAAGCAGAAGTAAAACATAAATTGAGAGCAAAATAGCAAGGCAATTTTGCAAGCAATTTGTGTGTGATTCAAGCGTGCAAACCTGAAGCTACTTGAACCAGATAGAAGAACCAGTTCCAAGTATCTGTCTTTTATTATAGTTCAATTGTAGTAGGTGGTTTTCATATTGTACCTTTCAGCTTATCTAGAAGCAATTGTATTAGGTACTCAGAGTT
>NC_031991.1:14989982-15032562 GCF_001879085.1 Nicotiana attenuata
AATGGCAAGGACTCCCTAGGTAAGTTTGATTCCAGAAGTGATGAGGGAGTATTCTTGGGATATTCTTCACATAGCAAAGCTTATAAAGTGTACAACAAAAGAACTATGTGTGTAGAAGAAAGTGTACATGTAGTTTTTGATGAAACTAACATTCTTTCTGGGAGACAGGAACATGAAGATGAAGCTATTGGGCTGGTAAAAGAATTAAGTGAAGTCACAGCCCAAGCTGAAGCTGCACCAGAAGTAGGAACAGGTGATGGAACAGGTTCTTCCATCCAGGGCAACTTGACAGGGGGAACTGAACAAAGAAGAACTGAATCTAATTCCCAAATGGAACTTGTCCATGAGCCTGTTCCTCAGCAGCATAACATGGGAGAAACATCAAACAAAAACCAGTTGGTTGTGAAACCTTACAAGTATCAAAGTTCGCATCCCATTGAGAACATAATTACTGATCCAACCTCTGGAATTAAAACTAGATCTCAATTAAAGAATCTGTGTGCTTTTGATGCTTTCTTATCTCTTATTGAACCTAAAATTGTTGGTGAGGCTTTGCAAGATTCAGACTGGGTAAATACAATGCAAGATAAACTCAATCAGTTTGAAAGGAGTCAAGTTTGGCATCTGGTTACAAGACCCAAGGACAGATCAGTAATTGGCACTAAATGGGTCTTCAGAAACAAACTTGATAAAGATGGAACTGTTACAAGGAATAAGGCAAGGTTGGTGGTTCAAGGTTATAGCCAAGAGGAGGGTATAGACTATGATGAGACCTTTGCTCCAGTTGCAAGATTGGAAGCAATAGGACTCCTTGTAGCTTTTGCAGCACACATGGAATTTACTCTTCACCAGATGGATATGAAGAGTGCTTTCCTAAATGGATACTTAAAAGAAGAAGTATTTGTCAAATAACCTCCAGGGTTTGAAAGCAAGGAGTGTCCAGATCATGTATATAAACTAGACAAGGCACTCTATAGACTTAAGCAGGCCCCTAGAGCATGGTATGAACGGCTATCCAAATTCCTGCTTGAACATGGCTACAAGAGAGGTAAGATTGACAGTACTCTATTCTTGAGGGAAAAAGGTAAGGATCTACTAGTGGTACAAATATATGTTGATGACATAATTTTTGGGGCAACCACTGAAAAACTTAGTAAGGATTTGCTAAATTAATGGGGAGTGAATTTGAAATGAGTATGATGGGTGAGCTTAAAGTCTTCTTAGGCTTACAGATCAAACAAAACTCAAATGGAACCATGATCCATCAGCAGAAATATGCAAAAGAGTTGATTAAGAAGTTTAAAATGGACGAATCAAAGGAAATAGACACTCATATTGCAACAACTACTAAATTAAACATAGATGAACCTGGTTCATCTGTTGATCAGAAGTTGTGTAGGGGTATGATTGGTTCACTTCTGTATCTTACTGCTAGTAGACCTAACATTGTCTTCAGTGTAGGGCTTTGTGCTCGATTTCAAGCAAATCCTAAGGAATCCCACTTGACTACTGTCAAGAGGATATTGGGATACTTGAAAGGCACTACTGACCTTTTCCTTTTGGTATCCAAAAGGTAGAAACTTTAATTTAGTGGGATATGTTTATGCTGACTATGCAGGTTTCCTTA
The DNA here is from genome assembly GCF_001879085.1 of Nicotiana attenuata. Taxonomy (NCBI): domain Eukaryota; kingdom Viridiplantae; phylum Streptophyta; class Magnoliopsida; order Solanales; family Solanaceae; genus Nicotiana; species Nicotiana attenuata. The sequence goes on from NC_031991.1 coordinate 14,991,610, forward strand.
TGGACAGAAAGAGCACCTCAGGTATGGCTCATTTTCTTGGTTCATGTCTGGTATCATGGGCCACTAAAAAGCAAAACTCAGTGGCCTTATCTACTGCTGAAGCTGCGTATATTGTTGCTGCCTCTTGTTGTGCCCAATTGATGTGGATCAAATAGCAGTTTATGGATTTTGGTATTGAAGTTGGTTGCATCCCTATTTTTTGTGATAACACTAGTTCTATTAGTATGACTAAGAACCCAGTTCATCATAAGAGAACTAAGCAGATAGATGTTAGACATCATTTTATAAGGGACAACTATGAGAAAGGATTGATCACTATACAATTTTGTGCTACTGATAAGCAGATTGCTGATATTTTTACAAAAGCACTGAGTAGAGAAAGCTTTGAAAGGAACATGTTAGAACTAGAGATGATTAATATCACCTAATGAAACCAGTTCAGAATGCACAAGAAAAAAAATTGAAAAAAAAAATGAAAAAAAATTTTTGGTTAGAAAATTTGGAACTTGTGTAAATATCTAGATTGATTTTTGCTCGCTTCATAATGTAAATAGTATACTCCTGTGCCATGTGTTGATAAGACTCACTGATCTCTAACAAATTTCTCTATTTTGGTAAATTGAGGCATGATCAAGAGGATTCTTAGTGAAGAACCTGGTTCATCAGTACTGGTTCATCTGAATAACGAGGTATGTTTTCTATACTCTGCACAATTAGAAATATTAATATTTAATTCATGAGTAGAGTCCTACATATAGTCAAAAACCTCAGAAAAAAACCTATCCTTTTAAATTTGAACCAGTTCCGTCTCTATTAGAATTCTCATCGCACAAAATGCCTAAAATCTAGGAAAGCTTAACCGCTCATTCAACCTGAAATTTTAGGTTGATTGGACTTCTAATTGACTGCAAAAAGCTACCGTTAGTCATTAATTAATCCTCTCTCTTTAAAAACCATCATCACCATCACTGCCACTCTCATAATTCTAAAACCGTCGAGTTTCTTCTGCTCTTTATTCTTCTCTCTTCCAAAATCCCAATTCAAAAATCCTTTTCTAGAATTAGCAAGATGTCTAACCCTCAAGATAACCCAGGTACTCCTCCACAACCTACCCCCTCCGATTCCACCACACCTCCTCAACCCAGCACTACCCCCCAACCTAGGAGAAGACGAGTAAAGATGCTTGCTCGCAAAACTGTGGCTACAGGTGTGCTTTCAAAGAAACTGAATGAACAATTGAAGGCTAGCCAAGCCCAAGACTCTGAAAACTCAGATGATTCCTTAAAATCTGCGAGTGAGGGGGAAGGAACTGGGTCTTCTGATTCTGAAAAGGTTCCAAATCCCCCTTCTGAGGTACGCTCCATTTTGGTTGAAAATTTGGATAATAGGTTTGTTCTAGTTGGGTCTGTTATGAATGTGGAAACACCTGAGTCAAGAAGGAGAGGAGGTAAAAATAAAAGTGAAAAAGAAAAGGAGAGCGAGGGTGTGAGTAGTGATGTAAGGGGAAGAGGGATAGAAGTGGATGATTTTTCACCCACCTCAAAAATGGTTAGACCCGTTATCTGTGGAGCTGAGGATGAATTTGTAGAAGAAAGTAGCAAGAAAATAGGGGGAAGTGGATCAGGGGAGGCTGCTGAAGGGCTGGTTAATCTAAGTTCACATGTTGATGAACCCGGTTCATATATTGAGGAGACCCTAGCAGACCCTCTGAAGAAAGTAGGTGCTGGTTACAACCCCAAGAAAAGGAGAACCCCAACACCAAAGGTTCCCAGCACTGCAAAGAATACCAAGAAAAGAAAGGATACTTCTCCAACAACTGCTGAGATTCCCCTACCAAAAGGAAGCCACAAGAAGTATGGTGAAGCAGAGTGAGAGTGAGTTACAAAAGGCTATGGCAGAAAGCAAGAAGAAGAGGATGGATAAAGGGAAAGCTAAGGTTGCAGAGCCTGCTGAGGATGTTGATGTGGATGAGATGGAACAGGTCCATCAGGAAGAACACACAACTGTGGAGGTTTAGACCCCCAAGCCCAAAAAGACCAAGACTTCTTCCAAGAAGTCTTCATCTGTGTCTAAGACTGCTGAACCTTCATTGGCCGAGGACAAGATTTGCTGTGAAAATCAAACAAGTTAGAATTACTGAGGAGGAGGAATGGAGTGGTGAAGAAGAGAGTGAATCTGATGCTTAACAAGATAAGCTCGCCAAATTTGGCAAAAGAAACATTTTGAAGGGTAGACTTCTGAAGGATTTGGAGGAACCAGGGATGGTTAGTTAGTTGATGCTCTGCTGCTCAGGGTTGGAAGGACATGGTCCTTCAATTGGATGGTAGGCTGGCCAGGACTGAGATCATTGAGTTCATGACATATGCAGAGGTCCAGGATGGTAGAGTTACCAGTCAAGTGAAAGGAGTTCAAATAACATTTGATGCAAAAGAGCTGGGTGAGATCCTTGACATCCCTTCTGAAGGGTATGATGACTACACATGGCAAAAATGGCCAAGTCTGGACTCCCTTCCTACTGCCCTTGCCATCACTAGAAGGTTTTGTGATGTCCCAGAGGTAAATGAAGCCAAGGTCGTGTATAAAAGTGAAATGAAGCCCTGCCACAAGGTCCTGTTTGAATTTGTCAACAAGTGTCTGCTGCCTAGGCAGGAAAGAAGACACATTGCTAACTACATGGACTTGGTGTTGATGAAGTGCCTTGAAAGTGGCAGGCAGATCAACTGGCCTGCATTTATTACAAGCTACTGGGTAGGGTTATCAATGGCTCCAAGGCTCATTCCACCCCTTATGGGTTTATTCTAACTACTGTTCTGGATCGTTGTAAGGTGCCACTGAAGAAGTGGGAGATGGCCACAAGCAAAGACCATTTTGGAATCAACACTTTGATTGCTTGTGACTATGAGGTCACTGCCATTCCCAATGAACCTGGTTCATCTAAAAAGACACCTATCAATAGCAAAGTCAGAGCTCTAGTGCATGAGAGTGGGGCAAAGGATGCTGAGATAGCTAGGCTGAAGGCTCGTTTAGCAGAGGTGGAATCTGAGAGAGATGCTCTCAGAACTGAGCTCACAAAGGAAAAGGAGAAGAATGATGGCATTCTTCAAAATATGCTGCACCTTCTCCAAGCCAAAACCCAACCCTCCAGCTCTTCCAAGCCTTAAGATCTTTAGCCTTCATTTCCTGAACCTTATCTAGACCTTTCAGTGACCCAGATTAGGGATTTCTTGTTTTGCTCATGTTTTGACTATTTTTGTTTCTTTTTTGTGGATTGTGGTAGAATCATATTCCCTATCAATGAAGTTTACTGTTATTTCTCTTGATGACTATTTATATTTCCTTGATAGTTTGAATATGCTTGGTTGATTACTGATGATTAATCCATGATTGCACTTGCAATTGCCCCAGTGGCCATGAGTAATTGTTAAAATTCTGGGAATCACACTATGTTTATGCAACTTTTCGATGATGCCAAAAGGGGGAAGAGATATTGTGCTTTATATTCTGAATAAGTGATGTTTATAACCTAATGAACCTGGTCCTTGATGATAAGTAAAAAATTTCTAACTTTGCATTGATGAAAAAGATGAATTCTAACAGGGCCTAAGTGAGTCGAAAGTACAGGATTTGTCATCATAAAAAAGGGGGAATTTGTTGGCCCAAGTAAAGGTGAGTTTTGAAGACTGACAAAGGAACTCAGACATGGACCAGGTCCATCCTAGTAAGGCGCAGATATAGTCAACTCAAGCATGTGAGATGCACGTGAAGGAGATAAACCTAACTTACCAGAAGTGATATCTCCTCATCATGATCGAAAAGGTTGCGTATTGGATAAGGAGAAATACTCCTTACACAAAGAGAACACGGCTTAAGAGAAGGATAAAGTTAGAGGATGAGATCAACTAGTACTCTTCCACCATGGAAGAGTAGCATCAGAATTCTAGTCAATCTCTATTTACTAACTCCATAAATATCAGTGTTGTTCTCTTTTACAGGTAACACACATAAGAAGAAGTAAAACATAAATTGAGAGCAAAATAGCAAGGAAATTTTGCAAGCAATTTATGTGTGATTCAAGCGTGCAAACCTAAATCTACTTGAACTAGATAGAAGAACCAGTTCCAAGTGTCTGTCTTTTATTCTATTTCAATTGTAGTAGTAGGTAGTTTTCATATTGTACCTTTCAGCTTATCTAGAAGCAATTGTATTAGGTACTCAAAGTTTTCAAGTTAAAGTTAACTTGAAGTTGTCGCAACAGTTGAGGCTGTATGCTACAACGGATTAAAGTTAATCATAGGTTTACAAAAGAGTTTTTGTAAATGCAGTTTTTGGCTCAGTGATTTTAGTGGAGAGTTTGGGAAAATCCTACTGCAAAGTAGGTCGTGGTTTTTTCACCTTTTGAACCAGGTGTTTTCCACGTAAAATCTTTGTTTTCTTTAATTTATGTACTTATTATTCCACAATAGTAGTAGTTGGAACACATAGAAGAACCAGGTCCTTCTATAATCAAGTTAAGCGAAAAATTGGGTACCACACAAATCACCCCCCCCCCTCTTGTGTGGTATTGAAGTATAAAACATCAGACCTCCATCGCGAACACGTAGGCCAACTACCACAGTGCTTCGTGAATGCGGGACCTCCTTCGCGAACGTGAAGCACCAAATCTCACATGTCACCAGTTCCTTTTCACGAACTTGGGACTTCCCTCGCGAACGCGAAGAAGGAAACCAGAACTGAAGAACACCAGATATCTGCAATCTTTCCTAAGTCCAAAATGATCCATTAACCACCCGAAATCAACCCGAGGCCCCGGGACCTCAACCAAACATACCTACCAGTGCTAAAATACCATACGAACTTAGTCGAGCCCTTAAAATACCTTAAACAACAACAAAAACACGAATCACCCTCCAATCCAAACTTAATGAACTTGAAACTTCAAATTTCTACAACCGATGTCGAAACCTATCAAACCATGTCCGATTGACCTTAAATTTTGAACATAAGTCATATTCAACATTATGACCTACTCCAACTTAAACCGGAATCCGAACCCGATATCAAAAAGTCCACGTCCGGTCAAAATATCCAAAAATTCGGCTTTCGCCATTTCAAGCTTAAATCAGCTACAAACCTCTAAAACACAATCCGGACATGCCCCTAAGTCCAAAATCACCCAGCGTAGCTAATGGAATCGACGAAACTCCATTCCGGAGTCGTCTTCATACAGTTCCACCTACGGTCAAAATCCTAAGACTAATTCCGTTTAGGGACTAAGTGTCCCAAAATATTCCGAAACCAAAAAACAAAACCTCCCGGCAAGTACAGATACGGGAATATCAGTAAATAGGGAATCGGGGCTATTACTCTCAAAACGACCAGCCGGGTCGTTATAATAATGCATATAAGATCGACTTGCCAGATAAGTATCAAGTAAGTGTGACTTTTACTTTATATGATCTTTATCCCTTTGATGTAGGTGAAGATTCGAGGACGAATTCTTTCGAAGATCGGGAGAATGGTACGAGCACGCCCGACGAAATTACAATCAAGGATCTATATTTACCAACTGGACCAACAATCTAGAAAAGCTCAAGAACCAATGCATGAGTTGGTAGAGAAGCTACTTGATAAGAGATCGGAAGTCACAAGTGTGGATGAGAATCCAAAATTTATACACGTATCTCAAGTGAGCCTAAATGGAGATAATCATGATTCTTAATCAAAACGGCGATGAATTAACTTGTGATTGACTATTTAGCCTCTCTCTTAATAATATATTTTGTAGTACTTTATTTTTAGAGTATATTACTTTGAGTGTGTTTTGTTTTATTTTGGAGGCATGCAAGATTTTGTGAATACTTTGGGAGAATTGGAGCAAAGGGATGATACTTAATTCTATCCAACACTCAAAAAACTGTCTGAACATTAACTCAATTTTAAATATTAATTTGTTCAAGTATAGATCAAATTGGGCTAGGATTGGCTGCCAAAGGTATTTATCCAGCAGTAGACTACAAAATTCATCATGATTAATGATATTAAATAGATTCTAATGAGCCAAACCGTTCTTAATTTGGATTTTCCTACATCAAGTTATGGCCATATAAGCTATAACTGTACAAATCTGGATAGAATCATATTGGTCAACTTCAAAATTAGATGTGGAATAACATAAGATGAATTTAGCTGTGAAACTTACCAAACGTGTAGCCTAAAATATCTTCTTTTCAGAGAATCAATAATTGTGCAATTTCAGCACCCCTAGGCAAAATTATAGACTTTCTACCAAGATTGCACCAATCTGTCGAGATTTCCAATACAAGAGATTAAATCAATCATACTTGGTGGAAAATATTAAATTCAATTGTTCTTGTGAACTCATTTAAAAAGTGCAGCAAGTAGTTAGATGATATGACTATGTTTATAGGCCTCCATAAGATTTCTTGGATGACTTTAAGGCCTCCATTGTTGAAGATTGCATGTAGCCACCATTGAAGACCTTTTTAGTATTTGTTTTCATACTTGTAGCTTGCTAAAGAGTAGTTGAAATGGCTATATAAATAGCCATCACTCTTTCATTGTAAGAGATTATATCTTAAAGTGTTATATGAAATAAATTCATCTCTTTGAGAGTTTAGGAGAGTTCTTCTTAAGTTCTACCAAGGACTTGTCTTTGATTGCTTCGAGGATAGTTTCTCCTTGTAAGTAATATTCTATCTTAGGTGATAGATTAGGTTACTTGATTACTGCTCTTGAGATTGTGAAATTTATATATCCATGGTTGCTTGTGCTTCTAATCATGGGGTCTAATCTCCTTGTAAGCTTCTTAATTTTATCTTCAATTCTATATTAATTCTTATTATCCTATCTCACTTTCTACTGTATTTACATCATAAATCTTTTTATCTTGGGTTTTGCATCACAACCAAACCTCATACATGCAACACGACCATCACTTCTACGAAATCGCTTGTGCACAAATACTGTCGCATGCGCACAATCGCTTCTGTGAAACACCCTCTGCAAGAGCGACCTCCCAGCTCCTAGCCTGCCCTTCACTTCTGCGCCCCTATAATCGCAGGTGCGATTTTGCACCCATGCACCAAACTCCCAGGTGCGACGCACCAGCACTAGCAACACCAACTAGCTCCAAACTGATCCGGAATGATTCTAAAATACACCCGAGCCTCCCGGGACCCCATCCAATTATACCAAGGAGTCCAAATACCTAATTCAAACATATCTAAAGATTAAAAATACTAAAAATAAAAAAATAAAAATCATGAATCGACGACCAAAAATTACCTCTTAACTTCCAAACTTTTTAACTTCGCCGAACACATCTGAATTACATTAGACATACCGGATCGCAATCAAACTTTGCACATAAAGCTTCATACAATAAAATAAACATATTTCACGTTCCAGAAGGAAAATCGAAGTCTGATCTTATCAAAGTCAACTATCGGTCAAACTTAAGAACTCTCAAATTCTTTGAACTGCAAACTTTTGGAAACTTGACTCAAAGTTGTTAGGAACCTCCAAATCCAAATACATACCTTAGTTCAAAATCACTATACGAATCTTTTGAAACCATGAAATTATTAATCCGAAATCATTTACACAAAAGTCAAATCTTGGTCAACTCACCCAAGCTAAGGCTTCAAAAATGAACCTAAGTGTTCCAAATCATTCTCAAAACTTCCCAAAATCAAATCAACTATCCTCTCAAGTCACAAAATAATAAATAAATATACGAGGCGCATTGAATAAAAAATAAAATTCAAATACTCAGAACGATCGATCAGATTGTTAAAAAATACGTTCACTTTCGGCTATGGAGAGCGACAGAGGTAATGAATAGGAATAGAGATGAAAGAAAATAGAATGGTGTGCAGTAAATTGATGGGTGTAAAAATGGATCAAATATTTGGGTGGGGATAGGCCATGTCTAGAAAATGAAAAGGAGTATTATTTTCAAATTTGATGTGGCGATGACATGACGCGAGTGTAATACATCTTCCAAACTGATTTTATAATTTTAGGATAGTCTTAATTCCATTTTAAAACAAGAATAAGAGGTAAAAAGTCTCTCGTGAAATTAAAGTGTATAACTAGCTTTTTGGGACAAGTTTAGAGGGGCATTTGCATCTATACCCGTTTTTTGTGCCATATTTTAACTTGTGCCCGCTTTACAAAAAAAATTGCAAGCGTACCCGCTTTTTCACATAACTTCAGCATGCGGGGCTGAAGTAGCAAAGGCAATCACACAAAACTTCAGCATTTTAGTAGCCGGGCCTGAAGTTCAGCTCTAGAGCTGAAGTTTTTGTTTTATAACTCGCGAACTTCAGCTCTAGAGCTGAAGTTTTATTTTATAAGTTTTTGTTTAGTAACCGGAAACTTCAGCTCTAGAGCTGAAGTTTGCCAGTTATAAAATAAAAACTTCAGCTCTAGAGCTGAAGTTTTATTTTATAAGTTTTTATTTAGTAACCGGAAAATTTCAGCTCTAGAGCTGAAGTTTTTTTTACCACCTATTAATATTACATACTAGAGCTGAAGTTTCCAGTTACAACACAAAAAGAGCTGAAGTTTTTTTACCACCTATTAATATTACATACTAGAGCTGAAGTTTTTTTACCACCTATTAATATTACATACTAGAGCTGAAGTTTCCAGTTACAACACAAAAACTTCAGCTTTAGAGTTGAAGTTTTTTGTGTTGTAATTGGAAAACTTCAGCTCTAGAGCTGAAGTTTTAGAAATTCATAATCTAATTTTGACAATGCTTCTGCCATTGTTGCATATGAGGCTAAGACTAGGCTGAAGAGAAACAATGCAGTACCCAGCAAAATATTCGTATTGGCGTGCTCTTGACTTCTGTTCAATTACTATTGATGGGAAGTTCGGGCAATGATATTCTTCAGAGACTACATACTGTGGTAAAAGAAAAAGAAGAGTTGCAGCAACTTGAGATTGAACTACGGGCTCAGCTCATTGCAAGATCAGAGATTATGGAAATACGGAATAGTTTTGCTTGACAACTCAGTTTCAGAAGAAGAAGAAAACGAAGGAAGAGAAGAAGAAGGAGAAAGAGGCTGAAGTTATTTAAGAAGTGGGTACAAGTTAAAAATTTAAAAAAAATGAGTATAGGTTAAATGGGGGCGACCAAATAGGGCGCCCCGTGCAATTTGGCTACTTGTGTATTTTCCCGAGATATCCACATGGTCCATGCTATCGCAGCTAAAGGAGTGCAAGACTTCGCTAATGTAATATTTCATTTGGTTAATAATTTAAATTATATGTATATTGATTATATAATAAATTTCTTATATTATTCGTATAATTTAACTATTAAAATGAATTACTTATAATTTATTTTACGTTATCAACTATTTCTATTGAATAAAATTACTTGACCTTTCAGATTAAATTTTCTTCTTCTCCTATTAATTTCAGAAGCCTTAACTTTAACATTTTAAATATATAACTTTGCACGAAACAAGAGTTAAAATATTTTTAGAACATAGAAAAGAAAATGCAACCAATCTAGTATTCTCTTGGCAATCAACTATTGTACTGCCATTCTCGTCGTAGACTAGGCCTCATTTATTTTTTTAAGATTAAGACGTCTGAATCTAAAAAAACATCTGAATATCAAAATGTGTATTAAGATTAAGACATCTGAATCTAAATACACATCTGAATATATTAAGATGTGTATTAAGATCTGAATAGAAATAATTAAGACTGTTTGATTTTTAACATCTGAATGTATACAATTTATCTTTATTTGAAAATTAATAAATATAAAATTCAATGAAATACTAACTAATCTAATATTCTATCAATAAAATATATAGTTTTTTAAAATATGATAGTTGTTGGTGATGATGGCTAACGGGTGAATGTCGACTAGAGGCGGTGGTTGGTGGTAGTTTTGGTTGATAATGGTGGTTCATGCTAGTAGCTAGTAGTGATTGTTAGTGGTGGCAATTATAATTGAGGATGGTGGTGGTGGGTGGTGATAGTTAACAATGGCGGGTGGTGGTAATAGTTGTGACTGAGGAAGGTGGTGGGTGGGTGGTGGTAGGTTATAAGATGGATAGTACCGGTTGTGGTTGTTGATGGTGATGGGGTGGTCAATTGTGGCAGTTGAGGCTGGATGAGTGTTGATTGTGAGTGAGAATTGTTAGTATACTGTATTTGTAAAATAATTCTGAAAATATAAATGAACATAAACAGAAATGAACATAAACTGAATTGAACAACGAAATAACAGAAAACCAATTCGAGCCCACTGAATTCACAGTGTTTCCTTAAGGAATTTAATCCCCTCCTAGTACCCAAAGTTATGGATTATTTCCTCCCAGGATAGAACGAATTACACACTGGTGTAGTGGTACTTCAAACCCCAGTGTTTCGGCTACCACAAAGTTCAGTAGCAAATCACACTTACTGTTGCTTTGTTTGATGCTAAAAGTATGCAGAAGAAGGAGGAGAAACTCAGAAAATCGTAATGAAATTCTGAGCAGAATAATATTGTATTTATAGCCAAAGTTGGGCTGAAATCTGAAGAGGTGCAACTCTTCAGAATGGCTGTTTATGCAAAACGGCCACAGCATAAATGCCATTACATAAATGGCCATTTACTCAACAATAAAGAGGGAAAATTGAAGGGTAGTTAATTTTCTGTTACCAAAATAGAAAAGTTGGATTGGAGGATTTAATATTAATATTTATTTTAATATTAATATTTAATAACATTTCTGTTAATATTTTACTATTAACAAATAAATTTGGTCCAAAAAGTTAATCAATCAATCGATCATTTGACCAAATCCAAATCCAAATCCAAATCCGAAGCTGAAGCTGCAGCTGCAGCCGCAGCCGAAGCCGAAGCCGAGCGAGCGATGACGACGACGGCGCGAGGCTTGCCTTCTTCTCAACTCTTTAAGAGCCAGAAGAAAAGCAATTGCTTATATATCCATAAAAAACCTCTTCCTCTTCCAATATGGGACAATGTCCATTTGCCAAGGGGGGAAACTTAAAATTTCACTCAAAATTTCATTTCCCTCCATTTCCCATTCACCCTCTTTTAAGTATTTAATATACTAATTAAATACATAAAAAACCCAACAATACCCCACATGAATGGGGAATGGCTATATCACGGAAGTATGCATGAAAAACTGTGTGATTCGCAAGCAAGGATTAATTGCATCTGGATAAGTAGGTTTCCCTTTGAACTTTCGGTAGTGAACTTATGTCGGATATACTCGATCAATCGGTAGATTTGATATCTTTGAACCGTCGAACTTTGGTGTATGCCTAGATAACCACAAGTCACACAACCAACCCTTAACCGTCTTTGGTTCTCATTGTTGTGTTCGTTTCAGCCATGAACACCGCCTGGTTTCATAAGTGCGTAGAGAACTGGCCTTACAAAGTTTTCCTTGAAGCGGCTAACACTTCACACTTACATAGGTGATTTCTAAATGTGTCATCCCGTAGATACACTATTTGATATACCCCGTATCAAATTTAGAAATCATTAAAAAGCCTTAATGCTTTATTCTTGGTACTGAATATTGTCTCATCGCGAGAATGGACCAAAAGTTTAGTTGACAATGTTGAACCGTCATTAATGACTTTGTTTGATCTCCTTGAACTTAGATCTTGGGATCTCCAGTCTTCTAGGTAGAGTTACCGCCACTATGACTTGTTCTCGGCCACAGTCTCATTTCCCTTGACGACTTCTCAACTACCTCTCTAGTTAGGCCTTTTGTAAGTGGATCCGACACATTATCACTTGACTTTACATAGTCAATCGTGATAATTCCTCTAGAGAGTAATTGTCTAACGGTTTTATGTCATCGTCGTATAGGACTAGATTTACCGTTATACATAACGCTCCCAGCCCTTCCAATTGCCGCTTGACTATCGCAATGTATGCATATTGGTGCCAACGGTTTGGGCCAAAATGGAATATCTTTCAAGAAATTCCGAAGCCATTCAGCTTCTTCATATGAATTCAGCCTCCATTGTTGAGCGGGCAATACAAGTTTGTTTGGACGACTTCCAAGATACCGCTCCTCCACCAATAGTGAATACATATCCACTTGTGGACTTGGAATCAGTTGATACGGTGATCCAATTTGCATCACAGTATCCCTCAATGACCGCAGGATATTTACTGTAGTGCAAAGCAAAGTCCTGGGTATGTACTAAATACCGCAAAACTCGTTTCATGGCCATCCAATGAGATTGACCTGGATTGCTCGTATATTGACTCAATTTACTTACACAAGCTATATCTGGTCGTGTACAATTCAAGATGTACATTAAGCAACCCAACACACGAGCATAATCCAATTGTGATATGCTTTGGCCTTTGTTCTTTGCAAATGCAAGATTCACATCAATTGGAGTCTTTGCAACTATAAAGCCCAAGTGCTTGAATTTTTCAAGTACTGTCTTAATATAATGAGATTGTGACAATGCCAGTCCTTGAGAAGTCTTATGGATCTTAATTCTTAGAATTAAATCAGCAACTCCCAAGTCTTTCATATCAAACTTGCTAGTTAGCATACACTTAGTAGCATTTATGTTGGCAATATCATTACTCATTATGAGCATATCATCCACATATAAGCAAACAATGACTATGTAATTTGGGACGTTTTTAATGTACACACATTTATCACATTAATTTATCTTAAATCCATTTGACAACATTGTTTGGTCAAATTTCGCATGCCATTGTTTGGGTGCTTGTTTTAATCCGTAAAGGGACTTAACAAGTCTACAGACCTTCTTTTCTTTACCTGGAACCACAAACCCTTCGGGTTGTTCCATGTAGATTTCTTCCTTCAACTCTCCATTTAAGAAGGCCGTCTTAACATCCATTCGATGAATTTCAAGACCATAAACTGCAGCTAACGCTACTAACGTTCGTATGGACGTAATTCTTGTAACTGGAGAGTATGTATCAAAATAGTCAAGACCTTCTCGTTGTCTATACCCTTTGACCACAAGTCTTGCCTTATATTTGTCAATAGTGCCATCATCTTTCATTTTCCTCTTAAAGATCCATTTAGAACCCAACGGTTTATTTCAAGGAGGAAGATCAACCAATTCCCATGTATAGTTGTTCAATATGGATTCTATTTCACTATTGACTGCCTCTTTCCATAACAATGATTCCAAAGAAGACATAGCTTCTTTAAATGTTTGAGGCTCATTTTCCAATAAGAAAGTCACAAAATCTGGTCCAAATGAAGTAGACGTTCTTTGACGTTTACTACGTCTTGGATGCTCCTGGTTAAGTGTACTTTCTTTTGTTTCTTCCCGAGGTCGTTTAGATCCTTCACCAATCAACTCACATTCCTTTTTATATGGATATATATTTTCAAAGAACTCAGCATTATCTGATTCTATAACCGTATTATTATGAATGTCGGGATTTTTTGATTTATGAACCAGAAATCGATATGCTTTACTATTAGTCGCATATCCTATGAAAACACAATCAACGGTTTTCGGTCTTATTTTTACCCTTTTGGGTTTAGGAACTTGCACTTTTGCCAAACACCCCCACACTTTAAAATAATTCAAGTTGGGCTTCCTTCCTTTCCATTTTTCATATGGAATGGATTGTGTTTTGCTATGGGGTACTCGATTTACTATTCGGCTAGCCGTAAGAACGGCTTCCCTCCACAAGTTCTGTGGCAAACCAGAACTTATCAATAATGTGTTCATCATCTCCTTTAATGAACGAATGTTTCTTTATGCAATCCCATTGGATTGGGGCGTGTAAGGGCTGTTGTTTGATGAATAATTCCATATTCTAAACATATTTGTTCAAAAGGAGATTCATATTCACCACCCCTATCACTTCTTATCATTTTGATTTTCTTGTTAAGTTGCGTTTCAACTTTATTTTTGTATTGCTTGAATGTGTCTATTGCTTCATCTTTACTATTAAGTAAGTAAACATAGCAATATCGAGTACTATCGTCAATAAAAGTTATGAAATACTTCTTTCCACCGCGAGATGGTATTGATTTCATGTCACAAATATCTGTGTGAATTAAGTCTAAAGGATTTGAATTCCTTTCAACTGACTTATAAGGATGTTTAACATACTTAGATTCCACGCATACTTGACATTTTGATTTGTCACATTCAAACTTGGGCAATACTTCCAAATTAATCATTTTCCGTAAGGTTCTATAATTGACATGACCCAAACGTATATGCCATAATTCATTTGACTCAAGTAAGTAAGACGAAGCTGATTTTTATTATTATTTTCAACAACCATTACATTCAGCTTGAAAAGGCCCTCAGCGAGGTAACCTTTTCCTACAAACATTTCATTCTTACTTATTACAACCTTATCGGAAACAAAAATACATTTAAAATCATTCTTAATAAGAAGTTCAGTAGAGACTAAATTCTTCCTAATCTCGAGAACATGAAGGACGTTGTTCAAAGTCACCACTTTGCCGGAAGTCATTTTGAGAAATATCTTCCCACATCCTTCAATCTTGGCCTTTGCAGCATTTCCCATAGAAATCGTCTCATCGGGTCCAACAGGCGCATAAGTAGTAAAAGCTTCTTTAATAGCACAAACATGGCGAGTGGCTCCAGAATCAATCTACCACTCTTTAGGATTGCCCACCAAGTTGCATTCAGAAAGCATGGCACATAAGTCATCAACATCATCATGCTTTTCAACCATGTTTGCTTGACCCTTCTTCTTGTCCTTCTTCGGAGCACGACACTCTGTAGATTTGTGTCCGGTTTTTCCATAGTTGTAGCAGTTTCCACTGAACCGCTTCTTGCTTGGGTTGTATTTCGGTCCCGAAGCCTTCTTCCTCTTTTTGTTCTCTTAAACAATATTTGCTCCCATTATTGTTGAGTTTCCACGGCCTCTCTTTTCAGCAGCTTTGTTGTCCTCTTCGATTCTCAATCGAACAATGATATCTTCAAGGGACATCTCCTTGCGTTTGTGTTTCAAGTAGTTTTTGAAGTCCTTCCACAAAGGAGGCAACTTCTCAATCATCGCTGCCACTTGAAATGCTTCATTGATGACAAGACCTTCAATGAAATTTCTGTTAGTAAAAATACTAAGATTACTACTTTCAACATCAATATTAATTTGATTTATACCTTCAGCAAGGAGATCGTGAATAATCACTTGCAATTCCTGGACTTGGGTAATAACAGACTTGCTATCTACCATTTTGTAGTCCAAAAACTTTGCAGCAACGAACTTCTTCAACCCGGCATCTTCAGTTTTGTATTTCTTTTCAAGCGCAGTCCACGGGTCTTTTGACGTTTCCACGACACTGTAGACGTTATACAAAGCATCCTCCAGCCCGCTTAGAATATAATTCTTGCACAAAAAATCTGAATGCTTCCACGCCTCAATCACGAGAAAGCGTTCAATTTTTGAAGTTTCATCGGACAACACAGGAACATCTTCCTTGATGAACTTCTGGAGACTTAGAGTAGTCAAATAGAAGAACATCTTTTTCTGCCAGCGCTTGAAATCAATCCCGAAAAATTTTCCGGGTTTCTCCGCCGGTGCCAATGCTGCCGATGTTGTTCGGCTCGTTGAGGCATTGGCAGTCACCATTGGAACAGCTTGATTCTCATTCTCATTAGTCATTTCTGTAAAAGAATGACACAAACGTTAAAATCACGTAGATTTTAATAGAGTACAAAACCACAAAGGTTTTACTCTCCAGAAATAGTAAGTACAAATACAGAAAATATATTAAATTCCTTAAGCTTGTTAGTATACTGTATTTGTAAAATAATTCTGGAAATATAAATGAACATAAACAGAATTGAACAACGAAATAACAGAAAACCAATTCGAACCCACTGAATTCACAGTGTTTCCTTAAGGAATTTAATCCCCTCCTAGTACCCAAGGTTATGGATTATTTCCTCCCAGGATAGAACGAATTACACACTGGTGTAGTGGTACTTCAAAACCCAGTGTTTCAGCGAACACAAAGTTCGGTAGCAAATCACACTTACTATTGCTTTGTTTGATGCTAAAAGTATGCAGAAGAAGGAGGAGAAACTCAGAAAATCGTAGTGAAATTCTGAGCAGAATAGTGTTGTATTTATAGCCAAAGTTGGGCTGAAATCTGAAGAGGTGCAACTCTTCAAAATGGCTGTTTATGCAAAACGGCCACAGCATAAACGCCATTACATAAATAGCCATTTACTCAACAATAAAGAGGAAAAATAAAGAGGAAAAATTGAAGGGTAGTTATGTCACGACCCGAATTTCCCCACCCTCGGGGGTCGTGATGGCGCCTACTCGTAGAAGCTAGGCAAGCCACAAATCATAAACTCCTACCTACTTTATTTTAAATCCTTTTATCAATCATAACAACAAGCGTTAAATATTTATATGACAGCGGAATATGAAATTAAAGCAGAAGACTTAAATTAAATAAGCTGAACAATAATGCGGAATTCAACATGTTCCTCTACCCAAGAACTGGTGACACAACATCCACGGACTACTAAGAGTACTAAATACAATCGTTTGAAAGAAATATAAAATTGTTTGTCTCGAAAACATGAGATAACAGAATAAAGTATAAGATAGAGGAGACGTCGGGCCTGCGGTCGCGTGCAAGGCTACCTCGGAGTCTCGGTGGACTGAAGGCTGGCTCCCGAGCTACTGCTGCTGTCCAGGACCTGGATCTGTGCAAAAGAGCACAGAGTGTAGTATCAGCACAACCGACCCCATGTGCTGGTAAGTGCCTAGCCTAACCTCGGCGAAGTAGTGACGAGGCTAGGACCAGACCACCAAATAAACCTGTGCAGTTGTATAATATACAACGGAAAGTAAAGCAGAAATAAACAATAAAGATGGAGGGGGAAACATGCTCCGGGGGAATAGCAGATAAAAACAGAATACAAGAGAACTATAAAGGAATAAAAATCCAACCACTAACAAGAACAAGAACAAAACAAAGGTAGATCTCACTGTCAGTACACATCTCGTTGCAGGCGTGCAACCCGATCCCATTTCCTGTATCTCGTGGCAGGCGTGCCACCCGCTCCCATTTCCTTATATCTCATGGTAGGCGTACCACCCGATCCCATTTCATTATATCTCGTGGTAGGCGTACCACCCGCTCCCATTTCATTATATCTTGTGTTAGGCGTACCACCCGCTCCCATTTCATTATATCTTGTGGTAGGCGTACCACCCGCTCCCATTTCATTATATCTTGTCGTAGGCGTACCACCCGCTCCCATTTCATTATATCTTGTGGTAGGCGCACCACCCGCTCCTATTTTATTATATTAACAGTTCTTCCAAATGAAATTACTCCAACAAACGCAACTATTAATACGATTTTATAAGTCAAGAAAGTACACAATAATTATGATTCACCGAGGAAAAACAAACAATGACAAGTAGCAATTAATTCACATAAACATGTAGCAATTTTAGCATAAATTCAAGGCATAATGTTGCGCAGGGATACCTTGATCCAATAATAACAAGTAACACAATAAAGGAAAATGCCAACATAAAGAATCGCAGTAATAGTGTAAATAAGACAATTAATGCACTTGAACTGATAACAACAAGAAATCATAACAAACGGCAATAAGTGCACGGCATCACCATTCGTGCTTTTACTCTCGTCCTCACCAAGCAATGATATAATAAAATCGTGCACGGCATCACCCTTCGTGCTTTTACTCTCTTTCCTCACCAAAACAATTATATGATAAAATGTGCACGGCATCACCCTTCGTGCTTTTACTCTCTTCCTTACCCAAACAACAATCACAAACAAGGGCAAGGGAAATAAACAAGAACATATAGGAATCCCGCCAAGGGAACAACGATTTAATAATTAAATCCCGGCAAGGGAGCAACAAGTAAATAATTAAATCCCGGCAAGGGAACAACAATTAAATAGTTCAATCCCGGCAAGGGAACATTTCAATAACTCTTTCTCTATCTTTCACTTGTACTTCATAACTCACTTTACCACTTGAGCCAATGCTCTAAAGGGTTCAATCATCTCATATACTTTCACAATTCATAATATAACTCGAGCCAATGCTCAAAAATATTCATAGGTCACAATTATTCCCACAAACTTTATACGACAATTAGAAATCTTCCCCACGGCATGAATAATACAACGAAATCATGAAATCACAATATAAGACTCACGGTCATACTTGACACCAACGTATAGATACTCGTCACCATGCCTATACATCGTACTCAACAATTATCACATAGCAAATAAGACTCAACTCCTAATCCCTCAAGCTAAGGTTAGACCAAACACTTACCTCAAACTTCCACGGCCAATTCAATCCTCAATAACCGCTTTTCCTCTCGAATTCGGCTCCAAATCGATTGTATCTATACAATAATGACTTCAATACATCAATAAATGCTAAACAATACGAAACCAATGCCTAATTATAGCTTTTCCATCATTTTTTCCAAAAATTCAAAAATTGACCCCGGGTCCGCTTGGTCAAAACACGAGGTTCGGACCAAAATCAAATCACCCATTCCCCCACGAGCCCAAATATATAATTTATTTTCAAATTCGACCCCAAAACGAGGTCTAAATCAAGAAAAATCAAAAAGTCCTAACTCTACCCAATTTTCTAATTTCTACCCTTAATTACATGTTTTAGGGCCTAGAATTTCAATAGATGTTGATGGAAAATGAAGGAAACGAGTTAAAGATTACTAACCCACGAGTTAATGGTGAAAAGATGCTTCAAAAGTCGCCCTAGAACCTTGGGGAAGAAGAAGTTTGTGAAGTCTTGTGAAAATCCCGAAATGGTTCTGTTTTGGAGTTTTAAAAATATAACTGGGCGAAATTGCCCTTCGCGTTCGCGACAGGCAGGTCGCGTTCGCGAAGGGTATGACTTAATAGACCATCGCGTTCGTGAGCTGGAGAATGCGAACGCGTAGAGTAAAAGGCTGAGGTCCAGAAATTTGTTCTATGCGAACGCGTAGGCTGCCACGCGAACGCGATGAGGAAACAATGCAAGGCTACGCGAACGCTGTCACATGAATGCGAACGCGAAGAGGAAAAGAAGACTGAGCCCTCAAGGTCAAATAACCCTACGCGAACGCGAGGGCTGGGACACGAACGCGAAGGAGGAAAAATTAGAGCATCGCGAACGCGAGAGGAACAATGCGAACGCGTAGAAGAAACTGGGTCTGCAACAGCTGAAGCAAATCTGCAATTTTTCTAAGTTTGAAACCACTCCGAAACACCTCTGAAACACTTCCGAGCCCCCGAGGCTCTTAACCAAACACATGCACTAACTCAAGAAAATCCTACGGACTTATCCGTGCGATCAAATCGCCAAAATAACATCATATACAACGAATTAAGCCTCAAAATCCATGATTTCTTCCAAATTTCATAAAACATCAATTTTTCCATTTTAAGTCCGAAACACGTCAAACGACGTCCGTTTTCAAGCAAATTTTACAGAAAGTGCTTAATTCATATATAGGACTTGTACCAGGTGCTGGAACCAAAATACGGGCCCGATACCATAGTCTTCTAATCAAATTTCATTTCCAAT
This sequence comes from Nicotiana attenuata, assembly GCF_001879085.1. Classification (NCBI taxonomy): domain Eukaryota; kingdom Viridiplantae; phylum Streptophyta; class Magnoliopsida; order Solanales; family Solanaceae; genus Nicotiana; species Nicotiana attenuata. The sequence continues at coordinate 15,011,233 of NC_031991.1, forward strand.
TTCCTAAAAAAATTCAGAAGACAATTTCACACAAAAATTCATTTCTCGGGCTTGGGACCTCGGAATTCGATTTCGGGCATACACCCAAGTCCCATATTTTCCTACGGACCCTTCGGGACCGTCAAATCACGGGTCCGGGTCCGTTTACCCAAAATATTGACCGAAGTTAAATTTATTAATTTTAATATCAAAATTTAGCATTTTTCTCACAGAATTCATATTTAAGCTTTCCGGCTACGCGCCCGGGTTGCGCACGCAAATTGAGGCAACCCTAAATGAGGTTTTCAAGGCCTCGGAATCGCGAAATGAGTAAGAAAATAGGTGATGACCCTTTGGATCGTCACAAGTTAATTTTCTGTTACCAAAATCGAAAAAACGGATTGGAGAATTTAATATTAATATTTATTTTAATATTAATATTCTATTATTAAAATAAATATTAAATAATATTTCTGTTAATATTTTACTATTAACAAATAAATTTGGTCCAAAAAGTTAATCAATCAATCGATCATTTGACCAAATCCAAATCCGAAGCCGTAGCAGTAGCCGAGCCGAGCGAGCGACGATGGCGACGGCGCGAGGCTTGCCTTCTTTTCAACTCTTTAAGAGCTAGAAGAAAAGCAATTGCTTATATACCCATAAAAAACCTCTTCCTCTTCCAATATGGGACAATGTCCATTTGCCAAGGGGGAAAACTTAAAATTTCATTTCCCTCCATTTCTCATTCACCCTCTTTTAAGTATTTAATATATTAATTAAATACATAAAAAACCCAACAAGAATGATGGTGGTCGAAGTGGTGGGGATAGTGGGTGGTGATGGTTGGTTGGTGGCGGCTAGGATTGAGGATGATGGTGGCATGGTAGTGGTGGTGGGGGTGGTAGTGGTGGTGGCATGGTGGTAGTTGATAATGGTAGGCAGTGACGGCATTCAATAATGAATATGTGATAACATCTTAATGAAATTAAGTCTCTGTTATAGATCTTAATCATACAGACCTATTCAGACCCATTAAGTGGTTGTGAAGTAAAAAAACAAACATACTTAATGATTAAGATCTGAATAATTAAGATTCAGATTTTAAAAACAAACGCACTTAATGTCCGAGATCTGGATGATTAAGATTCAGACCTCCATTAAGTGCAAACAAATGAGGCCAAATCAATTTGGGTTTTCTTGATGGTGATTTTGTCGAGGATGACTTTTTCTTCTTTGAGCCATTGCTTGAGGAACAAACTTGTGAGTAGGGATTTTTGCGATTTGGTAAAGTGGGTAAATGCATTGACTCTATTATTGAACTATTACCATTTTGATTGACCATTGAGATAGAGAGAAAGACAAGTTACTTTAGATAAGAAGAGAATGAAAGTGGAGAGTATTTCATATGGGTAGTTAGATTTTCAATATGAGAGAAAAAAACATATAGGTTCTTGTTCGAATTCAAATTATGGGTTAGGTTAGCTGTTTAATAGGCAAAATGAACAGGTCTTTTAAATTAATTGCCAGCCCTCCACATGTCCCTTTAATTGGTGGGTTCTAGTGGTGTTAACGGAGGAGAGGTAGATTTGAGCCGAAGCACAAGGGAAAGGGTACATAAAATCGATTATTGAAACGAAGGTAGGTATGAATAATACTAGAAAGTAAAAGGTCAAATATGATCCCACTCTATTTTTTATATTATATGTGCATATTGCATAGTACTTGAACTCCTCCTTCAAATGAATCTATATCTTATAAGTTTTTTTATCGGAAGTGCTTTTTTTTTTAAAGTTAAGGTATTTGGTCAAATTTTTTGAAGGAAAAAAGTGCTTTCGAGTAGAAGCAGAAATTATTTTAAGAAGCTGAAAAAAGTAGCTTCTTCCTTTTTTTGAAAAATACACTTAGAAGTACTTATCAAAAGTTTGGTCAAATACTAATTGCTGTTCAAAAATACTTTTCAATTTAATTAGCAAAAAATATAGTGTTTCTCATCATATTGAGAAAAGTACTTTTTAAAATAAAAGTTTTTATTCAACCAGAATAAATTCACATAATTTGGTGCACGTTAGGTGAACTTTTGTCCAAACCAAAATTTTGTACCGGATTAGTATCGATCGCTAATTCACTTGTATTTTTGCCGTCTTCTATCTATTTGTAGTACCAATAGCAACTCAGTAGGAGTTGGAGTTGACTCTTTTCTCTTCAGCTATCTCCTTCCTCTCTTCTCTCAGATGGGTGTGGTTAAAGCAGCTATTGCTGATGGGGCGTTAACTTTTTTATGGGTTTTATGCTCTTCTTGTATTGGGGTTTCTACTTACTTGGTAGCTACTACTTTTGGTGTTGTCAACGAAATGGGCAGCCTCTTCATCACTACCCTTGTTGTTTTTCTTATGTTCTTGGTGTTTGGATTTCTGGGTGATGCATTGGGTGGTGCTGGTTTCAATCCAACCGGCAATGCCGCCTTTTATGCAGCTGGTCTTGGTGACGATTCTCTTGTCTCAGCCGCCGTTCGTTGTCCTGCTCAGGTTCTTCAATTTTTATTTTTTTTGAATAGAGGAGGTGAATAGAATAAGCACAATCGCTAGTCTGATAGTGTTTTGTCTTTAAGCTGCTAGTAGCTCCTGTGGTGTCCATACTACTTCATTAGGGTTGTAGGTTAGGTTGTAGAAAGCTAGTTTGACAGTGTTTTGTCTTAGGATGCTAGTGGCTCTTGTTGTGTCCTTATTACTTCCGTTGTGTCTGTAGTACTGGGCGATTGTTACTCCTTATTATGGCTTCCTTTGGTGTTAGTGCTCCACTATCTCTTTCCATCGTCGTGAACTGAGGGTCTATTGGAAACAACTGCGTACACACTACTCTCCCCAGACTCCATTTGTGTGATTCTACTGGGTTGTTGTTATTGTTGTTATTGTAAAATGAGGGGAATAGAATAAGCACAATCCATATTCTGTTAACATTGACCAATCAATTGGAAAGATTCTTGAAAAAGTATAAATGCTATCATTTGGTTGTTATAGGTAGCAGGTGCAGTTGCTGGTTCGCTTGCAATAATGGAGCTTATGCCTAAGCATTATCACCACATGATTGAGGGGCCTGCTTTGAAGGTGGATGCACAAGCTGGAGCTATTGCCGAGGGTGTCTTGACCTTCATAATCACATTCATGGTCTTTCTCATTGTCCTTAGGGGTCCAAAAAGTGCACTTCTGAAGAATTTGTTGCTCACTATGGTAACTGTCCCTTTGGTGGTTGCAGGTTCAAAGTACACTGGACCTTCTATGAATCCAGCCAATGTAAGTCTTGCTTTTGCATCTTGGAACATTAACATATTTTTGTGGTAGTCTCTTTCATGTATTTGGATTCTGACTGTCTTTATGGGCGAACCTTGTATTTGTTGGCGCTCGCTTTCTAGACATTGATGATGAATAGAATTAGTTTTCCAGTGACTATTCAATTGGCGATAAAAATAATTTGCAACTATCAAAGTATTTGCACATGGAAACTAGGATTATGAAAGATCTTCACTTGCAAAGCTTGAATCTCAGGCGCTGTCTCTCCACAAACTTAGCATATGTCAAAACACATTTTTACCATCAATTCGTACTGGGAAAGAAAAAACAATTCTAATTTATAGAAAGGGATAAATCTAACAAGTTTCACTAGAAGCAATAAACTACATACTGGAGTAGGATAGGAGTGCGATTGCAATATTCCCAAGGAACTTCTAATCTAACTTTGGTTTCATAAATCATCCCAAAAGGCCTGTTAGAAGATTCATCAACTTCCACATTGCAAGAATACTTGGGATTAAATTCCATAGAGATGATAAAAGGCTCCGGGCTCCTCATCTACAAATTGATAACATGCCCCATCATAATATACTGTATAAAACACTGTGTTTTTGTCAGACCCTTTGTTAGCAATTGTGGATGGAAGTATACAGATGGTACTACCTGGTAATGAAAATTATGCCCTAACATTACACCACTAACCATCACAAAAGTCTTAAATTGAAAAGCTGGGAATCATTACTGGAAGGGAACTTGAAATCTTCCTGTATCTTTTGAAAACCAGCTCTAACCTCATTCATCCTTCCAAATTTTATCTTCATGCATTTATGTTCCGCTGAAGCTATTCTGTGTTCTTTCTGGCTCTAGCAATCTTGAGACCATCTTTGTGGATCACAAACTTAGTCATAAATTGCAAGCATTCGTGAAAAACAAGGCAATACTTTGCGCTAATTTTCACTATCAAGTTAGCTGAACTTACAACTCTTTGATTACGTATTAGCATCAAAAGTAGAGACCGTCCATTGGCTCATAGGAATGGAGATCTAAGCCCACATTATGTAATGAGATCAAAAAACCAATGCGATAGATGAGACTCAAAGAGAGAGAGAGAGAGAGAGAGAGAGAGAGAGAGAGAGAGAGAGAGACTAAGATGAAGAATTGTTACTTCTCTCTACTCTCTAAGATTGCAAACTCTTGGGGATTTATAACCTTGCTAAGCATTTGTTTTCGACTGTCCAATTTTAACCTTTTCCACAACGCTGCCTTGCCCCCCCCCCCCCCCATGTATTACATCCCCATAGCCTCTCCATGTTACACCATGAGGGGTGAATGGACGGAATAAGTGAGATCATTCTTTTAATTGGTTTTTTCATTTTTCTGGGGTATTATTTAGGTAGTCCTGACAAACCAGCTTTGAACTTTGCCCTGCATCTCAAAATTGAAGATGACCGCTGCAAAACAAATGCACTTCTCTAGCATTTCTGTATTGGAAAAGAGACAAGTGAAGAAAGGCGCAAACTGGATGTGCCATTTGAGTTTTTAGGAAAGATTACCAAGGTGTGAATATTAACCAATTGAACCCTGAATATACTTGTATTTACCTTATACTGTCATGGAATATGGTAATTATAGAGAATAGATTTAGACAGCAAGTATTACCTAAATTTGCCTTTCAATCTAACCTAGATTATCCGTCTAATCTAGAGAGTGATCACATTGCTACTGTTTCGTTTTACTTATTTGCATTTTGTCGCATAAGGTCTAGTTACAAACTTCTTCGCAAGTGTAAATATTAAATGATACTTTGCTTTTATATATCTTTGCTTAGAATATGGAGAAAATAAGACTGGGAATGAGTTCAATCAAGAATCTAGTCAAGATGACTAACCAAGTCCTACAATTTTCTATGAACGCATTGATCTGATTTGGAACTTTATACCTTTTCCTTCTACTAGCAACAGTTATCTTTAAATATATAAACATCCTCTTGGGCATATTAAGTTTGTTTTACTTTTGAACTGGTTTTTGTAGCGGCGAAATGGACAATAAGTTTGGCGAGGACTGCAGTAATCTTGTTAGTTTCATCCTTGTCTAACAAAAAATGCTATCTATATTGTCAAGGAATTAAGTATTCTTATTAGCTTCAACCTCACTGACATAGAATGCTATCCAAATAAATAACTTTTTAATGAAAGTATGCTGCTGTGTTGACATCCTAAATACGGTAGCCATTTGTTTCTTGTTGTTGTTTCCTGCTTAACTCGTTAAATCGTTCCATAACACGAAGTACCACACAACTGCTTGTTAATTGGCTATGACATTTGCAGGCATTTGGCTGGGCGTACTTGAGCAATGCACACAACACATGGGAGCACTTTTATGTTTATTGGGTCAGTCCCTTCATAGGAGCAATATTAGCTGCATGGATTTTTCGAGCTCTATTTCCGCCTCCAGTAAAGCAGAAGTCTCGGAAGCAAAAACGAAACTGAAAAACATTCTGCTTCAGTTTGTTCTCCAGTTCCTATATTGTTGTTGTACCTCGTCGATTAAGGATAGCTTAAAAATGCTCTTACAGAGTTCTTATATGGAAGTGTTCATTGTAGTTTTTGATTTTATTGTATTTTTTAATAAATGTTTTCCCTTTTGAGTGACTTCTTAAACAAAATCAATCACAAAATTTTAGCTGTCAGCCTTTTCGGACGTGAACCTCTATTGAGTCGTCTGGTTTTGGTATTATTTACTAGTTAATAGTGAATTACTCGCGCTTCGCGCGATTATAAGACATCAAAGAATTTAGCAATAGTTTTTTTTTTTTTTTTCATGCAACAAAAAAAATTATACCGGTTAGATGAATTGTATTAGACAAACCATGTACTCTTTTCGCCAGCTTTGGCAAGTGCATAGAAAATTGGGAGAAATTCAAAGCTAGTCAGATTTACAAGTGGTCATTAAAAAATAGCCACAGTTTCAAAAGTAATCGAAATTTAGTCACTTTTATAAATTTGAACGAAACACTGTTCAAAATTCGAATAATACTCCAGCATAAGTATACTGGAACTCCAGTATATGCTAGAAGTTCATACACAGGTGCTCCAATCTCCAGTATATTATGCTGGAACTTTCCGCGTGCTAGAGTTCCAGCATAATATGCTGGAAGTTCATACACAGGTGCACCGATCTTCAGTATATTATGTTGGAACTTTCCGTGTTGCAGCAAAATTTGATTTTTAGCTTTGGTTATTTCTTCTTTATGTTCTCCCCCAAAAATCTGATTTTTACATTCAGCACTGGAAAACTCTAGCATCTCTAAGAGCAAGTTGGACTACATTTGAATTCTCAAAACGTGATACTACTCCTAGTATTTTTGTATTTTAACGAAAGTTGTCTCTGACAACTCTTGTGCAACTTGTAATATCTAAAAGTCTGATATGCCTTTATAAAGAATTATTTTCACTACTTAACAATATAATACTATCAATAGAATAATATCATTTAACATTTTAGTTACTCAACACATAAAAGGTACTATAAATATTGTAAATAATCTGAATTAATCTTTTGCGTATGAAGAAATCATTACGTCCATACTATTATGCTGTTACTCCTGCTATTAGGACATAAACAATAAAAATTCAATGTCCCATGGAAGTCTTGATGGGATTCATCTTTGCATTCTCTGGCAGCCTAAAGTGTCAACAAAAATAAACAAAAATGAAAAATTAATTTTAGTGCAGAAAGGGAAATAAAAGAACACTTATGGTATGAAAACTCCTCAAAATGTGAGAATTATTCTTTTATTGATGGTCGTTGCACAAGTTTTTTTGGTAGTGAAAATCCTTTAATACAATATTATTATTGGTTAAGAATTGTAGTATTTCTCCTAGAGAATTGTAGTACTTCAAGAATTGTAGTTGTTGCACAAGTTTTTTTTAGGCGAAATACATAAACGGCCCCTTAAGTTGTCCACAACGATCACATGAACACCTCAACTGACCTCATTATCAATTAGACACCTCTTCTCCTACTGAAGTGCGGCCTCGTGACCCCTCACGCTGATATGGCAAAGTGCGTGCTTTATATGCACATCTGAGCGCGTGAAATTCTCAAAAATAAGCTTTTTCTTTTCCTTTTTTAAAATTATCCTTACTTCATGTGGATCCCACTTACCTCCATCTTCACATTTCTCCTTCTTTAGATTTTTCACCTTTCATGGAAAACAACAGGAACAAATAAAGAGTTTCTTCCAAATTATAGCAAATGAAAAAACATAACATAAACATAGACTTTTTCCAATATATATTGTCACAATTGCTTATACAATCAACACCAAGAATTAAACTAATAATTAATTGGATAAATTAAATTTTGTGACATTAAAGTAGAAGAATCGTGCCTGAGGCAAAATTTTCGGTGGTACTCAATAGAGTAAATTGAAACCTCTAAAATTTGACATTTTAACCAAATTAAATATTTCCCAGAATCAGTTGCGAAAGAGAGCATAACTTTTTGTTAAAGTGCCGCAAAATCTACCACCCCCACCTCAACCGCGACCGCCAATAACAACATCACCTACCGGTAAGTATCTAATACTCCTGTATAAGAAATATTAAGACCCATGGGTCTTTACTGTTTTGGGTTTCCAAGAGAAGAACTTTTAGGGAAGAAATAGATGAATGGAGAAAGGTAGTTAACATCCGAATTTCTTTTTGATATAAGCATTTGTCTTCAAATTTAGAATGGAATAGTTAAGTCTATTATATATGGGCTATGGATCTGACTGGGGAGAAGCAGAAAAAGTGAAGGAAGGGAAGAATTAGATCAGTAGGTTTGGGAAAGCTTGGAAGAAAGAAGAAGAAGAAGCCTGGGGGTGGGGGGTGGGGGTGGGGGGGGGGTGATCGTCTTTTTTCTTTTTCTTTTTAAAAATACACGTGTTATTTTATAATTCGTTCTTTTTCCACGTCAGCGCGATTGTATTTCACGCTTGTGATCTGTTGGACTCGAGTGTCTACGAGGTCACACTTCAGTAGGAGAAGAGGTGTCTAATTGATAATGAGGTCAGTTGAGGTATTCATATGATCGTTGTGGACAACTTAAATGGGCCCTTTATATATTTCGCCTTTTTTTAATAGTGAAAATCCTTTAATACATATTATAAGATATATTCTGGCATAAATCTAATCTTAATGTAGACAATAATTTTGCGTCAAGAAAGTAATCGAGACTGAAAAACATTACAAAAATCATAGTATTTTATTTTAAATAATTTGAGTGTTACAATCTCTATGAATCCTCTGATTCTTCTTTTCAACAATAAATAAAATAAATTCAGGTGCCTTTGAGCTTGATCGTGAATTTGAATTCGATCTATCGCCACGAATGCCTTGATTATCGTCACGAAAAGTAATTATGTTAAGAACAAGTAATATTGATCTTGAATGCCTTATATTTGACTTCGTTCTTGATCTTGAACTTGATTGCTTGAACTTGAACTTGATTGCTTGAAACTTGAAGCTTGTAGAGAAATTTGCGGGGTTGTGACGACCCGATAGGTCGTTTTGAGTACTAGCCCTTATTTTCATATTCTGAGGCCTCTATTAGCTTCATATGATATTTCTCGATTTTATGTGTGCAGTCTGTGTCTTTTTCGAGAAAGTTTTTACGTAAAAATTTGAAGAAAATATAATTTTTTGCTTTAAAAATACCTTGAGTTGACTGCGATCAATATTTTGTGTAAACGATCCCGAATCGGCATTTTGACGATTAAGGTAGGTCTGTATTGTGATTTTGAACTTGGGTGTATGCCCGGAATCAAAATCGGAGGTCCCTAGGTTGATTGACTTGTTTTGCCGAAAGCTATAATTTGAAAGTTTGAAAATTTTCTAGGTTTAACCGTAGGTTAAATTTATGGCTATCGGGTTTAGATTTTAATTTTGGGGCTTGGTATATGTCTGTTTGGCTATTTAAAGCTTGTCTGCAAAATTTGATGCAAATCGGAGATGGTTTGATAGGATTCGAACGCTCAATTGTGGTTTTAGAAGTTTTTGAGTTTTCTTTGAAATTTGATGCATTTCGACGTCCGATTCGTAGTTATAGGTGTTATTTTGGCATTTTGATCGAGCGAGCGAGTTCGTGTTATACTTGTGTGCATGGTGGTTTGGAGCCGAGGGGCTCGGGTGAGTTTCGGGTAGGCAACAAACCATTTTTGGACTTAAGAGATTGTTGGTTTTAGCTATTTTTGGTGTCTGATGCACTGTGCTTCGCGATCGCGAAGCTTCTCATGCGACCGTGAAAGGGAAATTGGGGCTGGGGAGGATTTTTTCTTCGCGAACGAGGGGACTGAATCGCAAACGCGAAGTAGTGGGGGGCTTACCCTTCGCGGATGTGACAATCCTCTTGTGAATGTGAAGAGTTGTTGGATATGGGGGAGGTCAATTGGGTAACCTACGCGAACGCGGGCCTTGGCTCGCGAACGCGAAGGCAAGGGCGGAGTAAGCCTTCACGAACGCGAAGTGTACATCGCGAACACGCAGGCCTTTTGGCCGTTGTTCTTCGTGAACGCGTCCGGTGCTTCGCGAACGCGATGAACACCTGACGCCCAGGTATTAAAACATCCAAAAGACGGAATTTGAACCAGTTTACACCATTTTCATGTTAGAGCTTGGTCTAGAGGTGATTTTGAAGAGGTTTTTTTTATCCCAACTTCATTGGTTAGTAAATTTTAACTTGTTTTGTACATTTTCATAAACACCCATAATTTTAACCTTTAATTTAGGATTTTTTTATGGTAGAAATTAGGAATTTGGGTGGAAATTGGGGATTTTGAGAAATTAAGATTTAGACTTCAAATTGAGGTCGGATTTCAAAACAAATTATAATTGGACTTGGGGGTGAATGGGTAATTGGATTTTCTTCCGAATCTCGAGTTTTAACCAAGCGGATCCAGTGTTGACTTTTTTTGATTTCTTCAAAGATTGAATCTTTTTCACTCGTGGGTAGTTTCTAAAGCATATTTTGAAATTTTTAGACTATATTTGGCTAGATTTTATTGGTTTGGAGTCTAATTCTAGAGAAAAAGCAGCGGTTGAGCATTGATTTAGTTGCGGAGTGAGGTAAATATCATGGTTAACCTTAGCTTGAGAGATTAGGACTTGTTGGTCTATTTGCTATGTGAATTATGTGTGGGGAAGGCATATATGTAAGGTGACGAGTATATATACATAGTTATTGTGTTAAAACATGTGGGTAAAATTTATTTTATTATATTATGTTGTTTCCATGACTATGTTTTCCATACCGTAGTTAGATTATTACAGCTTTAATTGTCCGCTTTCATATCTATTGATTATTTTGGAGTTGTTGGAATTTTGAAAGTTGAGATGATTTATCATTACAATGATATTTAGGTGAAATAACTTTTCACCTTGTTTTGCTATTTTTGGATTAATGTTGTTACTTGGTGAGGAAGAGTGAAAAGCACAAAAGGTATTATCGTACCTTATTTGCATAAAATATTATTTATTGAGAGATTGTGAGGTTTAAAGCACGAAGGGTGATGTTGTGCATTGATTTTTTATTATCATTTATCACATCATATGAGGTTGAGAGTAAAAGCATGAAGGGAGATGTCGTGCCATTTTATTTATGATATTACATGGTGAGGACGAGGGTAAACGCACGAACGGTGATGTCGTGCCATTATTGACCTCTTTGCTTTACTTGGATACCGGATTGATGATTTACTTGGTTGAATTATTATTGTTTCTTTTAGGAAGAAGGTTATTCAGTGAATTTGTACTTGCCGTTCTTTTGTACTTCCCTTTCTACATGTTCACTCCCAGTTAATTATTTAATTGTCCTACTTGTTATTTTGTTGCTATATATATATATATATATATATATATATACTTGTACATGATTTACGTAGGTGTCTTGTCATAGGCTCGTCGCTATCTCGTCGGGGTTAGGCTCGACACTTACTGAGTATATTATGTCGGTTTTACTCATGCTACATTCTTGTGGAGATACTGGTATTTGTCCTGGCGGAGTTTAGTGGTGTCTTTGCTCGAATTCAGCTGCATTGGAGACTTGAGGTATAGCTACACGACGTCCGTAGCCTTGAAGTCCCCTTTCTTTATATATATATTATTGTTTATTTAGCTTCAATTAGTTGTATTTTTTTCCATACCGTCTATGTGGTATTCTAGTTGATCATGTACTTGTGATCATAGATTTCTGTGATTAGTTAGCCCTGCGTTTAATTAACATTGTATTAAAATATGAGTTTATTTATCAATAAATATCATTACTTTGTATTAATTGTTAAAAATTGGTTAATTAATTTAAACTAGATGTTAGGCGCCATCATGGTCTCGAGGTTGGGAATTCCGGGTCATAAAAAGCTGGTATCAGAGCCCTAAGTTGCTTAGGTCTCATGGGACATGAGCAAGCTTAGTAGAGTCTGGAGGATCAACACGGAGACGTCTGTACTTATCTTCTAGAGGCTATAAAGGTTTAGGAAAATTTTGCTTCTTTCTTTCTCTATCATGACTTTATTCTATTACTGAAATTTGAATCGTTCCATTCTTGTTCTCTCGCAGATGGTGAAGACACAAACAACATCTACGGCGGGTCAACATTCGGAGCCCTAGGTTGCTGCCACTATGGTAGAGGTCGGGGTCGAGGCCGAGTTAGAGGCAAAGGTAGAGCTCAGCCTAGAGAACGTGTAGCAATACCTATTCCGGAGCCTCAAATCTAACATGAGGATGAGGTTCCTGTTCAGACCATGCCAGTTGGACCAGCTCAGGTCCCGGAGGGGTTTATTACTACCCTCGTACTTCAGGATGCTCTACGGTGCATTTTCGATGGCACCAGCCGTCTCTCGGGCTGGGGGAGGAGCATAGACTCTCGTTACTCACACACCAGAGCAGGTGGCTCGCGGATATTACACTCCGCCAGTTAGAGTGGCTCAGTCTATTGTTGCTACACGGATAGGGAGAGGCCCACAACGTCTTCTGAGGGATTGATGAGATTGGACAAGTTCACAAAGTTATTTCCTATTCACTTTTATGGCACACCTTATGAGGACCCACAAGATTTTATTGACCGTTTCCACGAGGTGTTTCACAACATGGGTATTGTGGAGTCCAACGGAGCAACTTTGCAATATTTCATATGACCGGTTCTGCCAAGAGGTAGTGGCAGGATTATGTGCGAGGCAGAGCATCTGTTTGCCGATATTTACTTGGGATCAGTTTTCATACCTATTTTTGGAGAAGTTCATTCCTTTTGCTCTGAGAGAGGAGTGCAACAGCCAGTTTGACCGCCTTCAGTAGGGTAGCATGACTGTTACCCAATATGAGACCCGATTCATGGATTTAGCTCGCCGTGCAATTATCCTGCTTCGTACTAAGAGAGAGAGAGAGAGAGAGAGAGAGAGAGAGAGAGAGAGAGAGAGAGAGAGAGAGAGAGAGAGAGAGTGAGTGAGGAGATTCATTGATGGTCTTGATTTTGGTATCAGGCTAGAGATGGCCAAGGAGACTGAGGATGATATTTCTTTCTAACGGGCAGTAAAGATTGCTAGACGGATCGAGATGATTCGTGGTCAGGGTAGGGAGGCAATATCTCAGAAGAGGCCTCGTCATTTTGGGGTTTTAGTGGTGCCTCATCTGGAGGCAGGGGTTCATTTGGTAGGGGTTATTCCCCAAGGCCGATTCAAGCAGTGTTTCAGGCATCCCACGGTGTTTCGGGTAGTCGTTGTTCTTATGGGTCTTATCCTGAGCAGCTAGCCTACAGTGCACCTTCAGCTCCTATTAGTGCACCTCCGATCTAGAGTTATCAAGGTGGTTATTCAAGTAGAGAAGGTCATTTCTAGAGTCAGCAGTCACAGTAGCCAAGGACTTGTTATACTTATGGAGATCTGAGGCACGTCACGAGATTTTGCCCTAGGTCATAGGTCAGCACGCCACAACAAGGTTCTCGTGCCATGGTTCCGGCACCAGTTGCTCCACTGCCCGGTCAGCCATCTAGAGGTGGGGGTCAGGCTATTAGAGGTGGAGGTAAGGCCATTAGAGGTGGAGGCCAGCAAGCTAGAGGTCATTCGAGGGGCGGAGGTCAGAGTGGTAGGGCCCAGCCTTATTTTTATGCATTTCCGGCTAGACCTGAGGCGGATCCATCTGACACTGTCATCATAGGTATTGTTCTAGTTTTCCATAGAGATGACTTAGTTTTATTTGATCCGGGCTCTACTTTTCATATGTGCCATCCTACTTTGCTTCATATCTGGTTATGCCTCGTGATTCTTATAGTGCTCATGTTTATGTGTCAATGCATGTGGGATATTATATTGTTATAGATCATGTTTATCGCTCATGTGTGGTTTCAATCGGGAGCTTTAAGACTAGGGTAGACCTTCTACTTCTTGATATGGTGGACTTTGATGTTATCTTGGGTATGGATTGGCTGTCACCTTATCACGCCATTTTGGACTGTCACGCCAAGACGACGACCTTAGCCATGCCGGGGTTGCCTAGATTAGAGTGGAGGGGGGTACTGTCCATTCTACTAGCTGGGTTATTTCTTATGTGAAGGCTCGGCGTATGGTCGAGAAGGGATATCTAGCATATTTGGCCTATATTTGTGATTCTAGTGCAGAAGTTTCTTCTATGGATTTAGTACCAGTTGTGCACGAGTTTCTCGAGGTGTTTCCTGCAGATTTGCTGGGGATGCTACCTGACAGAGATATCGACTTCTGTATTGACTTGGCTCCGGGCACTCAGACCATTTCTATTACACCATACCATATGGCCCCAACTGAGTTGAAGGAACTGAAGGAGTAGTTGCAGGATTTGCTTGATAAGGGGTTCATTAGACCTAGTGTCTCGCACTCGGGTGCACCGTTGTTGTTCATGAAGAAGAAGGATGGTTCGATAAGGATGTGTATATATTATCGACAATTAAACAAGGTCACTATCAAGAACAAGTATCCTTTGCCAAGGATTGATGACTTATTTGATTAGCTTCAGGGTGCCAAAGTATTTTCGAAAATTGATCTGAGATCTAGCTAGTGGCTTCCATCAGTTGAAGATTAGGGCATCGGATGTCCCAAAGACAGCTTTTCAGACTCGGTATGGTGACTATGAGTTCCTAGTGATGTCATTTGGCTTGACAAATGCCCCAGCAACATTTATGGATTTGATGAACCGGACTTTCAAGCCATACTTGGATTCTTTTGTGATCGTGTTCATTGATGATATTTTGGTCTACTCCCGCAGTCGAGAGGAGCATGAGCAGCATCTTCGGATCATACTTCAGACTTTGAGGGATAGTCAGTTATATGCCAAGTTTTCAAAGTGCGAGTTCTAGTTGGACTCAGTTGCCTTTTTGGGCCATGTTGTATCTTCCAAGGGCATTAACGTGGATCCTAAGAAGATTGAGGCAGTTCAGAACTGGCCTAGATCTACTTCAGCTACAGAGATTTGGAGTTTCCTAGGTTTGGTGGGTTATTATCGCCGGTTTGTAGAAGGATTTTCATCTATCTCAGCCCCATTGACCAAGTTGACCTTGAAGGGTGCTCTTTTCAGATGGTCCGATGAGTGTGACTTGAGCTTTCAGATGCTCAAGACTGCTTTGACCACAACTCCAGTTCTAGTTTTGCCGTCAACATGGGGTTTATATGCAGTTTATTGTAATGCTTTGTGGATTGGCATCAGATGTATCATGATGTAAGAAAGTAGGGTGATCTCTTATGCTACTTGTGAGCTGAAGCCCCATGAGAAGAACTACCGTGTTCATGATTTAGAGTTGGCAGCCATTGTTCACACAATGAAGATTTGGAGGCACTATCTCTATGGCATGTCGCGTGAGTTATTCACAGATCATCGGAGCCTATAACACTTGTTTAAGCAGAAGGATCTAAATTTGAGGCAGTGGAGGTGGTTATAGTTGTTAAAAGACTACGATATTACCATTTTGTACCATCCCGGGAAGGCCAATGTGGTGGCCGATGCCTTGCGTAAAAAGGCTGACAGTATGGGTAGCCTTGCATACATTCTAGTTGGTGAGATACCCGCTAGCATTGGGTGTTCAGGCCTTGGCCAATCAGCTCGTGATGTTAGATATTTCTAAGCCTAGTCGGGTTCTTGCTTGCGTGGTTTTTTGATCTTCTTTGTATGAGTGCATTAGAGCGCGTTAGCATGACGACCCCCATTTGTTTGTCCTTAAGGAGACGGTGCAGCGCGCTGATGCCAATGAGGTTTCTATTGAAGATGATGGGGCGTTGCGGGTGTAGGGTCGTATTTGTGTGCCCAATGTTGATGGATTACGTGAGTTGATTCTTGAAGAGTCCCACAGTTCGCGGTATTCCATTCATCTGGGTGCCGCCAAGTGTTGATACCCAATTTTTTCCTAGATATTTTTTATACTCAAAAAACTTTCAAAATAACATATATATGCATATATGAGCATACCCAAGTGTTTTGGTATTTTTCCAAATTTTTAAAGATTTTTTAACCAATTTATTGTCTATTTTAATACTACAAAATTCAATAATTATTCCCAAAAATTATCATTTTGTGAATAATTCATTTTATTCTCATATTTACACCAAAATATAATTAAGGTGATTTTTGCATATTTTTACAGATTTATTTGGCATTTTTAAAACTAAATTGCATATAATTACAATTATAGCCTATCTTACAATTAACAGCATTTTACAATTATAAAATCGTTTCCAGTATTTTTAGATTAATGTTTAAACATTATTAATTACTTAAGTGCTTTTAATTTGTTTTTAAAATCATTCTCACTATTTTATAAAATAAAAAAAGGGGGGGGGGGGAAATGGCCATTAAGTGCTAGCCAGATTTTATTTCAATTGTAGCCACATTGGACCCCCAAATTAGCCCAATTTTTAGACCCAATTAATCTAGTCCAACAACCCGTTTGAACCGACCCACCTGGTCTCCTACCTAGCCCCTTCTAATCACAGTCGTTGATCTAAAATATCAACGGCCCAAATACACCCTTTCCTTTTTAATTTACCAAACCCCCCAACCCTAATTCATTTCGCTCTACCCGCCGCCCTTGAATTCCCTTCCTCTCCCATTCTCTCTGCAAACCCTAGTCGCCGCCACCCAAGCTAACCCTAATCCCTTCGATTCTCGCCGGTTTCCATGGCTTCTCAGGCCGTGAAACCCTCATACTCACCTCCTATCGCTCTTGTGCGCTTGGTATTTGAAGGTTTGAGGCTAGACCTCAAAGGTCTCCACCCAGATCTCCGCCGACTTGAGGGTTTCGGCCATCTCCGGCTTCGCTCCGGCATATCTTAGCCTCCTGAGCCTGTTTCCAGTCTTATCCGACTTAGATCGCACAATTTTCGAAGCCTTTCTCGTTCTAGGGTTCACCTGAAACCCTAGCTGTTCGAGGTTTTTCTCCAATTCTCTTCAGATCTGTGTGTATTCATGCTTTACTTTGAGTTTTTAAAAGGTTTCCCCAACTTTTCTTTATAAAATTCTTTTTCCAAAGTCACTTCTTTCTGATTTAGGGTTTCTGTAAAAATGCTTATGCGTTTTCCGATCTTTCTTCCCCCTTTCTCGTGTATGTTTGTCTCTACCATGTTCTTATGTTTTCCCTTTGTTTTACACATGTTCTTCTACTATGTTTGCTATATTTTGTTCTTCCTTCTACTATGTTTCTGTGCTATGTTTTCACATGCTATGTTTCTGTGCTATATTTTCACATGCTATGTTCTGCTACTTGCCTTCCATTACGACTTGATATGCTTCGCCTACTGTATTTTTCTACCATGTTCATTAAGTGTTCCTACTATGCCTGCTTAAGCATATTTTCCTCTACTGTTTCTTCTACTCTCATTGTGTTTCGAATTAATTCCATGACTCTGTTTGCATTAAACCTTCTACTGTATCTGCTTGTTTCCTCTTCTTTGCATTTGATTCAAGTCGAAAACCCTAGGATTTGGGGGTTTTGGCGAGTTTGGTCTTGTGTGTTTGGACTAGGGTTCTATTTGAGCCCTGGACTCTCTCAAACTCACTTGGGATCCATGTACTGAGTTTGAATCCTTTTGTGTATGAATTCTTCTATACTAGACTCCTCTGATTAGCATGACAACCCCTTTTATATGTGTTAAAATCATTCTTCAAAAGGTTTTCCAACTTGTGTTCGAATCAGAATCCTTTTTTTTTGGGGTTAATTGATTGCTACTGATTCTTCTTATGTAAAACCTTTTCCTTAGCCTTTCTGACTTGGTTATTCATGAACCAATAGTTGCAAATCTCTGATTCCTTGATTTATTGGGTACTGATTGGTTCTTACCTTATTTGTTTATCCGTGTATTTCAAAATTTCTTCCCTTAATTAAACTCCTATGTATTTACCCCTAATTGCCTACTTTGCACAAGATGCTTACTTGATCTCTTTCCTTAAATACTCTTTTGTTCATTACCGTTTAAGTTTGAACTCCTTAATTAAAGGAAGTTTTTCTACTGATTGATTCTAATTGGTACATGATTATTTCTTTGCCTTATTCCTTGCCTGTTTTCAAACTATAAATACATGCTCTTTTATTAGCACAACACACCAACATTCGTAGTTTTCTGAACTCACACTCACACTCAAAAAGTATTCTCTCTTGTTGCTTGTACTGTGGCCTATTTGCAAGACTTCTGCTTTCTTTGCTTGTCTCTTTCTGAAACTGGTATGTCCTAGTTTTAATTCCAGCATCAACTCTAATGTGTTTACTTACCAATTCTCCTGTCCATGCTTACTTTACTGCCTGTAGAATTCAACCTTTGTATAATGTGCTTATATCTTGCTTATGTCTTGCAATGAATCCCATTCCCCATGTCCCCCTATGTGTTTGAGCTATAGTTTAAAAATATGGCAATATGCAAAGTTATTGTCCATGGATGTAAACTGGACCCTTTGGGTCCTAAGCTCTTTCAGTTTCCCATCCCCATTCCCTTATGTGTGTTTGAGTTAAGGTTTGGCCTGGCAGCATCCAAATTGCTGTCCAGGGTTGAACCTGACCTTCAATAGGTCCTAACTCTCCAATGTTTGGCTAGTGGGCTGGTCAGGGGTGTGCCAGCATTTTATGTTGCTGGGCATGACCACCAGCCTGCCTTAACATCCCTTATATCCCTCTACTGCACTTACACTTGTTCCTAGACTCTAAGTTCTGCCCC
Source organism: Nicotiana attenuata (assembly GCF_001879085.1). Taxonomy (NCBI): domain Eukaryota; kingdom Viridiplantae; phylum Streptophyta; class Magnoliopsida; order Solanales; family Solanaceae; genus Nicotiana; species Nicotiana attenuata. The sequence goes on from NC_031991.1 coordinate 15,029,701, forward strand.
CCTCCAATGAGCCTTGCCTTGGGACCTTAAGCTCCCTCTGAACTTGGACGTTGGAGGGCTGGCCCTTCCACACTGCACTTTCATTCAGTTCTGATATCTGGGTGTGAGCATTGCCTGGAGTTCTTGAAATTCCTTGGAACTTTGGCACATCCCGGATAAGAGAGAGGCTTTGGAACCTGATCCTGGCAGTTGGCTCATATCATATTGTTAGACCTTGGGTTTGAATTAGGCTCCTTGGATGCAGCTTAAGAGTTCTGATTGTAATTTTATTTCCCATTTTCGATTCATCTTGGTCTGTAATAAAATTTTGTAATAACCTCTAGGTTGATTAGTGAAAAGGGAAGGGTAACCATGCATGCAAAGGGGTAGATATCATGCTCATAGGGAATTACCACACTTCTGTACTCATGTATCTTGCCTACAGCTTTGCACATTTGCTTATCACACGTAGATACTATGTCTATAGGTTTATGCATCCATATAGATATCATGTCTATAGGTTTATGCATCCATATAGATACCATGTCTATAGGAATTTTGCATCTCCATATGGATACCACGCCTATAAGTAACCAGAAATCCAGACTCTACGCATGCATTGTTCACTAGGCAAACCTATTTATAGGATTAAAAACTAACAGTATTCAGATACCATGCCTATAGGATTTCTGCGCTCCTGCTACGCCTATAAAAAGTGTTTAAATTAACGACGCTAGAAAGCATGCCTATAGGAATTATCAATCAAATCTGAATCACTCGTTTTAAGATTAGCACTAATTACAGAACTCGCACCATTCTGTTAAAACTGGCAACTTTCTTAATCAGTTTGTTTCTTTATTCCTGAAACCAGTAGATGCCATGCCTATAGGCCATCACGTAGGCAAACAAGTATGTCATTAATTAATTGCACTAGTCTTCGATAAGTTGCAGCCAGGCAAGCCTAATGCGAACTTCTTGCCTGAAAATATGTAATGAACCAGCCTGCCTAACGTTAAGCATAATTTCGACCTAATCAGTACATGTAAGACATGCTAAACTACATGATTTTCTGTGATTAAAGGAGGTTTATCTGAGCCTTAATTGTTTTGTGCTCCCATAACTGCTTTCATGTGTTTTGCTTGACGCCTTAGTATTTTAACCTTTTTAAACCTCTGAAAAGCCAAGCTTCCTCCCTTTAGGATTAGTAGTCCTAAAAGCCTCCAGGACTGATAGGTGGGACGGGTAATAGCATGCAATAAGTAAACGAGACTATTTCGCGGTTAATACCTTAACGGGGTGGGAAGGGTAGACATGGAGATGATGATCACACGATAACACTACGCGCACAATTGATCACCGGTGTTATGTGGATGATCCATGTGATTTATAAACCTAGGACCCCTTTCTTTATACAACTTTGTTTAATATCTATAAAATCCTGTCTTTTCAACTACTTAAAACTCCTCTTTAATTTTACTGCATTATGCCTTTTCTTCCAAATTTTCTTCTTTGTTTATTCAATGTATTGATTAATTTTCTGCGTTTAGTCCCCCTTTTAAACAAATTGTAGATCATCTAGACCTTGATCCCACATACTTGTCACGTATTTATTTGCAACCCTTATGTGTAAAATCCTTTGTGTATCTATTTGCATTAAAGTCACAACATAGCATGGCCGGGAACAACACTAGTGGATCTTGAGGGGTGCCTAACACCTTCCTCTTGAGATAGTTTCTAGCCCTTACCCGAACTCTGGTTTTCCAACTCAAAAACCCTTCTTAGTGTCCTAATGCACTCAATCATTAGGTGGCGACTCTTCAATTCCAAAAACCCAATTCCCAACGGGAATAGAGTTGTCTTCCCGAATGTCGTAAACCCGATTTTACGAGAAAAAGGGGCGTCGACACACCTTACTTTAACCAGCCTCGACCCCACCACCAAACTTACCCCCACACTCTATATAGCCCACCACAACACTACTACCCACCGCCAGATCCCCATTTTTCTATCTATCATGCTCAAACATACACTCAACCTCCTGCCTACGCACAGTGGCGTGCGCCAACCCCACAGAATACCTACCCAGCTCCACAAAATACCTATCCACCCCCAAGAGCTTAGAGAAACCCCCCTGGAATAGGTTTCCGACCAAATCAAGCCTTCAAGAATGAGAGGCCGCAGAAGAAGAAGACTTTCACTCCATTGGGAGAATCATATACTAGTCTATTCCACCGGTTGAGACAGTTGGGTATGTTCAATCCGATTGAGCCTAAACTGCCAAATCCTCCCCCGAGAAATCTTGACCACTCGGTGAATTGTGAGTATTGTTCAGGTGCTCCGGGTTATGACACGGAGAAATGCTGGCATTTGAAAAATGCTATTCAAGAGCTTATTGATACCAATCGGATTGAAGTCCAAGCTCCGAAGGCACCTAATATCAACCAGAACCCATTGCCGGCCCATCATGAGATAAATATGATCAAGATAGTGCGTAAGGGAGGGGAGCCTAAGAAGCCTTCACAGACTGTCATGATGATTCGGTCCAGTGAGGTCAGGCCGGTTGAAAAGTCAACAAGTGAGAAATCAGTGATCAGGTTGAGCGGGACAAACAGTGAAGCAACTGAGGTAGTCCAGAAAGGGTCCTCAAGTGAGGTTGCAACGAAACAAGAAAGGTCAAAAGTGGTTGTGCCAGGAGTGGCGAACAAGACTGTCGTGATTGTGGAGGGTGCCCACACAGATCCCGTCATTGTTAAGCCATGCGCTGGGAAGCGCCCAGTAACAACAGTTCCTAGTGATGTGGTTGGTCCTGATAAGGAGTTGCTTGAAAGGTTTGAGAAGTTGTTCGACGATGTGAACGTGGTGGAAGTTGGAGAGGGTTCTAGC
>NC_031991.1:15032901-15038831 GCF_001879085.1 Nicotiana attenuata
TTAAAAGAATATGAGGACGTATTTGCCTGGTCATATGATGATATGACCGGTCTCAGTACATCTATTGTAGCTCACAAATTGCCAACAGATCCAACATGTCCGCCGGTAAAACAGAAGCTCAGAAAGTTCAAGCCAGACATGAGTTTGAAAATCAAAGAAGAAGTTACTAAACAAGTCAAAGCCAAGGTCCTCAGGGTAGTGGAGTATCCGACATGGTTAGCCAACATTGTGCCAGTGCCAAAGAAGGACAGGAAGGTCAGAATCTGTGTCGACTACCGGGACCTCAACTGGGCCAGTCCGAAAGACGATTTCCCATTGTCGAACATACACATCCCGATTGATAACTGCGCCAAGCACGAGCTGCAGTCATTCGTCGATTGTTTTGCTGGGTACCATCAGATATGGATGGATGAAGAAGACGCGGAGAAAATGGCTTTCATTGCGCCATGGGGAATGTATTCTTACAAGATGATGCTGTTTGGATTAAAGAATGCTGGGGCCACCTACATGAGGGCCATGACTACTATTTTCCATTACATGATGCACAGAGAGATCGAGGTGTATGTAGATGATGTCATCATTAAATCCAGGAAAGACACTGACCATACGGAGGATTTAAGAAAGTTCTGAATCCCGCCAAGTGCGCTTTCGGAGTTCCAGCCGGAAAATTGCTTGGGTTCATCGTAAGTCGACGGGGAATAGAACTCGATCCGTCGAAGGTTAAGGCCATTCAGGAATTGCCAACGCCAAAGAATAAGAAAGAGGTTATGAGTTTCTTGGGGAGACTCAACTACATCAGTCGGTTCATAGCCCAGTCCACTGTCATTTGTGAACCAATCTTTAAAATGTTGAAGAAGGACGCCGCCACTAAATGGACCAATGATTGTCAAAAGGCTTTCGACAAAATCAAGGAATACCCGTCAACGCCGCCAGTCCTGGTTCCGCCCGAAGCAGGTAGACTGCTATTGCTCTACCTTGCAGTACTAGATGGAGCATTTGGTTGTATTTTGGGACAACATGATGAAACGGGGAGAAAGGAGCAAGCCATCTACTATCTCAGTAAGAAGTTCACCCCGTAAGAGGCCCGGTATTCCCTACTAGAACGCACGTGTTGTGCTCTGACTTGGGTAGCTCAGAAGTTGAGGCATTATTTCTGTGCCTACACTACCTATCTCATATCAAGGATGGATCCGCTAAAGTACATCTTCCAGAAGCCCATGCCCATGGGCAGGCTGGCCAAATGGCAAATTTTGTTGAGTGAGTTCGATATTGTCTACATGACTCAGAAAGCGATCAAAGGATAGGCATTGGCCGACCATCTTGCCGAAAACCCCGTGGGCAGAGAATACGAGCCTCTAAAGTTTCCCGATGAGGAGATTTCTTTCATAGGAGAAGACATTGCGGAATCCTATGATGGCTGGAGAATGTTTTTCGACGGAGCGACAAACTTTAAAGGAGTTGGCATAGGAGCGGTTCTAGTATCAGAAACAGGTCAGCATTACCCGGTGTCCGCCAAACTCAGGTTCCCGTGCACCAACAACATGGCCGAGTATGAAGCCTGCATTTTAGGGCTCAAGCTGGCCATTGATATGAATGTTCAGGAGTTACTAGTGATCGGGGACTCAGATTTGCTCATACATCAGGTCCGAGAAGAATGGGCAACCAAGAACTCCAAAATACTACCATACTTGCATCATGTACAAGAGTTGAGGAAGAGGTTTACAAAAACGGAATTCCGACATGTCCCCAAAATCCAGAATGAGTTCGCCGATGCATTGGCCACTCTATCATCCATGATTCAGCATCCAGATAAGAACTTTATTATCCCATCCCGGTAAAAATCCAGGATCAACCTGCCTATTGTGCTCAAGTCGAGGAAGAGGCAGACGGAAAACCATGGTTCCATGACATTAAGAAATATTTGTCAACAGGAGAGTACCCAGAACTTGCAAACACTACTCAAAAGCGCACACTGCGGAGATTGTACAATCACTTCTTTCACAGCAGAGGAATCCTGTATAGGAGGACTCCCGATTTGGGATTACTAAAGGTGTGTCGAGGCAAGGGGAGCATCCAGGTTGTTGGAGGAGGCTCACGCAGGGACCTGTGGCCTGCACATGAATGGTTTCGTCTTAGCCAAGAAAATGCTCCGAGCCGGTTACTTATGGATGACCATGGAGACAGACTGCATCCAGTATGTCCGAAAGTGCCGCCGCTGTCAAATACATGCAGATATGATAAAGGTGCCTCCTAACGAGCTCAATGCAACTAGCTCACCATGGCCGTTCGCCGCTTGGGGGATGGATATCATTGGACCTATCGAGCCTGCCGCATCAAATGGGCACAGGTTCATACTAGTGGCGATTGATTATTTCACCAAATGGGTTGAAGCAGCATCATATAAGGCGGTAACCAAGAAGGTTGTGACAGACTTCATTCGCGACCATATCATTTGTCGGTTCGGCGTCCCAGAGTCAATCATCACTGACAATGGTTCCAATCTCAACAGTGAATAGATGAAAGCAATGTGTGAAACCTTCAAGATCAAGCACAAGAATTCTACAGCCTACAGGCCTCAGATGAATGGAGCCGTAGAAGCGGCCAATAAGAACATTAAGAAGATACTAAGGAAAATGATAGAGAAACACAAGCAGTGGCATGAAAAGCTATCCTTTGCTTCATTGGGATACCGTACAACAATCCGCACATCAACTGGGGCGACACCCTATATTTTGGTTTACGGTACCGAGGCAGTCATCCTAGCCGAAGTAGAGATTCCCTCCCTGAGAATTATGTAGGAAGCGGAACTTGAAGATGCAGAATAGTTAAAGAGTCGCTATGAGCAATTAGCCCTTATAGACGAGAAAAGACTGAATGCAGTTTGCCATGGTCAGCTCTATCAGAATAGAATGACCAGGGCCTTCAACAAGAGAGTCAGACCAAGACAGTTCGCGCCAGGGCAGTTAGTACTGAAAAAGATTTTTCAGCATCAAGATGAAGCCAAAGGGAAATTCTCTCCCAACTGGCAAGGTCCGTACATGGTTCACCGGGTTCTAACCGGGGGAGCCCTCATACTTGCAGAGATGGACGGAGAAGTTTGGCCGAAGTCGATCAATTCAGATGCGGTGAACGATACTATGTGTAACTACTATTGATTCCTTTATGATGTAATTTAAACTACGCCTGACCTGATTCCCGTTTAAGAGGGGATACATAGGCATCCCTATGGGTTCGGTCACAATTCAATAAAATTTCTATTTTTCCCCGATATTGGAAACTGGGCAGAATTTTGAGGAGGACCCTCAAAATTCCAAAGTTGACTTTCACCATCCACCGCGCGCAGCCGTCAGAGGCACCGGCCCAGTAAACTGGGGCAGAATTTTGAGGAGGACCCTCAAAATTCCGGAGCAAAAGAGGTTGCAATATCTTGAACCGTGTCACAGTTGTCGGTTCATCTAAAACCGTTTTATTCATTATGTATTTACATCATATTTTATCATTTTGCTAAATCATGCATGAATACTATCAGAACAGCTTTGGCAGCAACGCTACCCCAATGAAAGCAAGAGCCGAGTAGGACGAGCGCAGTCCGCGGGAAGACGAACTAACCTTCCCCCTTGACAAAACTCACAATCTTTCTTTGAATGCAGGTACCCCAAGACATAGAATCATCGGATACGGTTACAAACTCATACTTTTCAGGAATACAACTCCCAGAATCATCACCTATTGTCAAGTGCTACTCGCACGCAACATCCCCAGCAGCCACAGTGACAATCAACTAGCAGCTATTGTCTCTCAGCTAAGAAATTTTGTCACTCTTCACCTCTATTTTCGCACACTGCATAAGGCTACCTTTCTGCCTTCCGAGACTAAGCACTGTCTCCATCCTGCATCTCCTTGCATTGCATAAGGCTACCTTTTTGCCTTCCGAGACTAAGCGCTGTCTCCATCCTGCATCTCTTTGCATTGCATAAGGCTACCTTTCTGCCTTCCGAGACTAAGCACTGTCTCCATCTTGCATCTCCTTGCATTGCATAAGGCTACCTTTCTGCCTTCCGAGATTAAGCACTGTCTCCATCCCGCATCCCCTTGCATTGCATAAGGCTACCTTTCTGCCTTCCGAGACTAAGCACTGTCTCCATCCTGCATTCCTTTGCATTGCATTAGGCTACCTTTCTGCCTTCCGAGGTTAAGCACTACCTCCATCCTGCATGGCTGAAATATCGCCACCTCTCATTTGCATCGGCTGAAAGATCGCCAACCTTATTTAAATCTTTACATCGGCTGAAATACCTCCATTTATGCTTTTCATCGGCTAAAATATCGCTAACTGCATTTAAATCTCTATATCGGCTGAAAGATCGCCAGTTTATATTTAATCATTTGTCGGCTGAAAGATCGCCAACTCTATTTAAATCTTTACATCGGCTGAAATACCGCCATTTATGCTTTTCATCGGCTGAAATATCACCAACTGCATTTAAATCTCTATATCGGCTGAAAGATCGCCAGTTTATATTTAATCATTATTGGCTGAAAGATCGCCAGCTTTATTTTAATCCTTGTCGGCTGAAATAGCGCCATTTATATTTATGCCTTACATCGGCTGAAATATCGCCATTTACATTTCTTCTTCACATCGGCTGAAACATCGCCAGCTTTATTTAAATTTCTGTCGGCTGAAATATCGCCATTTACATTTCTTCTTCACATCGGCTGAAATATCGCCAAATCCTGCATTTCATGGGCTGAAATATCGCCAAATTGTCCAAATGCGTCATTGTTCGGAGGCACCATTTTCATAGCCTGAGAACGCCATGCCATGGCCCGAGGACCCCGCTTTATATTCTGCACACCATTATTCAAAGGCATCATGGTTCGGAGGCACCATCATCACAGCCCAAGAACATCATTTCATAGCCTGCGAATCCCTTATTATAAGCTTCATGGCCCAGGACATCATGGTCTGAGGACGTCGACAACCGTCCAAAGACAACAATCATTGTCCAAATGGAACTTGCATCACGTTTAAATTTATGCATAGTATACGTTGTATTGCTCACTTACAGGTACGCCGGCTAGCAACGACCGTCTCAACAGGAGCGATCCCGCTCCAGTTCCCGCAGCCTATCAGATTTCAGCTACAACCTAAACATCGCGTCCGTCCTTTTCGAAACTCTATTGGCATATTCCGCCGATGGACCCTGAACTACATATGGCCTGATTCCTGTAAAACCAGGGATATGTAGGCAGCTCAAGAGCCAGAGCTCGGTCGAAATTCTTTGCAAATCACCTCTTTCGGTCAAAATTGGCCATCCTATCTTTACTCGATAACTCTTTCATCTTTTCCGGTTAAGGAGGGGCAGCTGTTGATACCCAATTTTTCCCTGGATATTTTTTATACTCAAAATACTTTCAAAATAACATATATATGCATATATGAGCATACCCAAGTGTTTTGGTATTTTTCGAAATTTTTAAAAAAATTTTAAACCAATTTATTGTCTATTTTAATACTACAAAATTCAATAATTATTCCCAAAAATTATCATTTTGTGAATAATTTATTTTATTCTCATATTTATACCAAAATATAATTAAGGTGATTTTTGCATATTTTTACAGATTTATTTGGCATTTTTAAAATTAAATTGCATATAATTGCAATTATAGCATATTTTACAATTAACAGCATTTTACAATTATAAAATCGTTTCCAGTATTTTTAGATTAATGTTTATACATTATTAATTACTTAAGTGCTTTTAATTTGTTTTTAAAATCATTCTCACTATTTTATAAAATAAAAAAAGGGGAAAAATGGCCATTAAATGCTAACCAGATTTTATTTCAATTGTAGCCACATTGGACCCCCAAATTAGCCCAATTTTAGACCCAATTAATCTAGCCCAACAACCCGTTTGAAC
>NC_031991.1:15041438-15048891 GCF_001879085.1 Nicotiana attenuata
AATTACCATACTTCTGTACTCATGTATCTTGCCTACAGCTTTGCACATTTGCATATCACACGTAGATACCATGTCTATAGGTTTATGCATCCACATAGATATCATGTCTATAGGTTTATGCATCCATATAGATACCATGTCTATAGGAATTTTGCATCTCCATATGGATACCACGCCTATAAGTAACCAGAAATCCAGACTCTACGCATGCATTGCTCACTAGGCAAACCTATTTATAGGATTAAAAACTAACAGCATTCAGATACCATGCCTATAGGATTTCTGCGCTCTTGCTACGCCTGTAAAAAGTGTTTAAATTAACGACGCTAGAAAGCATGCCTATAGGAACTATCAATCAAATCTGAATCGCTCGTTTTAAGATTAGCACTAATTACAGAACTCGCACCATTCTGTTAAAACTGGCAACTTTCTTAATCAGTTTGTTTCTTTATTCCTGAAACCAGTAGATGCCATGTAGGCCATCATGTAGGCAAATAAGTATGTAGTTAATTAATTGCACTGGTCTTCGATAAGTTGCAGCCAGGCGAGCCTAATGCGAACTTCTTGCCTGAAAATATGTAATGAACCAGCCTGCCTAACATTAAGCATAATTTCGACCTAATCAGTACATGTAAGACATGCTAAACTACATGATTTTCTGTGATTAAAGGAGGTTTATCTGAGCCTTAATTGTTTTGTGCTCCCATAACTGCTTTCATGTGTTTTGCTTGACGCCTTAGTATTTTAACCTTTTTAAACCTCTGAAAAGCCAAGCTTCCTCCCTTTAGGATTAGTAGTCCTAAAAGCCTCAAGGACTGATAGGTGGGACGGGTAATAGCATGCAATAAGTAAACGAGACTATTTCGCGCTTAATACCTTAACGGGGTGGGAAGGGTAGACATGGAGATGATGATCACACGATAACACTACGCGTACGATTGATTATCGGTGTTGTGTGGATGATCCATGTGATTTATACACCTAGGACCCCTTTCCTTATACAACTTTGTTTAATATCTATAAAATCCTGTCTTTTCAACTACTCAAAACTCTTCCTTAATTTTACTGCATTATTCCTTTTCTTCCAAATTTTTCTTCTTTGTTTATTCAATGTATTGATTAGTTTTCTGCGTTTAGTCCCCCTTTTTAACAAATTGTAGATCATCTAGACCTTGATCCCACATACTTGTCACGTATCTATTTACAACCCTTATGTGCAAAATCATTTGTGTATCTATTTGCATTAAAGTCACAACATAGCATGGCCGGAAACCACACTAGTGGATCTTGAGGGGTGCCTAATACCTTCCCCTTGAGATAATTTCTAGCCCTTACCCGAACTCTGGTTTTCCAACTCAAAAACCCTTCTTAGTGTCCTAATGCACTTAATCATTAGGTGGCGACTCTTCAAATCCAAAAACCCAAGTCCCAAACGGGAATAGAGTTGTCTTCCCGAATGTCGTAAACCCGATTTCGCGAGAAAAAGGGAGCGTCGACACCAGATGTATCAGGATTTGAGGCAACACTATTGGTGGAGAAGAATGAAGAAAGATATAGTGGAGTATGTGGCTCGATGTTTGAACTGTCAGCAGGTGAAGTACGAGCACTAAAGGCCGGGCAGTTTGCTTTAAAGACTTGAGATTGCCGAGTGGAAGTGGAAGCGTATTACCATGGATTTCGTTGTTGGTCTCCCATGGACTTTGAAGAAATTCGATGCAGTGTGGGTTATTGTGGACAGACTGACCAAGTCGGCACATTTATTTCCGATTGTGACTACCTATCCTTCAAAGCAGTTGGCACAGATCTATATCCGGGAGATTGTTCATCTTCACGGCGCGCCAATGTCTATTATCTCCCATCAAGGCACATAGTTCACATCGCATTTCTGGAGAACTGTGCAGTGTGAGTTAGGTACGCGGGTGGAGTTGAGTACAACATTTCACCCCAGACAGATCTGTAGCCTAAGCGCACTATTCAGATCTTGGAGGACATGCTACACACCTGTGTTATGAATTTCGGGGGTTCATGGGATCAGTTCTTATCGCTTGCAGAGTTTGCCTACAACAACAGCTACCAATCGATTATTCAGATGGCTCTTTATGAGGCCCTATATGGGAGGCGATGTCGTTCTCCAGTTGGTTTCTTTGATCCGGGAGAGGCTGGGTTGTTGGGCAGTGATTTGGTCCGGGATGCCTTGGATAAAGTCAAGTTGATTTAGGAGAGGCTTCGTGCAGCACAATCTAGACAAAAAAGTTATGTTGGTCGGAAGGTTCGTGATGTTGCATAAATGGTGGGTGAGAAGGTTTTGCTCAGAGTTTCGCCCATGAAGGGTGCGATGAGGTTCGGGAAGAAGGGCAACTTGAGCCCTTGGTATATTTGCCCGTTTGAAGTACTTGAGAGAGTTAGGGAAGTGGCCTACAGACTTGCATTGCCACCTAAACTATCCGGTGTTCACCAAGTGTTTCATGTTTCTATGCTCCGAAAGTATTATGGTGATCCGTCACATGTTTTGGACTTCAACACGGTTCAGCTTGATGAGTATTTAGCATATGAGAAGTAGCTGGTGGCTATTCTAGTCCGACATGTTCGAAAGTTGAGATCTAGGAGTTTTCCCTCTCTGAAAGTGCAATGCATAGGTCAACCGATCGAGGAAGCTACGTGGGAGTCCGAGTTCGATATGCGGAGTAGATAACCATACCTTTTCACCAGTCCAGGTACTTTTCTATGTCCGTTCGAGGACGAACGTTTCTTTTAGATGTGGAGAATGTCATGACCCGATAGGCCATTTTGAATACTAGCCCTTATATCTGTATTTTGAGACATCTATTAGCTTTATATGATGTTTTTCAATTTGCGTTCGCAGTCTGCGTCTTTCGGAAAGTTTTTACGTAAAAATTTGAAGAAAACATGATTTTAGGTTTTAAAAAAAACTTGAGTTGACTACGGTCAACCTTTTGTGTATACGACCCCGAATCGGTGCTTTGACGATTCTCGTAGGTCCGCATTTGTGATTTTTGACTTGGACGTATGCCCGATATCAAAATCGGAGGTCCCTAGGTTGATTTGACTTGTTTTTCCGAAAGCTAGTAATTTGAAAGTTTTGAAATTTTCTAGGTTTGATCGTAGGTTGACTTTATGGCTATCGGGTTCGAATTTTGATTTTGGGACTTGGCATAGGTCGGTTTTGCTATTTAAAACTTTTGTGCAAATTAGAGTTGGTTTGATAGGATTCGGACGTTCAATTATGATTTTAGAAGTTCTTGAGTTTTCTTTGAAATTTCATGCATTTCGACGCCAGATTCATAGTTCTAGGTGTTATTTTGGTATTCTGATTGAGTTAGCGAGTTCGTACGATATTATTATATTTGTGTGCATGTTTGGTCATGAGCCCGAGGGATTCGAGTGAGTTTCCAGGTAAGCTACAGACCATTTTTGGACTTAAGAGATTGTTGCTTTGAGTAGTTTCTGGTGTCTGATGCACTGTGCTTTGCGATCACGAAGGGGAAGTTGTAGCTGGGGCAGATTTGTTCTTTGCGAACCTGGGGACTGGGTCACGAAGGTGAAGTAGTGGGGGGCTTACCCTTCGCGAACGCGATAGTCCTCTCGCGAACGCGAAGAGTTGTGGGATCTGAGGGAGGTCATTGGGTACTCTACGTGAACGAGGGCCTTGGCTCGCGAACGTGATGGCAAGGGGGGTTAAGCCTTCACAAACGTTAAGTGTACATCGCGAACGCGTAGGCCTTTTGGCCGCTGTTCTCCGTGATTGCATAAGGAGCTTCGCGAACGCGAAGAACACCTGGCGCCAAGGTATTAAAACATCTAAAGGATGGGATTTGAACCATTTTTCACTATTTTCAAGTTAGAGTTCGGCCTAGAGGCGCTTTTGAAGAGTTTTTTCATCCCAACTTCATTGGTTAGTACATTTTAACTTGTTTTGTTACATTTTCATAACACCCATTAATTTTAACCTTTAATCTAGGATTTTTCATGGTAGAAATTAGGGATTTGGGTAGAAATAGGGGATTTTGAGAAATTGAGATTTAGACCTTAAATTGAGGTTGGATTTCGAAACATATCACAGAACCAGGCTCTGAGGTGAATGGGTAATTGGGTTTTGGTTCGAATCTTGGATTTTGACCAAGCGGGCCCGGGATTGTCGTTTGTTGCCTTTTTCGATTTCTTCAAAGATTAAATCTTTTTCACTCGTGGGTAGTTTCTAAAGCCTATATTGAATTATTTGAACTATATTTGGCTAGATTTAATTTGTTTGGAGGTTAATTCTAGAGGAAAAGCTGCAGTTGAGCATTGATTTGGTTGTGGAGTGAGGTAGGTGTCATGGTTAACCTTGGCTTGAGGGATTAGGACTTGATGGTCGATTCTTTACGTAAATTATGTGTTGGACGACGTATATATAAGGTGACGAGTATATATACATTGTCATTGGGTAAAAGCATGTGGGTGAAACATAATCATGGAAACAATATAATAACAACAACAACAACAACAAACTAGTATGATCCCAACAGGTGGGGTCTGGGAGGGTAAGGTCTGCGTACAGACTACCCTCCCCATACCCCATCTGTTGGGATCACACTAGATTTGTTGTTGTTGTTGTTATATTGTTTCCATGATTATGTTTCCCATGCCATAGTTAGATTATACTTCTTTAATTGTCTGCTTTCATATCTATTGATTATTTTGGAGTTGTTGGAAATATAAAGGTTAAGATGATTTATCATTACACTGATATTAAAGTGAAATAACTTCCTACCTTGTTTTGCTATTTTTGGATTATTGTTGTTGCTTGGTGAGGAAGAGCAAAAAGCACGAAGGGTGTTGTCGTGCCTTATTTGCACAATATTATTTATTGAGAGATGGTGAGGTTAAAAACACGAAGGGTGATGTCGTGCATTGATTACTTATTATCATTTATCACATCATGTGCGGTTGAGAGTAAAAGCATGAAGGGAGATGTTGCACCATTTTATTATGATATTACATGGATAGGACGAGAGAAAAAGCACAAAGAGTGATGTCGTGCCATTATTGACTTCTTTGCTTTACTTGGTTACCAGAATAATGATTTACTTGGTTGGATTAGTATTCGTTTCTTTTCGGAAGAAGGTTCCTTTGTTATTTCGTACTTGCGGTACTTTTGTACTTCCCTTTCTACACGTTCCCTCCCAGTTAATACTTTAATTGTCCTACTTGTTATGTTGTTGCTTTATATATACTTGTACAGGATTTACGTAGATGTCTTTTCATAACCTCATCACTGCCTCGTCGGGGTTAGTCTTAACACTTACGGAGCACATTAGGTTGGTTGTACTTATGCTACACTTCTGCACTTCTTGTGCAGATACTAGTATTGGTCCTAACGGCATATAGTGGTATTTTTGCTCGGATTCGGCCGCATTGGAGACTGAGGTATAGCTGCACGGCGTCCGCAACCCTGAAGTCCTCTTTCTTTATCTAGATTACTATTTATTTAGCTTTAAATAGTTGTATTGTGTTTTAGACCGTCTATGTAGTATTCTAGTTGCTCATGTACACTTGACTCCGGATTTCTGGGAGTAGTTAGCATCGCGTTGTTTCTATTAACACTGTGTTAAACTATGAGTTTAGTTATCGCTAGATATCATTATTTTGTGTTAATTGTCAAAAACTGATTAATTAATTTAATAATGTCGGCTTGCCTAGCAAGTAGATGTTAGGTTTCATCATGGTCCCAGGTTGGGAATTCCGGGTCGTGCGAGCTCTCTCTTGCTTCTTGTTATGACTTCTGGTCCCATTTTTGAGTTATGAAGATCCTTATTTATAGTTGTGGAAGAAAAGTATTGTGATGAGAACAAACTCTTTCTGAACAATAAGATTGAAGCGCGACAAGGCCGCATTTGATTGGCCAGGACCTATCGTTTGGACATGTGGCACGATTTTGGCTTTTTAATTTGACTTGGCATGCTTTGTCATTTTGACACGTGGCATCATCTTATTGGCTCTTCTGTTTGATTTTGTGTGTCACGTCATTTGGCATGTGGCACCAAACCGTTCCCCTAGGAAGATGACATCTTGGGCTTACTGAAGTGGGCTCATCACCTGTAACCCAATTAAATGGGCTAGCCCAGTCAATATATATTGGACTTAAATAATTATTCTATTTATATTAGCCCATAATATTTATTTGGACTAATATATTTTGAATTTAATATAGGGATTTTTTCATTCATATACACTATTGGAAACTTTATTACCCTAAATGTTCATGTTTAGTAAATTACCTACACAAGTTTTGTTTACAAAATATATATATTCCACCTTAAAAGGCTCCCAATCCATTATTAGTGCCTTCAATTAGAGAGGATTGTCAACCTAAAAACTACAAATTGGTAGAGGTCAAACCTACTTAATAATAAACTTCCAATATTTGCCACATTCAGGATTGTCAACAAGTCCAAATACTGCAATTAGAGAATGAAAATTAAACAAGGACGGACAATTGAAAAATTAACGAATATTAACAAAACTTTAACGAATATTAAAAACAGTAGAAAGATTTGTTATTTGGAAACCAGAAGACAGACTGTTGCAAACTCTCTGTTTCTACTGTTAAAGATGACATAAACGAATTCGCCAGAGATGCAGAAGCAAAATTAACAGTTGTAGATGATTCTTTTCTCTCAATTGACCAGTTTTTGACCAATTGAAGATGGTTATGTGGTAAAGGAGGTAAACATAGAATTGGTGTTGGACAGTAAATTTTGAGAATATTTGTTTGTGGCTTTTCGGTTTCTTCTATTTGGAGGTTCTGATTTTTGATAGAGTTTTGATCTAATCTTTGTTGTTGGGGTTTAGGAGGAGGAAAAGGAGTAGAAATTGGACCTTTACGAAATCTGGCATGACCAGTTCTGTTTTTGCCAAGTAAAGAAATGAACTTTTTGAATTTGTTAACAGCAACATCAGCTACAGCTGTGTAATCAACAGATACAGAGGGGTTTTGATCTAATTTTTTTTGTTGTTGTTGGTTTTGATGAGATTGAGAAAGCAAACGGATTAACTTTATACAACTAATTATATATTATACAATTTATCTATAACTTTCATACATTATTTCTACCCAGTTAAATACAATTACAATAACATACAACTTAAAAAACAAATTTTATACAATATGTCTTTTGTATATTTTGTATCTGATTTATACATAGTAAAAATAAATTTCATATAACTAATTATATATTATACAACTTTTCTACAATTTTTATACATTATTTCTACTCAGTTATATACAACTACAATATCATACAACTTAAATATAATTTTTATAAAATGTTGTTCAACTTTCATACAATAGTTAAATAAATAAAAGAAAAATATATAAACAACATAATACAATTTTTCTACAATTTTACTACAATTTCTGCAGTATAATATATGTCATGTCTTCTTCTTCTTC
>NC_031991.1:15049118-15063730 GCF_001879085.1 Nicotiana attenuata
CTTTACTCAATTCTTTCCAACAACATCTAATCCAAACAAACAATATTTTTTGAAAACCCAAATTCGAATTCAAAGCTTCAAAGCTTTTTAATGGCTATCAATGGTGGAATTGCTGCTCTCTTTTCCTTTGCTTTATATTACTGAAATTTGGGATTGAGAGATAGAGAGAGACGTAGAGAGAATTTTCAATTCTTTGCAACAACATCCAATCCAAACAAACAATGTTTTTTGAAAACCCAAATTCGAATTCAAAGCAATGGTTGTCAATGATGGAATTGCTGCTCTCTTGTGCAAGATACGTGGGGAGGGGGGGTGGGATGTGGAGAGAGAAACGTGGGGGAGTGGAAGATATGTTAGAGTAATTTTTAGGACACTAATTATTATCATTAATTCCCTTAAAATGTACACAAATGGTAATTGGGTATATAAAATGTAATTATAGTAAAACTTGAGTAGGGATGGTAATATAGTTTCATATAGTGTATAGGAATGAAAAAATTCCTTTAATATATAATCCAAATTTATCTTATAGATTTAAGTCCAATAAAATTTACACGTCTACACTTACTAATGAGAGTGAAAACTCGTCGTTACCAGCCTCCCCTTCTGCCAAATCCCTTTAACATTGAAACCCTGTTACACTTTGAAAAAGGTGTGATTAAGAGTAATGTAATGATACCAACTTAAGCACAATAAGTACAGAAGGCATACGAAGTTACAAAAGGAAGAGAGGAAGGTGCACTTAAAAGGATTAAGAAAGAGCCTTTTGGAATAGGAGTGATTAAGAGGATTAGTAAAGTACCTTTTGAACTTTCTAAAAGAACACAATAAACTATAAAATGAAATAAAAGGCGAAAAGAACGAGAAAAAAAGAAAATTAGCATTCCTTCTTTGAGAAAGAGCAAATGAGGAAAAAGAATAGCATTCCTTGATTTTTTTTTTTGTCGTTTTTTTTTTGGGAGAAGCATTCCTTTGATTGAGAAAGAATAAACTAAGTGTTGCTGATATTTGGGAAAATATATACTCATAATGAAGGAAAATAAATACTCATAATGTCCAACTTCCATTACTTGCTTATGAATGAACTCAACGATGAAAGACGTGGCGTATACTAACACTTCAATTGAATACATATAAGAGTAACTCAACAACGATGGATAGAGCATGTACTAACAACTTCGGTTAAAACGTAATAAACTTGACAATAAAGATGAAGCATGTAATAGTAACTTTAATTAAGACACATAAGAGTAAAATTAATAATGGAAGCTAGAGCATGAAATAACGACTACAATCTAAGCATATAAGAATGAATTCAACAACTAAAGATGTAACAAGTAATAACAACTTCTAATTAAATGCATAAGTAATCTAAGAATCTAAACCGGTCAATTTTACCACATATAAACCGGGTACACACTCGCCACCTCATGTACACGCCTTCCCCATAATTCAAACATTACAATCAACCCAAATCCTAAAGTTTAGTTCCCCCACACAAGGTTAGGTAAGATACTTACCTCAAAGAAGTTAAATCAATACTCTCAAAAGACCTTCCCATGTGAAACAACCTCCTCACGGTTCGAATCTAGCCAAAATAACTAATTATCATAAATAACAGCCATAGAAAATAATTCCGGATAATAAAGCTTTGATCTTTAATGAAACCAAAAAGTCAACTCCGGGCTCGCACCTTAGAAGCTGACAAAACTCACAAAATTCGAACACTCATTCTGATACGAGTCCAACCATACCAAAATCATCCAATTCCGACCTCAAAATCGGCCTTCAAATCATCATTTTATATTTTAGAAAGTTTTTACCAAAATCCCAATTTCTCCAATCCAAATCACTAATTAAATGATAAAAACAATAATGGGATTATGAATAATAAACAAATCCGAGCCAAAATACTTACCCCAATTCAAATGGTAAAAATCCCCTCCAAAATCGCCCAAAACTGAGCTCTACAACTCAAAATATTATAATATAGCCAAACCCTTGGTATATAAGAAGCTGCCCAGGGATTTCGCATTTACGGACGCAAAACACGCACCTGCGACCACCGCTTCTGCGAAAAAATATCGAAGCTGCGAGAACTATTGAATACAGGCCTATCGCATTTGTGCACTATACACCGCATCTATGGACCATCGCATCTGCGCCAACTCCAGCCTTCACTAACACCGCACCTGCGACCTCCTAGCGCTTATGCGCTTACGCTTCTGCAGTCCCTGCCTTCTCCAACCAAAGTCCGCACCTACGCCCTCTTGGCCACCTCTGCGGCGCCGTATCTATGGTCCTTTATCCGTAGGTGTGAAGGCATCAGTACTCAGATTCTTCAGCACTTCAACAAGGTATCACATAAGTGCTCCCCAAGTTCCCGTGGTCAGGAGATCGTGGAGGAGAAGCATCCCATCTTGTTCAGCTGATGGCGGTGGAGGAGATGCAGTTAGTGTTGGTGGTGAAGGAACAGCTGGTGTCGTCGGGTATGGAGTTGTCGGTGTAGAAAGAGAAGAAGCAACGGTGGGATAAGGAATGGTGGTTGTTGCTTGCTCAGAAGTTGAGGGCTGAAGAAGCTCGCTCAAGGGCCGAACTCCTGGGACCGGAGACAGCAATAGGGACCAAGAAGCGAGAATCAGCATTCTCAACCAGGCCCATCTCACCCCAGAGTGCCTAAACTTCCTCTACTGGTGGGTTTTTGAGCTCCCCCGGCTGAGCAACTGGTTGAACTGATGAAGGTCCTTTTCTCCTTTGAAGGGAAGCCTCTTCATCACTGGCTTCCCCTTTGTTATTGAGGATCTGTGGTCGGCTCGGTTGGTGTTTAATTTATTCTCTTCTCTTGAGCCCCAGCCGAGGAGGAACGTCTCCTCTTCGGTTTCTTATTCTTGGACTGGGAATTCCGAGAGTAGGCACACTCACTGGAGGTAGATCCACGAGCCCTGCTTCGATTGAGGGAATTCTGCAACAACGTCTCAGCCTCCTCAGGATCAACAAGAGCGTCGACATCGGGGCATATGACGGTACCCCTCAGGAGCCCTACACTAGCAAAAGGATGATTAGTAGATTGCTTTTAAAATATTAAGATTGAAGGAAAGAGAAATTTTGCTTACCATGGTTCTTAGCTCTCCACCCGTATTTGGGAGCACTATCATTCCACCGACGGGATTTTGGAGTTGTGATATCTAGGATTTTCTGAACCCATCGATCTAGACCGTGAACTCGTGATTGTTCCCAACAAGTATTTGAAACGAAGGAAATCAAAAAAAAAAATCAGCAAAACAAGAAACCATCTTTTTACGAAGAAAGGAAATGAATATCCGAAGACTTACGGAAAAGATTCCACGACTCGGGAAAGGCTAGAGTTGTGGCCGAGATAATGTCCCTGGTAGTAATAATAATGAACCGCTCCATTCATCCGCGATCTTTGTCATCGTCTATCATGGTGAGAAGGGCGTGGTGGCCACGCTTACTGATGTTTAACACTCCCCCACGGAAAATCTTGGGGGAGTAAAGGTTCATCATATGTGCAAGAGCTAGGGTTTCTCCGGTCTCGGTGCACAACTGATGAAGGTAGGCCAGCGTACGCCATATGGATGGGCCTACTTGTGCCAAACAGACCTAGTACTAGTGGCAAAATTCTAGAATTATTGGGTCAAGTCCTTCTATCGACCCCAAGGAGAAGGGACCCAAAGTAAAGGGATATGTATAGACATACATAAACCCCTCTCTGGAGTAGGTAACTCGTTCTACCCCATCTGCGGCAAGAATTTTGACACTGGAGCAATTGCAATTCTCTTTCACAGTAGGGATACTAGAAAGGCAAATGGGGGATGGGTACCTACGAACTGTCCAAACCCTACGGCTTTGAGAATTTGTGGATGTGGTGCTTAGATGGAGTGGTATGATGGTGTTGATAGTTGGAGGTTCAGACTCAACATCAACCTCTTTGGCTTTGTTTTTCTTCGGGCCTCCACCGAAGAGAAGACCAGTGTTTCTAAAGTTAGCAATGTAAGAAGACATGGTGGTAACAGATCAACGAAGACGTTTAAGAAAACTTAGAAAGGGAGAAAAGATTGTGAAAGTAGTGAAAGTAAAAAAGTAAAAATGATGAGTAGCAAAGAAGTTACAGACGGCAAAAATCGTGGTCATGATTATCTCGAAAACCGGCGAAAATACTTGTTGAATCACGGGACAACACGTGTTCGAAGTATTAAATACGAGGAGACATGCGTCCCTTCAAATGTCAGAGACCGTTCAGGAACTTTTCCGCCAAGAAAGGAATACTCATCTACTTCCCGGTAACACTGAGTTACGTCACCGGAAAGTGAGGGGACTATCTATATGGGACGAAATTGGCTGATAACAAGTGGCAAAATGGCGGGGTGACAAAAATGGTGAGGTGACATGTGGAACCGAGGACAGACAAAAGTTGAGTCATCAAATAATCAGCACTGCGTACGAGGTGCGTAACGGGTATCAGATGGATCCCGAAGGAAGCACGACCAATGGTAAAGCTTCAAAGGCTTGACATCGGATTGCATTTAATGAGCAGCCATTATAGAGAATATCTGCATTCAAAGCCATCCGTTATGCACCCATTAGAGGTATTTTTATTCTAATTCAAGAGGAGCTTGATTTTAGGATCTTGTCTCCCTAAGCATAGCTATAAATATCAGGATTGACAACCCTTGTACAGACATGAAACATTCTGCACACAAAGTTTTATTCTACTATTTTACGCTCAATCTCAATAGTTTTATCATCGCTTTATCAATGCCTTTATTTATGCTCTCAGAAAGACCGAGCTCGTTATCTCCTTTAATTTCAGTCATTAATCTTATTTTGTTCTCATTTCTTTATCATGTTTGGATCAAATCGATTCGCTTGTTTATATACCACGCTATAAATTCAACTGTACCGTTTTACGGGTAAACACGAACTATGATGGCATTAAATTCATGAACCATACGATGGAACTTAAAGGACGGTGGAGGCTATATTATGTGTGTGGTAGATCTTGATAAAAATTTATCGAACGAAGAATAAAATCTACACGTATTATTTATTGACCTAGAGAAAATATATAATAGAGTGGGAAGAAAAATCTTTCGTGAGTGTTCGAGAAGAAAGAAATTTTCGTACTAAATCTTTAATGTCATAAATGATATGCATGATCATCACAAGAGTGAGAACAATGGTTAGAGATATAAATGAGTTTTCATAACCGTAGATTTACATCTATCATCGGCTGAATATGGATGAGCAAATTAACAATATACAAGAAGTCCCATTCTGTATATTATTTGAAGATGATTTTATGCTACTTGATAAAACTAGCGAGGCTATCAATTGAAAAACTTTAACTATGGAAAATCACTCTAGTGAGTAAGGTTTTTTAGGATAAAATAGGTACTCAAATATGCATTGCAAGTTTGCCAGTAAAAAATATTGGGTTGAGGTTGGATGAGATTGCACTGCCTAAATCAAAAAATTTAGATATCTAGGCTTAATATTTCATGAGTAAATTTAATGTATCCTGTTTCATGAATCGAAATAGGATTGTTGAAATATAGAAGTACTACAGAAGTGTTATGGATAGAAGGATACATTTTAAATTGAAAGTCAAGCTCTATAAAACAGTTGTAAGACCGACAACGTTATATGAGATACTTTCGTCATACTTTACATCAACATATAGATTCATCCATTTGTAGGTGTGAAATTGTGATAATTAAAATTGTTAAAATAGATAATTAGGTACCCTAAAATCATACAGAACATCTCAAAAGACCTGTATCTTTTGGAATATATACATACATACTGAAAAATAAGGCACAATGAAAAGAAATCTATAAAAGCCATACCAATTAGTTGTGAACAAATTTTAGTGACGAATACGTTTATTTAAGTTCAAATATTAGAGTGAGACGAGACTAAATGTCACGGAAAGTGATAAAGCATATATCCTACCCCTAGTTGCTTAGGATTAAAATCTGTTGGCGTTAGTGCATTTTAATATTAAAATTATAATATTAAAGTGCATTATTTTTTGTGAGATAGTGGTTATAAATTGGCAAGAAAGTAATCATTATTTTGGTGTAACTCATGAAACCATTAATGCCATGATCTACCACTTATTAACCACTAAAGCTTATATTTTGTGACCACCAACCCATGTTCTATAATTTTATTATCCCACAACTTTGATATTATTCTATGAAAGAAATTTTATACCTATAAATAGTGGTGTTTCTTCCTTGTGTTGTAGATGGAAAAAAATATGGTAGCGTGTATGAAAAAAGTGAAGTTGATGTAGTGAATATGAGAAGGAGAAAATCTAAGTCTCCAACTTATTCTCTACAAAAGAGAATATTATTTTTTGTTAAAGGAAGGTGTTTATTTGGTGGAGCTTTGGATTCAACAACTTGTCCAGAGTTTGTTCGAGTCATACGACGTTGCCGGGCTGTTGTATCTTAGAGGGAAAAAGTCAAGAGTATTACTGCTGGACCGGTGAATATGCTACCGCAGTGGGCTTGAATCTCCTTAAAGAGAGCGAGATATCTGTGCCTCAGTCTGAAGAATATTTATTTATTTCTCTACATCTTATTTTTTAACTGTAATTACTTGTAATTTCACCAACAATTTTAAGGAGATTCAATTTTTGTATGCCGTTGAAAAAATAGCGGATATCAAGGTAGAAGTTCACTCTCTTTAAGAGATGAAAAGGCAAAGTATTTTTCTACTTGCTTAACTCAAGCGGCAGAAAGGTATGTACTTTTTACCTTATATTTTTGTCACGACCCAATTTTCCCTCCGTTGGGTTTCGTGATGGCACCTAGTCTTAGGGATTAAGTAAGCGTAACATTTACTGAATATCACCCATAATAAGGAAAGTCTTACACTCTTAATATAGAAATCTTTATAGAATTTACATCTTCTCCAAAAGCGGCGGTACAAGTCATAAGCTCTACAGATTTCGCTACAACTTCTAAGCACAACTGTATGGAAATAAGTACAACAGTGTGAACACAAAATAGGAAGGTGACTATGAAACCTGCAAATGCAGCTACAGGTTTACCTTGAAACTCCACAGCAACGATCCGCACAGCTAGTAACGATTAGTACCTAGATCTGTATAAAAAAATATACAGAAGTGTAGTATGAGCGCACCACAGCGGTGCCCGGTAAGTATCAAGACTAACCTCAGTGGAGTAGTGACGAGGAACAGTCAAGACACCTATTGGTCTAATAAACTGAACAAGTATAAGTGTAGAAACAACAGAACATGATATCTATACAAAAACTATGCGATGTGGCTAACAATACAGTAATTGCAATAAGGAAAGAAAACAACAAGTAACAGCGGAATACCATAATAAGAACACTAAAAGGTGAACGGAAATACAATCCAATTCCGAAATCACAAATACAGTAAAGACAAATCATAACTCAGCAACTACGTCAGTTTTTACATTAGGTCTTAGCCAACAAACATCAATCAATTAGTCAAATCCTTCAATTGATAAAAATAATTCGAAATATACTTCCTTCAAGTAAATATTTTTCAAAAATAGTTCTTTCAAAAAGTATCTTTCGAATATAATCTTTTCAAATAATATCCTTCGAGTATAAGTCACCCTGTGACACTTCATCTCATAATCATACAATACAGGTTTCAATACCTAAACCCTAACACTTGGCATCCTATGCCCCCATCACACCTCAAAATCATACTGACAACTCACATTCCAAATAGAGCCATTCTCACATGGAAGGCAAGTAAACGAGGGTGTGCGTCTATACTTAGCAATATCGAGAATTCTCTCATCCGATAAGGATACTTAGCCACGTGTATGCTTGTGCAAGTGTCCTAACATAGTTCATACCAGCTAGTAAGCATAAGGAAAAGAACAGACAGCACGTAGAATGTTTACACAGAGATAGAATCAATGAAAAGCAACAGCTCAGAACACAGTGATAATAACAGGGGATCTCCCAAGACACCATCCCGTAGTCCCAAACGTAAATGTACAGGGGCGGATCTATCGGAATACCGTTCCGTAGTCCCAAAGTAAATATGCAGAACGGGGGATCTACTGGGATACCGTCCCGTAGTCCCAAACGTAAATGTGCAGGGGGGTCTATCGGAATATCGTTCTGTAGTCCCAAAGTAAATATGCAGAACAGGGGGATCTACCGGGATACCGTCCCATGTCCCAAAGTAAATATGCAGCGCAACCAACCGAAATAACAGTTACAGCACAGCAGAAACCTCGTACATCACCACAACAAGTACAACAGCAAAATGACAATAATACAAACTACAGCGAGTAAATCAACTTAAGAACTTTAAATCACAAAGAAATGGTAGAACCAGTTCACAAGGAATAACCACAGTAAAGAATACTAGGCATAAAGGAACAATTCAACAAGGGAAAACTAATATGTAGCAACGATCCCACAATATACAAGTCAACAATAAGGAAGTCAACACGAGTCCAATAGTCCCAAATAAAGGCAAGTCAACGAAGATATAGGTTATCTAAACTCCTTTTAAGGTTGAGCAATTTGTGAAAGATATTCAACAATTCAAATAATGGTAGGCAGCAGAAGATAATCATAACTCCAATTAAGACTAAACAATTATAGGATGAGATAGTAATAATTTTAATTAAAGATAAGCAGTTGTGAAAAGATAGCATGACGATAGAAGAGGCAAAATCTTCAGTTACGTCAAATAAGAGTCAAATAGGCAATAAGAGTGAATCCTAAGGCAATTAATTCTAATTGAAGCATGTAAAAGTGAAACCAGCAAATAGGAACTCAAACATATCACGAACAACTTCATACACAGTGAATATAAGGACCTAAGAACCCTAAAGGCCAACTTCCACAAATAAGTCCGAACACGCACTCGTCACCTCGCGTACACGGACTACAATTAACATAGAAGACTCAAATCCTAAGGGAAAGTCCCCGACACAAGGTTAGGCAAGATACTTACCTCAAAGAAGACAAACCGATACTCTAAAATGAACTTCTTGGGTGAAAAGACCTCCGGACAGCTCAACTCTAACCAACATAACTTCAAAGCACAAATAAATCTCACAAGAAACTATTCCGGATAATAAAGTCTCAATCTTTAACAAAATCCAAAAATCGGTCCAAAAGTCGACCCTCGAGCCCGCACCGCGAAACCCGACAAATTTTACAAAACCCGATTACCCATTCCGATACGAGTTCAACTGTGATGACCTCATTTTGAAAGTAAATTCTATGTTCTGAGGCCTTAAAACCTCCTTTTTGTCTCACCTCAATTTGCGTGCGCAGTCCGGGCATTTATCCAGAAAGCCATTATGTAAAAATTTGTGAAAAATGATAAATATTGCCTTTAAAATGAATTTAAGTTGACTTCGGTCAACATTTTGGGTAAACAGACCCGGACCCGTGATTTAACGGTCCCGGAGGGTCCGTAGGAAAATATGGGACTTGGGCGTATGCCCGGAATCGAATTCCGAGGTCCCAAGCCCGAGAAATGAATTTTTGAAGAAAATTGTTTAACTGAAATTCTTAGAGTTTTTGGAAATTTGAATGTAATTGAATTTGATGGTATCGGGCCCGTATTTTGGTTCCGAAGCGCGGTATAGGTCTTATATGTGATTTAAGTTGAGCCTGTAAAATTTGGTAAGAAACGGACTTGAGATGAAGTGAATCGGACCATCGGTTGTTAAAATTTGAATTTAAGAGTTCATGAGATTTTTCTTTGATTTTGATGCTAAATTCATAGTTATTGATGTTATTTTGATTTTTTGATCGCATGATCAAGTCCGTATGATGTTTTTGGACTTGCGTACATGTTTGGTTTGGAGCCCCGAGGGCTCGGGTGAGTTTTGGATAGGCCACGGAGAGAAATTTGACTTAGGAAAACTGCAGGTATATTGCAGACCTGCAGGCTTCGCAATTGCGAGCTCGCATTTGCGAAAAACCCATCGCATTTGCGAAGACTGGCTGGATAGGGAACCTTCGCATTTGCGAAGCTTATGTCGCAAATGCGACCTTGACAGGCACCGTAATTGCGAACATTGTTCGCATTTGCGAAGAAAGCAGACATAGGCCATCCTTCGCAATTGCGAAGCTTTGGCCGCAATTGCGAGTTCGGATTTGCGAACCAGGCTTTGCAATTGTGATATCTGCGCCTGTGTAAATCATGACTTAGCCGAAAATCTCTCATTTTTCAAACCCTCTCAAACCTAAAACACCTTTGGGAGATTTTGCAAAGACAACTACTCTTCCAAATCGATTGTAAGTCATTTCTAACTCGATTTCTTTAATCCATAGCATCTTTTCACATGATTTCAACTCTAAATGAAGGGTTTTCACGGGGGAAATCGGGTGTTTTGAGTAGAACTTAGGATTTTTAAATTTTGGGGATTTGGACCTCGATTTGAGGTCCTATTTCAAAACAAATTATATATTTGAGTTCGTGGGTGAATGGGTAATCGGTTTTTGGTTCGAACCTCGGGTTTTGACCATGTGGGCCCGGGGTCGATTTTTGACTTTTTGGGAAAAACTTTAGAAAATCTATTTTCATGCATTAGAATTGATTCATTTAGCATTTATTGATATAGTTAAGTAACTTGTGGCTAGATACAAGCGAATTGGTGGTGGAATCAAGAGGTAAAGCGGTAGTTGAGGCTTGAATTATGTTCGTGGCATCGAGGTAAGTGTTTGGTCTAACCTTAGCTTGAGGGATTAGGATTCGTGTCCTATTTGCTATGTGTTAGATGTTGAGTATGACGTATAGGCATGGTGACGAGTATCTATACATTGGTGTCAAGCATGCCCGTGAGTCTTATACTAGTGGCTCCGTTTACTATTGTTCATGCCTTATGTGAGAATTTCTATTGTTGAACTAGGCTTGTGGTAGTAATATTGGTAATTGAACCTTGATGAGTTGGCTCAAGTTGTAAAGTGATTTGTGCAAGAATTATTGGCAATTAAGCATTTTAGAGCATTGGCTCAAGTTGTGAATTGAGTTGTGAAGTAAATGTGAAAAAGAGAAGAGGATTATGATATTTTCTCCCTTGCCGGGATGTTGTTGCTTTTAATGTTATCTCCCTCTCCGGGATGTTGTTGCTTTTAATGTTATCTCCCTTGCCAGGATGTTATTGCTTTTGATATTGTTTCCCTTGCCGGGATATGATTGTTGTTATACTTTTGTTCCCTTGCCGAGATTCTTTTGTGATTGATGTTGATTTGAAATGGGATCGGGTTGCACGCCTGCAACAGGATATATGAAATGGGATCGGGTTGCAGGCCTACAACAAGATATATGAAATGGGATCGGGTTGCACGCCTACAACAGGATATATGAAATGGTAGCGGGTGGCACGCTGCCACGGTAATAAATGAAATGGGATCGGGATGCACGCCTGCAACAAGATATATGAAATGGGATCGGGTTGCACTCTTGCAACAAGATATTTGAAATGGGATCGGGTTGCACGCCTGCAACAAGAAAGAGATGAAAGTGAATACTGTGTTTGTTTCTCTTATTCTTGTTAGAATATTGTGTTTGTTTCTCTTATTCTTGTTAGCAATTGAATTTTGGTTTCTTTACATTCCTCTCTTGTATTCCATTGTTATCTGATACTCCCTGCAGCATGTTTTTCCCTCCCATCTTTAACTGTAAATGTCTGCCTTTATTTTTCCGCTATATATGATTTAACTGCACAGGCTTATTTAGTAGTCTGGTCCTAGCCTCGTCACTACTTCGTCGAGGTTAAGCTAGGCAATTACCAGCACATGGGGTCGGTTGTGCTGATACTACAGTCTACACTCTTTTGTGCAGATCCCGATACTGTAGCTTTCAGACCGCAGTGAGGCTGCTGCTTCCAGTTTATCAGGCGACCCGAGGTAGTCCTGCAGGCATCCGCAGGCCTTGGCGTCTCCTTCTATCCTTTCATTCTGTTTCTTTTATGTATTTCAGAAACAACGTTGTATTTATCTTTCGGACCCTTATTTGTAGTATTCTTAGACAGTCTGTGAAATTGTGACACCAGTTCTGGGTAGTTTATGTTATTGATCGGTATTGGCATCATTGTTAAAATATTACATTTCAGTTTTTCGCTTATTAAATTCCGCTGTTTATATGATGTTCGTTCTTAATTGTTAAAGGATTAAAATGGGAAATAGGTAAATAATACAAATGGTTGGCTTGCCTAGCTTTCACTAGTAGGCGTCATCACGACTCCCGAGGGTGGGAAATCCGGTCGTGACAAGTTGGTATCAGAGCTCTAGGTTACTTAGGTCTCACAATTCACGGACAAGATTAGTAGAGTCTGAGGGATCGGTACGGAGATGACTGTATTTATCCCCCAGAGGCTACAGAGTTAGGAAAAACTTCACATCTATTCTTTCCTGTCGTGCGGTTTGGTTTATCAATGCTAATTGAATTTCTACTCTGTGCTTTCGCAGATGGCGAGAACACGCGCTTACTCATCCACTGATCAGCAGCCCGAGCCCCCAGCAGCAGCTCCCACGAGGGGCAGAGGGCGAGGCCGAGGCCGTGCTAGAGGCCGAGGCTGGGGCAGAGCTCAGCCCAGAGCATCAGCACCAGCGGTGGAGCCTCAAGTTGAGTTTGATGATGAGGTTCCGGCCCAGGCAGTTCCGGTGGGCCCAGCTCAGGTCCCANTTATTTGGATTCCTTCGTGATCGTCTTCATTGATGATATTTTGATTTATTCCCGCAGCCGGGAGGAGCATGAGCAACATTTGAGAGTGGTTCTTCAGACTTTGAAAGATAGTCAGTTGTATGCTAAGTTTTCAAAATGTCAGTTCTGGTTGAGTTCAATTGCATTCTTGGGTCACGTTGTTTCAGTAGAGGGTATTCAAAGAAGATAGAGGTAGTCAAGAACTGGCCTAGACCCACATCAGCTACAGAGATCCGGAGTTTCTTGGGTTTGGCAGGCTATTACTGTCGGTTTGTGGAGGGGTTTGCATCTGTAGCATCCCCTATGACCAGGTTGACCCAGAAGGGTGCCCAGTTCAGGTGGTCGGACGAGTGTGAGGCGATCTTTCAGAAGCTCAATACAGCTTTGACTACAGCGCCAGTGTTGGTTTTGCCCATAGGTTCAGGGCCATATACAGTTTATTGTGACACATCTCGTATTGGACTTGGTGCGGTGTTGATGCAGGATGGCAAGGTCATTGCTTATGCTTCGCGGCAGTTGAAGATTCATGAAAAGAACTATTCAGTTCATGATTTAGAGTTAGCAGCCATTGTTCACGCGTTGAAGATTTGGAGGCATTATCTGTATGGCGTGTCATGCGAGATGTTCACGGATCACAAGAGTTTGCAATACTTGTTCAAGCAGAAGGAGCTAAATTTGAGGCAGAGAAGGTGGTTGGAGCTACTAAAGGACTATGATATCACCATCTTATACCATCCGGGGAAGGCCAATGTGGTGGCCGATGCTTTGAGTAGAAAGTCAGCCAGTATAGGCAGTCTTGCGTATATTCCGGTCGGTGAGAGACCGCTTGCTTTGGATGCTCAGGCTTTGGCAAATCAGTTCGTGAGGTAGGATGTCTCTGAGCCCAGCCGTGTGTTAGCTTGCACAGTCGCTCGTTCTTCATTGTTGGAGCGTATTCGAGATCGGCAGTATGATGATCCCCATTTGTGTGTCCTAAAGGACACAGTGCGGCACAGAGGTGCCAAACAGGTTACAGTTAGAGATGATAGAGTTTTGAGGCTGTAGGGTCGAGTTTGTGTGCCTAATGTGGATGGACTTCGAGAGTTGATTTTAGAGGAAGCCCATAGTTCCCGGTACTCTATTCATCCGGGCGCCGCTAAGATGTATCAGGATTTGCGGCAGAATTACTGTTGGAGAGGATGAAGAAGGATATTGTTGCGTATGTGGCTCGGTGTTTGAATTATCAGCAGGTTAAGTACGAGCATCAGAGACCTGGTGGTTTGTTTCAAAGGATTGAGCTTCCCGAGTGGAAGTGGGAGCGTATCACTATGGACTTCGTTGTTGGACTACCACGGACTCAGAGGAAGTTTGATGCAGTGTGGGTTATTGTTGATAGGCTGACCAAGTCAGTGCATTTCATTCCTGTGGCAGTCTCCTATTCTTCTTAGAGGTTAGCTGAGATCTATATCCGGGAGATTGTTCGTCTTCATGGTGTGCCCGTGTCTATCATTTCTGATCGAGGTACGCAGTTTACCTCGCATTTTTGGAGGGCAGTTCAGCGTGAGTTGGGCACACAGGTCGAGTTGAGCACAGCAGTTCATCCTTAGACGGACGGGCAGTCCGAGTGCACTATTCAGATTTTGGAGGATATGCTACGAGCTTGTGTCATTGACTTTGGAGGCTCGTGGGATCAGTTTTTTCCTTTAGCAGAGTTTGCCTACAATAACAGTTACCAGTCGAGCATTCAGATGGCTCCTTATGAGGCTTTATATGGTAGGCGGTGTCGGTCGCCGGTTGGGTGGTTTGAGCCGGGAGAGGCTCGATTGTTGGGTACGGATCTGGTATAGGATGCCTTGGACAAGGTCAGGATTATTCAGGATAGGCTTCGTACAGCTCAGTCCAGGCAAAAGAGTTATGC
>NC_031991.1:15064491-15118668 GCF_001879085.1 Nicotiana attenuata
TCGGTTGTTAAAATTTGAACTTAAGAGTTCATGAGATTTTTCTTTGATTTTGATGCTAAATTCATAGTTATTGATGTTATTTTGATGATTTGATCGCACGAGCAAGTCCGTATGATGTTTTTGGACTTGCGTGCATGTTTGGTTTGGAGCCCCGAGGGCTCAGGTGAGTTTTGGATAGGCCACGGAGTGAAATTTGACTTAGGAAAACTGCTGGTATATTGCAGTGGCACGCAATTGCAAGCTCGCATTTGTGAAAAACCCATCGCATTTGCGAAGACTGGCTGGATAGGGTACCTTCGCATTTGCGAAGCTTATGTCGCAAATGCGACATTGACAGGCACCGCAATTGCGAGCATTGTTAGCATTTGCGAAGAAAGCAGACATAGGCCATCCTTCGCAATTGCGAAGCTTTGGCCGCAATTTCGAGTTCACATTTGCGAACCAAGCTTCGCAATTGCGATATCTGCGCCTGTGTAAATCATGACTTAGCCGAAAATCTCTCATTTTTCAAATCCTCTCAAACCTAAAACACCTTTGGGTGATTTTGCAAAGACAACTACTCTTCCAAATCGATTGTAAGTCATTTCTAACTCGATTTCTTTAATCCATAACATCTTTTCACATGATTTCAACTCAAAATCAAGGGTTTTCATGGGGAAATCGGGTGTTTTGGGTAGAACTTAGGATTTTTGAATTTTGGGGATTTGGACCTCGATTTGAGGTCCGATTTCAAAACAAATTATATATTTGAGTTCGTGGATGAATGGGTAATCGGTTTTTGGTTCGAACCTCGGGTTTTGACCATGTGGGTCCGGGGTCGATTTTTGACTTTTTGGGAAAAACTTTAGAAAATCTATTTTCATGCATTAGAATTGATTCATTTAGCATTTATTGATATAGTTAAGTAACTTGTGGCTAGATACAAGCGAATTGGTGGTGAAATCAAGAGGTAAAGCGGTAGTTGAGGCTTGAATTGCATTCGTGGCATCGAGGTAAGCGTTTGGTCTAACCTTAGCTTGAGGGATTAGGAGTCGTGTCCTATTTGCTATGTGTTAGATGTTGAGTACGACGTATAGGCATGGTGACGAGTATCTATACGTTGGTGTCAAGCATGCCCGTGAGTCTTATACTATGATTAATGTGGCTCCGTTTTGTATTGTTCATGCCTTATGTGAGAATTTTATATTGTTGAACGAGGCTTGTGGTAGTAATATTGGTAATTGAACCTTGATGAGTTGGCTCAAGTTGTAAAGTGATTTGTGGAAGAATTATTGGCAATTAAGCATTTTAGAGCATTGGGTCAAATTGTGAATTGAGTTGTGAAGTAAATGTGAAAAAGAGAAGAGGATTATGATATTGTCTCCCTTTCCGGGATGTTATTTCTTTTAATGTTATCTCCCTCGCCGGGATGTTGTTGCTTTTAATGTTATCTCCCTTGCCGGGATATTATTGCTTTTGATATTGTTTCCCTTGTCGGGATATGATTGTTGTTATACTCTTGTTCCCTTGCCGGGATTCTTTTGTGATTGATGTTGATTTGAAATGGGATCGGGTTGCACGCCTGCAACAGGATATATGAAATAGGATCGGGTTGCACGCCTGCAACAAGATATATGAAATGGGATCGGGTTGCACGCCTGCAACAAGATATTTGAAATGGGATCGGGTTGCATGCCTGCAACAAGAAAGAGATGAAAGTGAATACTATGTTTGTTTCTCTTATTCTTATTAGAATACTGTGTTTGTTTCTCTTATTCTTGTTAGCAATTGAATTTTGGTTTCTTTACATTCCTCTTTGGTATTCCGTTGTTATCTGATACTCCCCGCAACATGTTTTTCCCTTCCCATGTTTAACTGTAAATGTCTGCCTATATTTTTCCGTTGTATATGATTTAACTGCACATGTTTATTTGGTAGTCTGGTCCTAGCCTCGTCACTACTTCGCCGAGGTTAGGCTAGGCACTTACCAGCACATGGGGTCGATTGTGCTGATACTACACTCTACACTCTTTTGTGCAGATCCCGATACTGTAGCTTTCGGACCGCAGTGAGGTTGTTGCTTCCAGTTCATCAGGCGACCCGAGGTAGTCCTGCAGGAGTCTGCAGGCCTTGGCGTCTCCTTCTATCCTTTCATTCTGTTTTTTTTATGTATTTCAGAAACAGCGTTGTATTTATCTTTCGAACCCTTATTTGTAGTATTTTTAGACAGTCTGTGAAATTGTGACACCAGTTCTGGATAGTTTATGTTATGGATCGGTATTGGCATCATTGTTAAAATATTACATTTCAGTCTTCCGCTTATTAAATTCCGCTGTTTATATGATGTTGGTTCTTAATTGTTAAAGGATTAAAATGGGAAATAGGTAAATAATACAAATGGTTGGCTTGCCTAGCTTTCACTAGTAGGCGCCATCATGACTCCCGAGGGTGGAAAATCCGGGCCGTGACATCAACCATACAAAAATCATCAAATTCCGATACCATTTGGCCCCTCAAATCATGATTTTCCTTTTTAGAAATTTTCTTCAAAACCAACATTTTCCACAACCCAAAACACAATTTAGATGATAAAAACAAAGATAAAAATATGGAATATATTAAATTCTAGGTGAAGAGCACTTACCCAATCGATTTGCTTGAAAACCCCACAAAGAATCGCTCAGAATCGAGCTCCACAAGTCAAGATATGATAAAAATGGTCTAACCCTCGATTTGGGAATATATTCTGTCTGCCCAGGAATTTATGCATCGCGAACGCGGAGGAATGATCGCGTTCGCGAAGAAGAAAAATGAAGGCTGCCCAGGTTGGTCATCCGAACGCGACAACAAGCTCGCGAACGCGGAGAAGAGAAGTCAAAAACCTACGCGAACGCATAGGAAATTACGCGAACGCGAAGAGTAACGACCACCAGTGCTCAGGGCCTGGTTTCTACTACGCGAACGCGGAATAGAGGATGCGAACACGATGGGGAAAATGTGCAGAGCTACACGATCGCAAGGCTTATTACGCGAACGGGAAGAAGGAAATTGGGGCGATCAGCAGAGACTCTTCGCGAACGCGAGAGGAGCTTCGCGATCGCGAAGAAGGATATCAGACACCAAAACCAGCAGTTCAAAAACAAGGGAAAATGACCCGTAGCCCACCTACTGGAACACACCCGAGGCCCCCGAGGCCCCGTCTAAACACACAAACAAGTCCTAAAACCTAACACAAACTCACTCAAGGTCTCAAATCATATCAAACAACGCCGAAAATGCAAATCGCACCATGAATCGAGCTTATGAACTTCCAAATCTTCCAACTTCTAGTACTCGCGCCGAAACCTATCAAATCAGCCCGGAATGACGCCAAATTTCGCAAACAAATCCAAAATGACATAACGGAGCTGCTCCAACTCTCGGAATTGCATTCCGACTCCGATATCACAAAAGTCAACTATAGGTCAAACTTTTCCATTTCCCAAACTTCAACTTTTCCAACTTTCACCGAAACGCCTCAATTACCCTACGGACCTCCAAATCCGAATCCAGACGCACACCTTAGTCCAAAATCACCATAGAAAGTTGTTGAGACCATCCAAACTCATTCTAGAGTCGTTTACACAATTTCAAATTCCGGTCAAATTCTCACCGCTTAAACTTCCAAAACTAGATTCCTTCTTCCAATTCAACTCCGAATCATCTGGTCACTGAATTCAACCATGCACACAAGTCGATACACATAATATGAAGTTGTTCAAGATCTTACGTCGCCGAACGGAGCTTAAATTCTAAAAATGACCGGTCGGGTCGTTACATCATCCCCCTCTTAAAATGAACATTCGTCCTCGAACGTGCCAAGATTTGCCTCGAAGTCCTCAAATCACTGAATGCACGCTTTCAACATACACCCGCGGGTGATCCCACATCACCCCAATATACATAAGCTTGACGACACCATCTCAACTGTAATTTAGCCTTTCTACCAATACCAATAAGCCTTAGAGCCAAAATTCTCACCTTCTATTCATTTCCAAAACACCCGATTCTAAATTCATATCCGGTATCAGTCTTAACTAGCTGCATCACATCATGCCTACACCCATAGAGTACAACCACACAACATGACACATCACACATAGGCCCACAATAACATTCCTGATCACAATATCTGCCCGAATCAAATCCTACACCGGCCACTAGCCTCACTGACAATGATGCAAGAAACACGAAGAAGCACAGTACAAAAATGACTGAATATTGAAAGAGAAACACATAAGGGAACTATCAAACTAGCCTGACAGGCACAATTTTCTATCAGTACTAACCCGCGAAACAATATAACAAGAAAAGAATCAAAGCATATGAACAAGTCACAAGGATCTCATACTGATATAACTTCTACCGGGGTACACAGCCCGGTTCAAATACATCAAATCACATGAAATCGCGAGGGTCCCGCCCTCAACTCTAAATCACAAGTAGGGCATACATCAACTAGCTGGAACCTCTCACTAGATCAATTCTGTCAACAAAATTACAACACGTGCTGGCTCCCACACTGGTGGAGCAAAAAATCACAGCTCGTAACCAAAAATGCTCTGAATCACATCAAGCCTACCGTAATGGACAGTAGGAATTTACTACTAGTCTCATAACTCTCAATAATGAATAGAAATAGATGATAGACATGGGATATCACTCATAGAACCTCCCAACAGGGCAACACATAACAGAGTGCTAATCATGAAACGCACTCATAAGTGAAGCAACAAATAGGGGAACTCGCCCCGATAAGCAGAACTGTAATGAACTATGGATGGTGATCCTCTATGACAAATCAAAAGCATACCTGAATGATATCATCTCGCACAGCGGCCTCAAGCCTACTATGTGAAATACATCAACGGATCGGGCCTCCCACTCTTGGGCGCCCTCTACTCGCTTGAATACCTCGTTGTGACGCATCTGTCCGAAGTCCGGGACAATATCTCACCATGTGGCTAGTATTTCCACACTCAAAGCAACCTCGCTGCTGACGTGGCTGTGGCAACTATGCGATAAGGGTACTCTGAGACCGATGAACTCCTTAATCATGCTGAGCCTGAAGCGCAACCTGAACTGCCCACGAAACCTCTACCATGTCGCACCCTGCCTCCAAAATAAGGTCCAGAAGATCTTTCCGGTCTACAAGGCCTCCTCGCCTCCCCGTACTCTCTTTCATGATCTCGTGTGCCTCTCACTCCCGGTCCCACATACCCTCTGTTGATACCCAATTTTTCCCTCATATATATATATATATATATATATATATATATATATATATATATATATATATATATATATATACTATCAAAATAGTGCATATGCATCATCATTTGATTTACAGGCATGCACAAGTATTTTTTCATAATTTTCCATAATTTTTAAAGGCTTTAAATCAATNCCGATCTAAAATAGTGCATGAACATCGTCAAGTATTTTCCATAATTTTTCATAATTTTTAAAGGCTTTAAATCAATTTGTTTCTACATTTTATTATATAAGTATCCAGTAATTACCCTCCAAATTATTTTTATGATGAGTTAATCATCTAAACTTATCATTTATACCAGCATAATGTTTGAATACTTTTCAGTGCATTTCTATAATTACATTTACATTTTACAAGGCTAAATTGCACATTTTACAATAATAGCCCATATGCATGTATAATTACATTATTTATGCATAAAATAACTTTTTATATTTTTATAATGTTAAGTAATTATTTTAAATCATTTACATGCACAAGTGATATTTTTGTTATTTATTAATTATTTTTTATAAAGTATTTATTGGTTAAATTGGGTATTTAAAATATAGCCCCCTAAACCCCCATTTTTGAACCTATACACTACCCAATTACCCTAGCCCAAAATACCAAGCCCGATACCCCAGTCCAAGACCCCTTAACCCAGTCCTGTACCCGTCCAAATTACCCGACCCAGCATCTTTAAATCAGGACCGCTGATCTCCCAAAATCAATGGTCCACATCACTCCAACCCTTTTAAACTAACCTACCCGGCCAAAACCTTAAATCATTTTCACCCAGCCCACCGTCTCTATTCACTCCTTCTCTCATCTTCTCCCCCTATCCTCTCAAAACCCTAGCGCCGTCATCACTCTAATCTCTTCGATTCCAACCCCATAATGGAATCAATCACTGATTCCTTACCTTATTTGGCCCCTTCTCCTTACTGGACACCCGATTTTGGTATTACCTAATGGCTTGCCTAAAATGGAAAGCAGATCTTGAGAGATTCAAACCAAATTTGGTTCAAAATCCTTAACTTGTTGTGTATTTTGTCTGTGTTCATCCCGTGTTCTTTGTGAGTGCGGTTGTTTTACGTATCTCTTGTGGATTCTTACTTAGCCCTAAAGGTTAGGGTTTCAGATTCTCTTTGATTCAAACCTAAATGGGTTCAAACTTTGATTTTTAGCATTATCTCGTCTATATTCACTTCATTATGCGTGAATCTGCCTATTACTGCTAACTTCCTTTATTTGCCCTAAATTAGGGTTTCAGATCTTTTTCTAGTTCGATTCTTTGTTGCTTCTTGAATAAATCTCCTGTCTATGTTCATTATACACAGTATGTGATTATTTTGCCCTTGTTTCCCTTCTGATTTTATAGCTTACCTAAAACCAGGGTTTGAGACTTTTACTCTTTCCTTTTTCGTATGGTACTGATATTTTCCTTATTTTGTTCAATCTACCATATTTCCATTATTTCTTTACCTTATTTGCCTTGAAACTGATTGTTAATTGATATTTTCCTTATTTTAAATGTTACTCGCCTGATTACACGCTATTATGCCCTGTTAATTTACTGAACTCTGTATTATTTATTCTGTGATTAATTTCTTTCCTTTCTTATATGTGTTTGATTACTTCCCTTATTTGTTCGCTTAATTGAACATTATTTAAACCCTTCTCCCTTTCCCCTTTAGACAGACTCGAACTCTCAATATTCTCAATAAGAAATCTAGGGCTTAGTTCTATAATCTTTCTACTCTCTCTTGTTTACTACTGGTCTTGGCCGGCTGAAAGCCAAGGCCAAATATTCTGGATTCTCGACTCTGTGGTATTAATCTGGTTTTCTTTCTTAACTGGTGAGTGACTATCCTTTGTCATTTCATCTCTATGTATCCCTGAACTATGTTACAATCCAACATGTTTAAAGTTCATTCCGAGCATGATTCTGCCTGTCTATATGATTCTCTTTTTGGTACTGTTAGTTCTTAGATTGGTCATCCTTGAATAATATGAATCCTCTTAAAGGATAACTTGTTGTTTTAACTTGTCTCATGCATACTGTTTGATGGTCCTGAACTTGTTCTGAACTTAGCATCCTTAGGGTACTACTAGTATGCAATTAGTTAATCAATCCTAATTTTACAGACTTATATTGTTACCTAATTCATATCCCTCTGGATTCATGTGATAATCTGACTATTAGCCTTTACACTTTGTCTAAATGTTTCTGTGATTAGACAAGGTTGTCCTAAATGTTAGCATGCACACTTAGGGTAATTAGGTCTTTTCTGACTTGACCTGTTTGAAACTGTGTACTTTGCCACTCTTGCTTGTTTTCTTAATGCCATTATGCCTACATGTTTTGTGTTCTAAAATTCTGTTATGCTAGTCTTCTTCTGAGAAATCCAAACTGTTTTAAATCTGTCCCTACCTCTTTTATACTGTTACTCTTTTTAAAACTCCCAATCTTAGTCCTTTAGGTTCTATCCTCAACCACCCCAGTGTGAGCACTGCTCAGGGTCCATATAAGACTCTCGTGAACTCTGACACACTAGGAACTGGCTCCTAATCTCTTTTGAATCATTTTTGAGTATGTGGTTCTGGTGTGAGCATTGCCCTGGGTCCCTGACGCCCTTGGGAACTTTGACACACTGGAAACTTGATTCTATATGTGTATGGGTGAATTACTCATTATTGGCTATGTTGTACCTGTGAAATAAGTCTCGAGGTGGAAATGGTTTGAAGGCCTGGTTGCCCAGGTGCATTTGGGGCCCGATAAAGGCTCCCTATAGTTTGTGCCATTACTATCATGTAATTCATTTGCTAATTTGGTCTGTAATAACTTTGTAATAAACAGATTTTGGGGTATTTAGTGAAATCAGGAGGGTTTCTTATTTCTTTTGTTAAACTGGGTAGAAATCCTGCCTATAGGGTTTCATCTATGCTGTTAATTCTGCTCATTTTGTCCAAAACTATTAAGTTCTATGTTGTTTAGAGATCCTGCCTATAGGACTTTCATTGGTGATGTTGATTCTGCTAAAATCGTATGAGTTCTGTATTAGAAATCCTGCCTATATGACTAATATTACAACCTTTTGTTAGGAGTCCTACCTATAGGATACGTTAATTTGTCTAATAAAGTGTGTTAGCAATCATGCCTATAGGACCAATATTTGACTCAACTGTTTTCTGGCAATAAGTCTAAATTTCTGTCCGTATGCTATTCAATTAGATATCATGTCTATAGGATCAAAATCAATTCAATGATAGATATCATGCCTATAGGATCAAAATCAATTCTATGATAGATATCACGCCTATAGGATAAAAAATCAGTTCAGTGATAGAAATCATGCCTATAGGATTCTGCTAATGGGTACTGAACACAATCGCCGATGTCAATCACTTAGAAAATATGCCTATAGGACTAAAACCACAATTCTGGATTTGTAACTGTGATCTAATGTTATTCATTACTGCATGAAACGCCCAGATATTGTACTAAATAAAATCAGTAGGCAAAATAAAAAGCCTTAACACTCGCATCAATGAAACTGATTCTGTATATCACTGCTTGCTTGTCTTCTCACATAGATATCCTGTCTATAGGATTCTGCGATTAATAAAACCTGCTAATCAATTGCGTGCATTTGCAGTTTATGTGTGGAGGTCAATATGAACCCGTATCTGCTCTTTATCTGAAAGTCCTAACTATTTTGCTTGTCGCCTAGTCTTTTTACATTTTGAGCAACCTAGGTTTAGTCTAGAACTATCCTTAATAGTGGTACTAATACCTCCAGGGCCATAGGTAAGGGACGGGTAGTGCACGCATAGGAAACGAACTAGAATCAACTAGAGCGCTTTAAGTAACAACTTAAAGATAGTAATCGGGTAGCAGGAGATAATAGTTTGTGCCCGATGAATAATATGAGTAACACCCCGACTCGAGGGAGTTACGAAGTATTATTTATGTTGCACGGGGTGATCCTTTAGGCTAAAAAATTTAGGACCCCCCGTCCTTATTAAATAATTCCCTCGCTTCTTTATTGGACTAATTCATAATTGAGTTCGGCCGGACCCACCATTATAGACCTCGAGGGGTGCCTAACACCTTCCCCTCAAGTTAATTTCGAGCCCTTACCCAATCTCTGGTGATGCAAACTAGTACAATCTGAGTTATCTGTTATAGGTGCCCTAGTGCACCTTAACCATTTAGGTGGCGACTCTAACGAATTCCTTTTCCCTACCCTCTCAAAGGAGTTGTCAAATGTCAAAACCCGATTTTGCGAGAAAAAGGGGCGCGACACCCTCTAACCGACGAGCGATCCCTACCACCTACTGAAACGAAACATCTGACTCCAACTCCCGAGTCATGTTGAGCTGAATATCATGCCTGAGCCCCTCAATAAATCTACTGACTCACTCTCTAACTGTAGCGACCAAGGCAGGTGCATGTCTGGCCAAATCACTGAATCTGACGGCATACTCTAAAACTGACATAGTGCCCTGGCGCAGCTGCTCGAACTCCACGCGCCATGCATCCCAAAGGGACTGAGGTGCAAACTCTCTCATAAATATCTCTGCAAACTGACCCCATGTGAGTGTAGCTGCATCGGTCGGGCTACCCAACTCATATGCCCGCCACCACTGATAAGCTGCTCCCTGAAGCTGGAAAGTAGCAAAAGCAACCCCACTCGTCTCAGCAATACCCATAGTGCGTAGAATGCGATGGCACTCCTCTATGAAACCCCGTGCGCTATCTGAAGCCAAACCACTGAATGTAGGAGGGTCATATTCCTTGAACCTTGCAAATCTAAATTGCCCTCACTCAAATGTTGTTGCCCTAACCATTGGCTGAATTGGAACCATAGGATGTGTCGCCATGACACCTGGAACCTGACCAACGTGAACTTGCTGCTCTAGAGTGCGGGCGGCAGGAGTCTGAGTCCCTCCCCCAGTCTGTGAAGAAGCTGGTGCAACCGGAATCAACCCCTTCTGAGCTAATGTACCAAACATGCTCAGGAACTATGCTAAAATCTCCTGAAGTCCGAGGGTAACAACAGGCACCTCAGGTACCTGTCCCCGAACTGGAGCTACTGGCGGCTCTTCAACTGCTGCTCGAGTAGGTGCTCTAGCTACGCCACGTACTCCTCATCGGCCTCAGCCTCTGCCTCTGGCGACACCTGCTCTTGGAGTAGCGTCATCGATAACTGCAAATCATGTCCTCACCATATGTGAGACAATGGAATGGGAAAAGTTCAAACTCCAAGAACAATAAGCTCGCACGATAGGAATGAAAGAAGTGAGATTGTCCAAATAGTTCCATAGCGTCTCGAAGATAAGTACAGACGTCTCCGTACTGATCCGGAAAACTCTACTAAACTCGCTTATGACTCGTAGCACCTATGAACCTAGAGCTTTGATACCAACTTGTCATGACCCAATTTCCTCTCTGTTGGGTTTCGTGATGGCACCTAGTCTTAGGGGACTAGGTAAGCCTAACATTTACTGAATATCAACCATAATAAGGAAAGTCTAATAGTATCAATATAGAAATCTTTATAGAATTTACATCTTCCCCAAAATCGGCGGTAAGTCATAAGCTCTAAAGAGTTTCGCTACAACTTCTAAGCACAACTGTATGGAAATAAGTACAACAATGTTAATACAAATAGGAAGGTGACTCTGAAACCTGCGAACGCAGCTACAGGTTTACCTTGAATCTCCACAGCAACAATCGGCACAGGTACTAACGATCAATACCTGGATCTGTACAAAAAAATATAAAGAAGTGTAGTATGAGCACACCACAACGGCCCAGTAAGTATCAAGACTAACCTCGGTGGAGTAGTGACGAGGAACAGTCAAGACACCTACTGGTCTAATAAACTGAACAAGTATAAGTGTAGAAACAACAGAACATGATATCTATACAAAAACTACGCGATGTGGCTAACAATACAGTAAGTGCATTATGAAAAGAAAATAGCAAGTAACAACGGAACACCATAATAAGAACACAGAAAGGTGAACGGAAATACAACCCAAATCCGAAATCACAAATACAGTAAAGACTAGTCATAACTCAGTAACTACGGCAGTTTTCACATTAGGTCTTAGCCAACAAACTTCAATCAGTTAGTCAAATCCTTCAATTGATAAAAATAATTCGAAATATACTTCCTTCAAGTAAATATATTTTAAAAATAGTTCTTTCGAAATGAGTATCCTTCGAATATAATCTTTTCAAATAATATCCTTCGAATATAAGTCACCATGTGACACCTCATCTCATAATCATTCAATACGGGTCTCAAT
Organism: Nicotiana attenuata; assembly: GCF_001879085.1. Lineage (NCBI taxonomy): Eukaryota > Viridiplantae > Streptophyta > Magnoliopsida > Solanales > Solanaceae > Nicotiana > Nicotiana attenuata. The sequence goes on from NC_031991.1 coordinate 15,076,088, forward strand.
ACCCGAGCCCTAACACTTGGCATCCTGTACCCTCATCACACCTCAAAATCATATTGACAACTCACGTGCCAAATAGAGCCATTCTCACATGGAAGGCAAGCAAATGAGGGTGTGCGTCTATACTTAGCAATATCAAGAAGCCTCTTATCCGATAAGGGTACTTTGCCATGTGTATGCTTGTCCAAGTGTCCTAACATGGTTCATACCAACTAGTAAGCATAACGAAAAGAACGGACAACACGTAGAATGTTTACACAGGGATAGAATCAATGAAAAGCAATAGCTAAGAACACAGTGAAAATAACAGGGGATCTCCCAGGATACCGCCCCGTAGTCCCAAACGTAAATGTACAGGGGGTGGATCTACCGGAATATCGTTCCGTAGTCCCAAAATAAATATGCAGAACAAGGGGATCTACCGAGATACCGTCCCATGGTCCCAAACGTAAATATGCGTAGGGATCTATCGGAATACCATCCCGTAGTCCCAAACGTAAATGTGCAGGGGGATCTACCAGAATACTGTTCCATAGTCCCAAAGTAATTATGCATAACAGGGGGATCTACCGGGATACCGCCCCATGTCCCAAAGTAAATATGCAGCGCAACCAACCGAAATAACAGTTACAGCATGGCAGAAACCTCGTACATCACCACAACAAGTACAATAGCAAAATGACAATAATACAAAGAACGGCGAGTAAATCAACTCAAGAACTTTAGATCACAAAGAAACGGTTGAACTAGTTCACAAGGAATAACCACAGTAAAGAATACTAGGCATAAAGGGAACATTTCAATAAGGAAAAACTAATATGTAGCAATGATCCCACAATATAAAAGTCAACAATGAGGAAGTCAACACGAGTCCAATAGTCCCAAATAATGGCAAGTCAACTAAGATATAGCTTACCTAAACACCTTTTAAGGTTGAGCAATTTGCGAAAGATATTCAACAATTCAAATAATGGTAGGCAGTAGAAGATAATCATAACTCTAATTAAGACTAAACAATAATAGGATGAGATAGTAATAATTTCAAATAATGATAACCAGTTGTGAAAAGATAGCATGACGATAGAAGAGGCAAAATCTTCGGTTAAGTCAAATAAGAGTCAAATTGGAAATAAGAGTGAATCCTAAGGCAATTAAATCTAATTGAAGCATGTAGAAGTTAAACCAGCAAATAGGAACTCAAACGTATCACGAACAACTTCATACAAAGTGAATATAAATACCTAAGAACCCTAAAGGCCAACTTCCACAAATAAGTCCGAGCACGCACTCGTCACCTTGCGTACACGGACTACAATTAACATAGAAGACTCAAATACTAAGGGGAAGTCCCACACGCAAGGTTAGGCAAGATACTTACCTCAAAGAAGACAAATCGATACTCTAAAATGAACTTCTCTGGTGAAAAGACCTCCGGACGACTCAACTCTAACCAACATAACTTTAAAGCACAAATAAAACTCATAAGAAACTATTCTGGATAATAAAGTCTCAATCTTTAACAAAATCCAAAAATCGGTCCAAAAGTCGACCCTCGGGCCCGCACCTCGGAATCCGACAAATTTTACAAAACCCGAAAACCCATTCCAATGCAAGTTCAACCATACAAAATTTATCAAATTCCAATACCATTTGGCCCCTCAAATCATGATTTTTCATTTTTGAAATTTTCTTCAAAAAGCAACATTTTCCTCAACCCAAAACACAATTTAAATGATAAAAACAAAGATAAAAACATGGAATATATTAAATTCTAGGTAAAGAACACTTACCCAAAGATTTTCTTGAAAACCCCCCCAAAGAATCGCTCAAAACCAAGCTCCACAAGTTAAGATATGATAAAAATGGTCTAACCCTCGATTTGGGAGTACATTCTGTCTGCCCAGGTATTTTTGCATCGCAAACGCGGAGGAAAGATCGCGTTCGCAAAGAAGAAAAATGAGGGCTTCCCAGGTTGGCCATCGCGAATGCGACAACAAGCTCGCGAATGCGGAGAAGAGAAGACAGAAACCTATGCGAACGCATAGGAAATCACGCGAACGCAAAGAGTAACGACCACTAGTGCTCAGGGCCTGGTTTCTACTATGCGAACGCGGAATAGATGATGCGAAGGCGATGAGGAAAATGTGCAGAGCTACGCGATCGTGAGGCTTATTATGCGAACTCGAAGAAGCAAATTGGGGCGATCAGCAGAGACTCTTCGCAAACGCGAGAGGAGCTTCGCGATCTCGAAGAAGGATATGAGACACCAGAACCAGCAATTCAAAAAAAAGGGAAAATGACTCGTAGCCCACCCGGAACGCACCCGAGGCCCCCGGGACCCCCTCTATACACACAAAAAAGTTCTATAACCTAACATTGACTCGCTCGAGGTCTCAAATCGTATCAAACAATGCCGAAAATGCAAATCGCGCCATGAATCCAGCTTATGAACTTCCAAATCTACCAATATCTAGAACTCGCGTCGGAACCTATCAAATCAACCCGGAATGATGCCAAATTTTGCACACAAGTCCAAAATGGCATATCGCAGCTTCTCCAACTCTCGGAATCACATTCCGACCCTGATATCACAAAAGTCAACTATGGGTCAAACATCTCCATTTTCCAAACTTCAACTTTTCCAACCTTTGCCGAAATGCCTCAAATTACCCTACGGACCTCCAAATCCGAATTCGGACGCACACCTAAGTCCAAAATCACCATACAAAGCTGTTGAGATCATCCAAACTCATTCCGGAGCCGTTTACACAAAAGTCAAATTCTCACCGCTTAAACTTCTAAAACTAGATTCCTTCTTCCAATTCAACTCCGAATCATCCGATAACTGAATTCAACCATGCACGCAAATCGATACACATAATATGAAGTTGTTCAAGACCTTACATCACCGAACGGAGCTTAAATTCTATAAACGACCGGTCGGTCATTACATCCTCCCCCTCTTAAAACAAACGTTCGTCCTCGAACGTGCCAAGATTTGCCTCGAAGTCCTCAAATCACTGAATGCACACTTTCAACATACACCCACGGGTGATCCCACGTCACCCCAATTTACATAAGCTTGACGACACCATCTCCACTGCAATTTAGCCTTTCTACCAATACCAATAAGCCTTATAGCCAAAAGTCTCACCTTCCATTCATTTCCAAAAGACCCGATTCTAAATCCATATCCAGTATCAGTCTCAACCAGCTTATCACATCATGCCTACACCCATAGAGTACAACCAAACAACATGACACATCACACATACGCCCACAATAACATTCCTGATCATTGTACCTGCCCAAATTCAAATACTACACCGGCCACTAGCCTCATATCCAATAGAACTCTGTCCAAACCTCCATAACAGTAATAATGATGCAAGAAACACGAAGACCTCATAACCAAACACCCGAATCAAAAAGTCCCAACTAACACCATCGGGCACACACCCGCAACTTAAAACTGAAGAAGCACATAACACAAATGACTGAATATTGAAAGAGAAACACATAAGGGAACTATCAAACAAGCCTGACAGGCACAATTTGATATCAGTACTAACCCAAAAAACAATATAACAAGAAAAGAATCAAAGCTTATGAAATAATCACAAGGATCTCATACTGATATAACTTCCACCGGGGTACACAGCCCAGTTCAAACACATCAAATCACATGAAATCACGAGGGTCCCACCCTTAACTCTGAACCAAAAGTAGGGTATACATCAACTAGCTGGGACCTCTCACTAGATCAATTACGTCAACAAAATTACAACACGTGCTGGCTCCCACACTGGTGGAGCAGAAAATCACAGCTCGTAACCAAAAATGCTCCGAAATCACATCAAGCCTACCGTAATGGACAATAGGAATTTACTACTAGTCTCATAACTCTCAATAATGAATAGAAACAGACGATAGACACGGGATATCACTCATAAAACCTCCAAACAGGGCAACACATAACAGAGTGCTAATCATGGAACGCACTCATAAGTGGAGTAACAAATAGGGAACTCGCCCCGATAAGCAAAACTGCAATGAACTACGGATGGTGCTCCTCTATAAAAAATCGAAAGCATACCTGAATGATATCATCTGGCACAGCGGCCTCAAGCCTACTAAGTGAATCACATCAACGAGCCGGGCCTCCCCCTCTTGGGCGCCCTCTACTCACCTGAATACCTCGTTGTGACGCATCTGTCCGAAGTCCAGGACAATATCTCACCATGTGGCTAGTATCTCCACACTTAAAGAAACCTCGCCTCTGACGTGGCTATAAGAACTGTGTGGTACGGGTACTCTGAGACCCATGAACACTTGAATCACGGTGCAAAGTCTGAAGCGCAAACTGAATTGGCTGAACCACGAAACCTCTACCATGTCACACCTTACCTCCAAGATAAGGGATCAAGTTAGCCTCCACCCTTTAGACAACAAATGCACGCGAACAAATTCTCACAGTAGGTGTTAGAGCGTCAACTTCAGAATTGAGCCAAATTAAAGCCATTAGGCCCTATAGACATGGTTTCTATGTGACCTCGTGCAGGCAATTTCAGATGCAAGATGCAATCTTATAGACGTGATTTCTAAATAGCTATACAGTTTAGGCAAATCTGGTATTGCATGCTGATTATTGACTTTACAAATTGTACGTGATTAAACCTAAAGACATGATCTCTGGGTGATTTACACAGTAGCTGGCATTGGTAAACATTGGAAATACTTAGAATTACTCAGTTTGATCCTATGGGCATGCTTTCTAATGATGGCATAGCTAAGCAACGAAAGAGTGTTTGAAAGTTCAATATTAGCACCTTAAAGCGAGTCGTAATGTCCTACTGGCAAGATTTCTAATGATCAACGATTGAAACTGATTTTTTATACTTAATTCCGATAGGCATGTCTTCTAGGTGAGAATTATAATAACAACAGCAAATTGATCAATTAAAGACCTATAGGCATGATTTCTAGATGAAGATCAGTAGAACATAACCCTATAGTCATAGAATCTGATGAATATGCTGTTGTTATGCAAATTGAAAGAATGGTCATTGACATTTTATTTCCTATAGGCATGATATCTAATAAACATATAGAAGCAGAATATGTTGAACGAATTAAACACTCATGTCCTATAGGCAGGTTATCTAACAAACACATAGGAGTAGAACATGCTGAACGAATTAAACACTCAGGTCCTATAGGCAGGTTATCTAACAAACACGTAGGAGCAGAACATGCTGAACGATTTAAATACCTATAGGCAGAATTTCTACCCATTTCATGCAAACAGTAGAATAGACGGATTTTCCCAATTTTACTAACAACCAATTATTATTACAGCATTATTACAGGCCCAATGAATGAAATAAACTTCAAAGTTACAAAATAAGTATAGTGGACCTAAGACAGGCCCAAAGTATACCCACTTCAGCCAAGCCTTCAGTTTCGTATCCATATAGGTTTCACCATAGCCCAGAAGTCATAGTCAATCCAACACAAAATAGCCAAAACCCAGTAGCCATAGTTGATCAAAGGTCCAGAAAACAGCCATTTACACAAGCCCATTGGCTTATTCAGTAGGTGAAAAGGGGCAGAATGGAGCAGTTAAGACAAACTGCCAAGGAACCATAGACCCTAGTGTGTCAGAGTTCACAAGGATCTCAATTGGACCCCGAGCAGTGTTCACACTAGGGAGGTCAATGATAGAACCTAGGTAGCCTTGGCTTTCAGCCGACTAAGAATGAGAACTCAAAAGAATCCAGGTAACAAGTGAAAGAGAGTAAACTAAGGTTGAGAGACAACATTGAGGGATGCAAACACAGTCAAGTTGAGCACATAGAGCAGATAATCGAACAGGCTTTAGGTTTTAAGAACAGACTTAGCAAAGATTCAGAAGCACGGGTTTAACACCTAGTGCATAAGTAGTCACACATTAATAGAACAAGTTTGTAGGATTGGTGTACACGGACTCATAGTAAGGAAAAGGTTTAAATTATGCTAAGAATAGGTCCTAGTTTTACAAGACAGAATCATATTAATTGGCAACAGAATTTAGACAGGATGAGAACAGATCATAGCAACTACTGCGAAGTCAAGACATGCTAGAAGCATACTAATAGGGAACAGGATCAAACATGCTATATAGGCAAGATATCACCACAGCAAATTAAGAATAGGATAGGAAACAGACTTGTGCCCTATATTGAATGTATACATTCGTGCTTTTGAACACAATCAACTAGTCTATTAAAAGGGATACGAATTATGTAAGTAAAGCATGTTCAAGTAACAGGATTGAGAGCAAAATTAAACAATAAAGAGATGCTAAAGTGCAAAGGTCCTAAACATCAGTAAGTTGCAACACATAGGTTAGATAAGCTTGAAAGGAATCTAATTTACTCAAATCAAGTTTAGGCATGCTTTAAACTGTCAATATGAAATGAAAAGTTAAGGAGAGCTAAAATTGAAGTAGAACAAACAGAATTGCACACAAGATAACCCAGAAGAACACATTAAGCAAAACTCCAGGAGTGAAAACATATGCTAATCACAGGTACATAGGAATGAAACTACGAAGTACAGTAACTCACCAGTTAAGCAGAAAAAAACAAGAAAGAACAAAAGTCCACAGTATTCTGAATATCAACGAAGAGCAAGAACCTAGAATTTCAGTGGCCTTGGCTTTCAGCTGGCCAAGAACCAGAGTATAGAACAAGAGAATTAGAGGACAAAGAGCAATGACTTTAGTGTTTAGTAAATATTTTAACGATTCAAGTCTGTCTTAAAGGGGAATGGGGAGGGGTTTATATAGAAGTAAAATCGGATGCACAAACAAGGAAAATAATTGATTAAACACAAGTAAGGAAAGAAATCAAGTAAACACAGACGAAGAAAAGGGAGAAATCTCGCATGCAAGTCAGTAAAATAACATAAAAGGAAAAGTATCAAACTGCAAACCCTAGTTAGGGTTTTAAACTTGAAATCGGACAACTGGTATGAAGGATCCAGTTCATCTCGCATATATGGACGGAATATCACACAAATCTTCACGATTGAGTCGATTCTCGTCTGATATAGAGGTGGTATTTGCCAAAATTAGGCAAACACCTAAGTAATACCAAAATCGATTAACCAGTACCAAAGGAACCCAAATATGGTAAGCAAATAATGGTAAAATCCCATTATCAACGGGATTTGGAGAGGGGATTAAGGGGGAGGCGACTAGGGTTCTTCAGAGACAAAGAGGGAGATGAGAGGATTTAGTGGCGGCGGTTTAGAGGGATTATGGGCTATGGTTCTGGGTAGGTAATTAAAAGGGAGGGAATAGATATGGGTCGTTGATCTCAGAGATCAACGGCCACGATTAAAAGGGTTTGGGTCGGGTTTAGTTATGTGGGTTGCGACCGGGTTGGGTAATGGGGTTATTGGTTTTGGGCTGGGGTTATTGGGCTAGTGTATTAGGTGTTTTGGGCCATTGCTTGGTCCGAAAATGTAGGAATTTAGGCTAGTTTTTAAATACTCAATATTTAGCAAAAATAATTTATAAAAAAAGTTAATAAATAACAAAAATATTATTTGTGCACTAAAAAGATTAGAAATAATAACTTAACGTTATAAAAATATAAAAATTCATTTTTTGCATACATAATGTAATTATACATGAATATAGGCTATTATTGCAAAAATGTGCAATTAGCCTAAAAATGCAAATGTAATTATGAAAAAATGAAGTAAAAATATTTAAAAACATGCATGTTGGTTTAAATGATAAGTTTGGATGATTAAAACATCATAAAAATAATTTGAAGGATAGTTATTGAATATTTATACAATAAAAATGCAGAAAGAAATTAATTTAAAGCCTTTAAAAATTATGGAAAGTTATAAAAATGCTTGTATAGGTTTATAAGCTAAATGGTGATGCAAAATATACTATTTTGAAGGTATATATATATGTTTTGAAAATATGAGGGAAAAATTGGGTATCAACAACTGCCCCTCTTTACCGGGAATGATGAAAGAGTTGTCGGGTAAAGAAATGATAACCGATTTTGACCGAATGGGATGATTTTAAAAATAGAGGCCGAACTCCGATTTCTGAGTTGCCTACATATCCCCAGCATTATGGGAATCAGGCGGTGTGTAGTTCTGGATCCAACGGTGGACGAAACTAATGAAGTTATTGTAGGAATGGTCTTACGTTTCGGAAAGGGTTCTTTTGGGTAGGACAGTATCGGATGAATTTATGCGGAGTCACAATGTGAATCTGAAACGTAACGGATGTGTTATAGAGCAAGTATCTGAATAGTCATAGAGTAAAAAACGGGTAAGTGATGGTGGTCGGTTGTGTTTGAAACATTTGCAGGATGTGAATGTTATGAACGGGAACCAGAGCAAAGATTGCTCCCGTTTAAAGAACTGTTCCTTCCTGGACTACCTGCAAAACTTAAAACATGATGCATGCAAATATATATGGGTTATTGCAAGAATTAAAACATGATGCAAGTTCCCATTGGACCATGAAGGTTGTCTTTGGACGATGAGGATGACGTCCTTAGACCATGATGTCCTGGGCCATGAATCATGTGATAGGGGATTCGCATGCCATGAAATGATGTCCTCGGGCCATGAGGAAGGTGCCTCTGGACTATGACGCCTTTGAATAATGATGTGCAATATTGAGAGATCCTCAGGCCATGGAATGATGTCTTCCGGCTATGAGGATGATGCCTTCGGACTATGATGCCTTTGGAAAAAATGGCGATGTTTTAGCCCATAAAATGCAAATATATGGTACTTGGTCATATGAGGGATGAAATAAGACAAGGCTTAGTCTTGTGTAAGGTGAGGGCAGTGCTTAGCCCCAGGTGGATAGAGGATAGTGCTTAGTCCTAGATAGCGTAATGGAGATAGTATTTAATAAACAATGCTTAGCCTTATGCAATTAGGGAGGCAATGCTTAGCCTCATGCAGGAAAAGGCAGTGCTTAGCCTTATGCAATTAGGGAGGCAGGGTTAGCCTCATGCAAATAGGAGACAATGCTTAGTCTCATGCAATTAGGGAGGCAATGCTTAGCCTCATGCAGGAAAAAGCAATGCTTAGCTTTATGCAATTGAGGAGGCAGGGCTTAGCCTCATGCAAATCAGAGACAATGCTTAGTCTCATGCAATTAAAGGAGACAGGGCTCAGTCTCATACAGTGGATGGCAGTGCTTAGTCTCATGCAGGGAAGGAAGTGCTTAGCCTTATGCAATTAGGGAGGCAATGCTTAGCCTCATGCAAGGGAAGGCAGTGCTTAGTCTTATACGGTTAGGGAGGCAATGCTTAGCATCATGCAAGAAGAGGATACAATGCTTAGTCTCATGCAATTGGGAGACAGTGCTTAGTCTCATGCAGGGAAAGGCAATGCTTAGCCTTATGCAATTAGGGAGGCAATGCTTAGCCTCATGCAAGGGAAGGCGGTGCTTGGCCTTATGCGGTTAGGGAGGCAATGCTTAGCCTCATGCAAGAAGAGGAGACAATGCTTAGTCTCATGCAATTAGGAGACAGTGCTTAGTCTCATGCAGGGAAAGGCAATGCTTAGCCTTATGCAATTAGGGAGGCAATGTTTAGCCTCATGCAAGGGAAGGCAGTGCTTAGCCTTATGCGGTTAGGGAGGCAATGCTTAGCCTCATACAAGAAGAGGAGACAATGCTTAGTCTCATGCAATTAGGAGACAGTGCTTAGTCTCATGCAGGNTTAGAGACAGTGCTTAGTCTCATGCAGGGAAAGGCAATTCTTAGCCTTATGCAATTAGGGAGGCAATGCTTAGCCTCATGCAAGGGAAGGCAGTGCTTAGCCTTATGCAATTAGGGAGGCAATGCTTAGCCTCATGCAAGGGAAGGCAGTGCTTAGCCTTATGCGGTTAGGGAGGCAATGTTTAGCCTCATGCAAGAGAAGCTTAGCCTCATGCAAGAGGAGGAGACAATGCTTAGTCTCGTGCAGGGAAAGGCAATGCTTAGCCTTATGCAATGATGGAGGTAGAGCCTAACCTCATGCAAATGATGAGAAGGAAGTGTGAAAGTAGAGTATTTCTTAGCTGGAGGTGTTTGCGCTAGGTAATTTGTTGTCCTAAAGGCGGTGTCTTGATGTATCTGCGAGTATCGTTGTCTTATTGTACCTACACTCAAAGAACAATTGTGAGTTCTGTGGGGGAAGGTTGGTTCATGCTTTTGTCTTCTGCCTTGCATGTGCTTCCTGTCTTGCGATTCTATTTGAGTTATCCTGGGTAACGTCTGGCTGTCATAGAAATAAAATTTTCGGAAAATATGCATGCACTTGAGAAATATAGTTATTTAAAAACATAGTAGTATGCAATATCAAGTAAATTAGATGAACCAATGACTGTGACACTTTCAAAGACATTGCGACTTCTTTGCACTAGAATTTTGAGGGTCCTCCTCAAAATTATGCCCTAGTTTAATAAGCGATTCTTTGACCGTTCTGCATATGATGAAATTAGCTGGAGTTGCTCCGAAATTTTGAGGGTCCTCCTTAAAATTCTGCCCCAGTTTCTGACCATGGGGAAATGAAGATTTTATTGAATTGTGACCGAACCCACAGGGCTTCCTACGTATCCCCTCTTAAAAGGGAATCAGGTCAAGCGTAGTTCAGTTATATCAGGTGAAGAAATGTAAACAATCTAAACATAGTATCTTTAACTGCGTCTGAATTGATAGGCTTTGACCAAATTTCTTCGTCCATTTCTGCGAGTATGAGTGCTTCTCCTGTTAGTAATCGATGAACCATGTAAAGACCTTGCCCGTTGGGTGAAAACTTCCCTTTGGCTTCATCCTGATGCGGGAAGATGCGCTTCAGCACCAGCTGCCCCGGTGTGAACTGTCTAGGTTTGACCCTTTTGTTGAAAGAAATTTTATAGCAATACACTCCCATGGCGTAATAAAAGTTGTCTTCTCGGCATCTTCTTCATCCATCCAGATCTGATGATATCCCGCAAAGCAATCCACAAAGGACTGAAGTTCATGCTTGGCACAGTTGTCGATCAGTATGTGTATATTGGGCAACGGGAAATCATCTTTGGGACTTGCTCTGTTTAAATCCCGATAGTCGACACATACTCTAACCTTCCCATCCTTCTTCGGAACTGGCACGATGTTAGCCAAACAGGTAGGATATTCAACTACTTTGAGAACCTTAGCTTTGATCTGCTTGGTGACTTCCTCTATGATTTTAAGACTCATATCCGGCTTGAACTTTCTGAGCTTCTGCTTTACAGGCGGACACATCGGATTGGTAGGTAGTTTATGAGCCACTATAGACGTTCTCAAACCAGTCATATCATCATAAGACCATGCAAAAATATCTTCATACTCTTTCAGGGAATGGGTGTACTCTTCTTTCTCTGATGGTGACAGGTAAATGCTTATGCGAGTTTCTTTGACTGTTTCGGAATCTCCCAAATTCACAATCTCGGTTTCGCCCAAATTGGACTTAGGCTTGTTCTCAAAATTTTCCACTTCTCTGACAATCTCGTTAGGTATTATATCTTCTTTTTCTATTTCCTCTGAATCACTATCCTTATGTCGCGTTGTCTCATTACATGTCACAGTTGTAGGTTCATCAGGATAAGTAATAATAACACTGTAGAGAAATGTAAAGGACAATAATGAATACTGAAATAGCAATGCATTAAATAAATCTTGAAAACATTAAAACAAGTACGGCTCGATGACTTGAGCAATTATTTCAAAACAAAATACGTTCAAAACAAAATACGGAAAATGTCTTAAATGCTTAAAATTGCTTTAAATAGATTGTGCTAATTGCCAGGCTACCCAGGAACTCAACATGCCCGGGACGGTGCGGCAGTCCAGTTCTTGAGAATAGCTCTTTTTCCCACGATCTGAATTGTAAGGTCTTCCTCTTCCTCCTCCTCAACTATTTCACTGCAATCCATGTCTTCCTCATCCAGGAATAGGTTCCTTAGGCCAGCTAAAGCTTTATCTTCTTCAGATCCCCATATCATGTTAGTTTGTTGAAATGTCTGGTGCAAATACGGTATTGGCTGTTCAAGAGGGTAGTAAGGACCACGCCATGGCGGCGACCAATCGTCATACTCCTGCCAAATGTACTGATATCCAAGTCCAAAAGTCGTACCATGACGCCTTAACTGTACCGGCTTGGTAATCCCTTGGAGATTCTTGCCGAGACCCTTGCCGGGTTCATATCCTGTCCATAACAATATGCTTTCAATCTTGTTACTCCACCATTTGTATTTCTCAATTGCATTGACGCGCTCGATGCGATGGTACGTTTCTCCACCCAACTTTCTTCTATTCTCGACGACCGGAATAGTTTGATTGGTGTAAATGGGATTACTTCCATCCCCGTGATTGATTACTTCCTAACGATTCCATTCAAATTTCACGGCCTAGTGTAGAGTAGAGGCTACGGCCCCGGCAGCATGTAGCCACGATCGTCTTAACAGCAGATTGTATGTGGCGGATATGTCTAATACTTGAATTCAACATCAAACCAAGTCGGGCCCATCAGCAAACAGAGGTTGGTCTCCCCAATTGTGGCCCTTTGGGACCCATCGAATGCTTTCACGTTCATAGTTCCTGCTCGTATTTCATCCAAACCTTTACCCAATCTCTTCAAAGTAGTCAATGGACAAATGTTGAGACTCGAACCCCCATCTATCAGGACCCTGGCGATGAATTTGTCCTCAAATTGCACTGTGATATGTAGTGCCCTGTTGTGACTCAGTCCTTCCGGTGGCAGCTCGTCTTCGTGAAAAGTGATCTTGTGGCTTTCCAACACTTGTCCCACCTTATTGGCCATTTCTCCACTAGTGATATTATTGGGTACAAAAGCTTCGTTCAACACTTTCATCAATGCATTCCTATATGCCTTCGAATTCTGTAGTAGTGACAGAATGGATATCTAAGCCGGGGTTTTGTTCATATGATCAACCACAGAATATTCTCTTGCTTGCACCTTTCTCCAAAGATCATCTAACCAGTTTCAATAATAGGAGGCTTGGAAACGGTTTCTTTACTTGTTCTTGCCAAATGCTCGGGCATGTAAACCCTACCAATTCTGGTCATGCCTTATGCTGCACCGGTTTCTTCCATTTTCCCCTTTTCTTTCCTTATTGCTTCCGTAGCATAGTCCCAAGGTATGGCATTGGATTTAAAGGACGGTGTAGGTGCTACCGTCACGGTAAAGGTGTGGTCACTTTCACCTCCAACGGAGTTGGCGTGGCTGAGGTTGTTGTTATTTCAACCTCAAACGGAGTCGGTGCGGCTACTTCAACCTCAATTGGTGACTGAATCTGCACCACAATAGGTGTGAGAGTGACAGGAGGCATTTTAGGTTCATCCCCTTCACGAATGAGTCCAATTGACCCTTCCGGATCCCATTCTTCATCGATCTCTATCACATTTACCCCCTTGCCCCTGTGATCCGAGAGAGGATTGTTGCGGACATTAGGTGTAGCCTCTTTTGCTTGTATAACCTTGGTGTCAATCAACGTCTGGATCTTATCCTTCAAAGTGTGACATTCATCGATAGTATGACCCTTCATGCCCGAGTTTGTAGGCACATGTCTTGTTTGGATTGACCCACTGAGAGGAGTTTTCCATGGCAACAGCGAAAATGGGAGTGACATAATCGGCAGCCTTTAGTCTCTCATACAATTGGTCAATGGGTTCAGCAATAGGAGTGTATCGTCTGGATGGTCTGCGGTCGGAATTTTGTCTGGGTTTTTGGTAATTTTGGCGGACTGGTGGGGAGTGGTAATATGTTGGCTAAGTGTTTTAAGTATGGTAAGTAGTGGTGGGTTGTTGGTATCTGGGAGGTGAAGGCTGATATGTGGGTGGTGGTGTTTGGTATGTGAGGGGAGACTTCGGACCTTGGGCTACCATCACTGCCCCTACTTCCTTCTTTTTAGAAATACCGCCCGACTACAAGGCTTTGTTTGAAGCTTGGAGTGCCTTCAAAATTTGTTACCATTCCGCTTTTAATTCCCTCTTCTATTCTTTCTCCCAATTTGACGATGTCAAAAAATTTATGGTTCTCAATAACCATCAGTCTCACATAATACTGTGGGTCCTCAGCTCGGACAAAGAACTTATTCATCTGTTCTTCTTCCAGTGCTGGCCTTACTTTCGCAGTTTCATGCCTCCACCGAGTAGCATACTCGCGGAAAGTTTCTATCGGCTTCTTCTTAAGATTCTGAATGTAGAAGACGTCTGGCGTATTTCTGTATTGAACCTGAACCAATCAATAAAATCTGACGCCATGCTTACCCAGTTAACCCATTTCTTCGGGTTTTTACTGATGTACCAGGATAGGGCGTCTCCAGTGAGGCTCCTCATGCACAGCTTCACGCGGAGTCTTTCATCTTTACCAACCCCTGCGAGCTTGTCACAATATGTTCTCAAGTGTACCTTCGGATCACCTGTCCCGTCGAACATTTCGAACTTAGGAGGTATGTAACCGTCTGGTAGTTCTACGTCCGGCTGAATACACAAATCCTCATAATTCAAACCTTCAACGCCTTTACTTCCTTCAACACCTTGGACTCGACTAGTAAGTTTTTTGAGTTCCTCTGCCATGTTCTTGTTGAGCAGGTCCTTCTCGACGGACTCCGTTGTGTACAGGGTCTGTTGTTGAGTGTGGGGTAAGGTTTTCACATATATAAGGTTGCTTTGATGGACTCTAGGAATTTCGGCGTAGTGGTGGTCGTTGGTTGAGTTTTGGGGATCAAGGGTAGGTTGTGGTGCATTTTGAGGAGTGTGGTAGGTGGTGGTTTGTGGATACTGGGTTGGATGGTGATGATGTTGTGGAGGGGTCGGTACTGGCGGGGGATTAGGATTTTGAGGAGGTATGGCATACTAATGAGGTGCGGGAGGATTTTGTTGGTTTTGTGTGTTCTGGGGAGGTGCTGGGTTTTGGGCATTTTGTTGGTTGACGTCGGGGACGTTTAGGGTAAGAGAAAGATTTGCCAAGTTCTAGACCTGCTCAAGTTCCCCTTGTAACTCCAATATCTTCTATTCTAACCGTAAAACCAAGTCATTCTGTGTCGGAGTACTCCGACTATCCGAAGTCTCGACATTCTCTTATGCGTAGCGTTGTCTTTCCTGATACCGCTCATATCATCCATTCTGGCTTTTCCCTTGCTTTTAGGATCACTTGGAGGAGAGGAGGTGGAGGACCTCTAGATCTGGTATGATATGTTGAAGATGCCAGTATGCACGAACCGACCATAGGGGATGGGAATAAACAAACAAAGAAAAGAAGAAAAACAAAAAGGTAAACAAGTCAGTAAGGAGGTATTAAAAGGATGTTTGTGGTATTTAAACACATATTGCGGAGTTATAAATTTGCGTCCTAGTTTGGGGACCTCATTGTGCCCGAGGTAGGCCTAAGCGACATATAGATTGGAGAAAATTGATGCCAATAACTGTGTCATTTCATTAATATGATAAATTAACCAAATCTCTACTAAACGACAATAACTATAAAAAGTCACTAATGGCATTTGCCTTATTACAAATTTCTTCTAAAAGGGGAGTCATTTCTATATCGCCAAAACGGAAGACGACTCTCTTCTCATCCCAAAACATGGTGGCGACCTCAATTAATGCATTGTTTGGCTGAATGTCTAACAAGGAGGGTAAATTTCCGAGGACTCTTTTCACATGATTTTTGTTACTTGGTGAGAGATTTTCCCACCAATCTAGCAGCAAAGGTGGGATATTTTGAACCATGCCGAACCTGGGGACTTCGTGCCTCAATTCTGCAAAACAAATAAAGTTAGCCCTTTCCCCCTCCGAATTTAGCTATTTACACATTAATGATCAACATATTGGCATGTTTTCTCCAAATAATGCACTGATCGTGATTGTGTCCATTGGGATTATGGAAATCCCGGCGGCCTTTGGATAAGGCTTGCCTTAGCGAGTTATTACGCGGATAGCATTCTAATCCATACTAGGTTTGGACATGATGCATGCACAGTTAATATTAGAGTGGGGGTTTTTAGAAGAGTCTAGACTGGTACCCTCAATCGGACAACTTGAGAGGAAAAGGCACGGAACCGCCGACTGCACCGCTGATTGACTAGATTTACCGCAAATAAGCCTTTCAAAATTTAAAGGGTGATTGAAGAAGAGCGCGGACACTCATCAAGCGCTGCTATGGTATTAATTACGCACGAGTGGAATATGATGTGGAGCATGCTTTATGCAAAGATAAAACAACACGTTATCAAATATTTTACATGATGAAGACAGTAAATGTAGTATTAAATGAAACATAAAAGCATAAAAAGAAAGGAAAATAAGAAAAAAGTTAGTTCGCGCAATGTGTAAATTGTAATAAAGTAACGAGGGATTGAGGGTGGGGAGAGACATGATGTAGCAATTCTTAAAAATGTCTAAAGGAAAATGCATGTTATGACCAAAATTGAGCAGAGATTTGCATATTAATGCGAATTCAAATAAAGGGAAAGAGGGGAAAAGGGTGTACAGGCAGCAGTAAAAGGGAAACGGGAGCAGGATATTCATGTAACAGCAAAACAATAAAAGACACGTTGTCAGAGAAGACTAATTCATACAAATCAAATTTGCTATGGTAAGAGCCTAAAAATATCCCCAGCAGAGTCACCATGCTGTTGTGCCCCTTTTTCTCGTGAAATCGGGTTTCGACACATGACAACTCTTTTAAGGAAGGTGCTAAAAGAGAGAGTCACCACCTAACGGATTTGAGGTGCTCTAGGGCACCTATTTGCGGATAACTCTACACTACAAAAAAACTGTAATTAGCTACGAACGTCGTCGCTAAAACGCCCGTAGCTAGCAGAATTTCTTGATAATCCATTGCTAATCCGTCGCTAAATGAGATTAGCGATGGATTTTTCTATTTAGCTACAAAATTTGTCCGTCGCTAAAACCTGATTTTTTAGTAGTGCTAGATTAACCAATTTGCGTCACCAAAGATCGGGTAAGGGCTCAAATTACCTTGAAGAGAAGGTGTTAGGTACTCTTCGAGGTCCACAACTATGGGTCCCAGCCGAACTCGAATTATATGAATTAGTTAGATAAACGAAGACAGAGAGAAACAAAAAGTTTGGGCAGTTTTATTATCAAGGACAACCACTTGATTTGAAGACGGGATGGGGGGTCCTAAGGTTTTTAGCCTAAAGGATCACCCTGTGCAACATAAATAATACTTCGTAACTCCCTCGAGGTGGGGTGTTCCTCGTATTGTTCAGCGGGCACAGACTATCATCTCCTGCTACCCGATTACTATCTTTAAGTTTGTTACCTAGAGCGCACTAATTGATTCTAAATCGTGTCTTATGCGTGCACTACCCGTCCCATGCCTATGACCCAGGAGGCGTTAGGACCTCTATTTTGGATAGTTCTAGACTTAACTTAGGCAGCTCAAAAATGAGAAAACTAGGCGACATACAAAACAAGTTGGACTTCATGTAAAAATAATTAAGGGCTCAAGTTAGCCTCCACACTTTAGACAACAAATGCACGCGAACAAATTCTCACACTAGGCGTTAGACAGTTTCAGAATTGAGCCAAATTAAAGCCATTAAGCCCTATAGACATGGTTTCTATGTGACCTCGTGTGGGCAGTTTCAGATGCAAGATGCAATCTTATGGGCGTGATTTCTAAACAACTATACAGTTTAGGGAAATCTGGTATTGCATGCTAATTATTGACATTACAAATTATACGTGATTAAACCTATAGTCATGATCTCTGGGTGATTTACGCAGTAGCTGGCAGTGATAACCATTGGAAATACTCAGAATTACTCAGTTCTATCCTATGGGCATGCTTTCTAATGATGGCATAGCTAAGCAACGAAAGAGTGTTTGAAAGTTCAATATTAGCACCTTAAAAGAGTGGTAATGTCCTACAGGCAGGATTTCTAACGATCAACATTGAAACTGATTTTTTACACTTAATTCCTATAGGCATGTCTTCTAGGTGAGCATTATCAGAACAACAGCAAATTGATCAATTAAAGACCTATAGGCATGATTTCTAGATGAAGATCAGTAGAACATAATCCTATAGTCATAGAATCTGATGAATATGATGCAGTTACGTAAATTGAAAGAATGGTCATTGATATTTTATTTCCTATAGGCATGATATCTAATAAACATATAGAAGCAGAATATGTTGAACGAATTAACCACTCAGGTCCTATAGGCAGGTTATCTAACAAACACATAGGAGCAGAACATGCTGAACTAATTAAACACTCAGGTCCTATAGGCAGGTTATCTAACAAACACATAGGAGCAGAATATGCTGAACGAATTAAATACCTAAAGGCAGGATTTCTACCCGTTTCATGCAAACAGTAGAATAGACCCATTTTCCCAATTCTACTAACACCCAATTGTTATTACATCATTATTACAGGCACAATGAATGAAATAAACTTCAAAGTTACAAAATAAGTATAGTGGACCTAAGACAGGCCTAAAATATACCCAGCCCAGCCAGGCCTTCAGTGTTATATCCATACAGGTTTCACCATAGCCTAGAAGTCACTGTCAATCCAACACAAACTAGCCGAAACCCAGTAGCCATAGTTGATCAAAGGTCCAGAAAACAGCCATTTACACATGCCCATTGGCTTATTCAGTAGGTGTAAAGGGGCAGAATGGAGCAATTAGGACAAAGTGCCAAGTAACCATAGACCCTAGTGTGTCAGAGTTCACAAGGGTCTCAATTGGACCCCGAGCAGTGCTCAGACTAGGGAGGTCAATGATAGAACCTAGGTAGCCTTGGCTTTCAGCCGGCTAAGAATGAGAGCTCAAAATAACCCAGGTAACAAGTGAAAGAGAGTAAACTAAGGTTGAGAGACAACACTGAGGGATGCAAACACAGTCAAGTTGAGAACATAGAGCAGATAATCGAACATACTTTAGGTTTTAAGAACAGACTTAGCAAAGATTCAGAAGCACAGGTTTAACACCTAGTGCATAAGTAGTCGCACATTAATAGAACAAGTTTGCAGGATTAGTGTACACAGAGTCGTAGTAAGGAAAAGGTTCAAATTATGCTAAGTATAGGTCCTAGTGTTACAAGAGAGAATCATATTAATTGGCAACAGAATTTAGACAGGATGAGAACAGATCATTGCAACTACTGTGAAGTCAAGACATGCTAGAAGCATGCTAATAGGGAACAGGATCAAACATGCTATATAGGCAAGATATCATCACAACAAATTCAGAATAGGATAGGAAATAGACTTGTGCCATATAGTGAATGTATACATTCGTTCTTTTGAACACAATCAACTAGTCTATTAAAAGGGATACGAATTATGTAAGTAAAGCATGTTCAAGTAACAGGATTGAGAGCAAAATTAAACAACAAAGAGATGCTAAAGTGCAAAGGTCTTAAACATCAGTAAGTTGCAACACATAGGTTAGATAAGCTTGAAAGGAATCTAATTTACTCAAATCAGGTTTAGGCATGCTTTAAACTATCAATATGAAATTAAAAGTTAAGGAGAGCTAAAATTGAAGTAGAACAAACAGAATTGCACACAAAACAACCCAGAAGAACACATTAAGCAAAACTCCAGGAGTGAAAACATATGCTAATCACAGATACGTAGGAATGAAACTACGAAGTCCAGTAACTCACCAGTTAAGCAGAAAAAAACAAGAAAGAACTAAAGTCCACAGTATTCTAAATATCAACGAAGAGCAAGAACCCAGAATTTCAGTGGCCTTGGCTTTTAGCCGACCAAGAACCAGAGTATAGAACAAGAGAATTAGAGGACAAAGAGCAATGACTTCAGCTTTTAGTAAACATTTTAACGATTCAAGTCTGTCTTAAAGGGAAATGGGGAGGGGGTTATATAGCAGTAAAATCGGATGCACAAACAAGGAAAATAATTGATTAAACACAGGTAAGGAAAGAAATCAAGTAAACACAGACGAAGAAAAGGGAGGAATCTCGCATGCAAGTCAGTAAATCAACAAAAAGGAAAAGTATCAAACTACAAACCCTAGTTAGGGTTTTAAACTCGAAATCAGACAACTGGTATGAATGATCCAGTTCGACTCGCGTATATGGACGGAATATCACACAAATCTTTAAGATTGAGTCGATTCTCATCCGATATAGAGGTGGTATTTGCCAAAATTAGACAAATACCTAAGTAATACCAAAATCGAGTAACCAGTAACAAAGGAACCCAAATATGGTAAGCAAATAATGGTAAAATCCCATTATCAACGGGATTATGAGAGAGGATTAAGGGGGAGACGGCTAGGGTTCTTCAGAGAGGGAGATGAGAGGATCTAGGGGCGGCGGGTTAGAGGAATTATGGGCTAGGGTTTTTGGGTAGGTAATTAAAAGGGAGGGAATAGATATGGGCCGTTGATCTCAGAGATCAACGGCCCGATTAAAAGGGGTTGGGTTAGGTTTAGTTAGGTGGGTTGCGACCGGGTTGGGTAATGGGGTTATTGGTTTTGGGATGGGGTTATTGGGCTAGTGTATTAGGTGTTTTGGGACATTGCTTGGTCCGAAAATGTTTAGAAATTTAGGCTAGTTTTTAAATACTCAATATTTAGCAAAAATAATTTATAAAAATAATTAATAGATAACAAAAACATTATTTGTGCACTAAAAAGATTAAAAATAATAACTTAATGTTATAAAAATATAAAAAGTTATTTTTTGCATACATAATGTAATTATACATGAATATAGGCTATTATTGCAAAAATATGCAACTAGCCTAAAAATACAAATGTAATTATGAAAAAATGAAGTAGAAATATTTAAAAACATGCATGTTGGTGTAAATGATAAGTTTGGATGATTAAAACATCATAAAAATAATTTGAAGAATAATTATTGAATATTTATACAATAAAAATGCAGAAAGAAATTAATTTAAAGCCTTTAAAAATTATGAAAAATTATAAAAATGCTTGTATAGGTTTATAAGCTAAATGATGATGCAAAATATACTATTTTGAAGGTGTGTATATATATATATATATATATATGTTTTAAAAATATGAGGGAAAAATTGGGTATCGACACGAGCAGATCTCTCCGGTCTACGAGGCCTCCTCGCCTCCCTATACTCTCTCTCCTGATCTCGTCTGTCCTCTCGTTCCCGGTCCCACATGCCCTCTAACCGGTGAGCGATCCTTACCACCTGCTGAAACAAAACATCTGACTCCAACTCCCGAGTCATGTTGAGCTGAATATCATGCCTGAGCCCCTCAATGAATCTACGGACTCGCTCTCTAACTGTAGCGACTAAGGCAGGTGCATGTCTGGCCAAATCACTGAATCTGACGGCATACTCTAATACTGACATAGTGCGCTCAGCTGCTCAAACTCCACGCGTCATGCATCACGAAGGGACTAAGGTGCAAACTCTCTCATAAACATCTTTGAAAACTGACCCCATGTGAGTGTAGCTGCATCGCTCCATTCATTATTAAAAAAAAACTCTATCATATCTCTCTATTGTGTATGAAGTTTATGGTTTCCGTTGGTGTAAATCCGGGCTACCCAACTCATATGCCCGCCATCACTGATAAGATTCTCCCTGAAGCTGGAACGTAGTAAAAGCAACCCCACTCGTCTCAACAACACCCATAGTGTGTAGAATGCGATGGCACTCCTCTATGAAACCCCGTGCGCTATCTGAAGCCAAACAACTGAATGTAGGAGGGTCATATTCCTTGAACCTTGCAAATCTAAATTTCCCTCCCTCAGATGTTTCTGCCCTGACCATGGGCTGAACTGGAACCTGACCAACGTAAACTCGTTGCTCTGGAGTGCGGGCGGTAGGAGTCTGAGTCCCTCCCCCGGTCTGTGAAGAAGCTGGTGCAACTGGAATCAACCTCGCCTGAGCCAATGTACCAAACATGCTCAGGAACTGTGCTAAAATCTCCTGAAGTCCGGGGGTATCAACAGGCGCCTCCAGTACCTGTCCCCCAACTGGAGCTACTAGCGGCTCTTCAACTGCTACTCGGGTAGGTGCTCTAGCTGCAGCACGTACTCCTCGTCGGCCTCTGCCTCTACCTCTGGCGACACCTGCTCTTGGAGCAGTCTCATCGATAACTACAGATCGTGTCCTCACCATCTGTGAGAGAATGGAATGACAAAAGTTCAAACTCCGAGATCAATAAGCTCGCACGATAGGAATAAAAAAAGTGAGATTGTCCTAATAGTTCTGTAGCCTCTCGAAGATAAGTACAGACGTCTCAGTACCGATCCGCAAGACTCTACTAAACTCACTTATGACTCGTAGCACCTATGAACCTAGAGCTCTGATACCAACGTGTCACGATCCAATTTTCCCTCCATTAGGTTTCGTGATGGCACCTAGTCTTAGGGCCTAGGTAAGCCTAACATTTACTGAATATCAACCATAATAAGGAAAGTCTAACAGTCTCAATATAGAAATCTTTATAGAATTTATATCTTCCCCAAAACCGGCGGTACAAGTCATAAGCTCTACAGAGTTTCGCTACAACTTCTAAGCACAACTGTATGGAAATAAGTACAACAGTGTGAATACAAAATAGGAAGGTGATTCCGAAACCTGCGAACACAGCTAGTGGTTTACTTGAGTCTCCACAGCAACAATCTGCACAGCTACTAACGATCAATACCTGGATCTGTACAAAAAAATACAGAAGTGTAGTATGAGCACACCATAGCGGTGCCCAGTAAGTATCAAGACTAACCTCGGTGGAGTGGTGACGAGGAACAGTCAAGACACCTACTGGTCTAATAAACTGAACAAGTATAAGTGTAGAAACAATAGAACATGATATTTATACAAAAACTGCGCGATGTGGCTAACAATACAGTAATTGCAATAAGGAAAGAAAACAGCAAGTAACAGCGGAACACCATAATAAGAACATAGAAAGGTGAATGGAAATACAGCCCAAATCCGAAATCACAAATACAGTAAAGACAAGTCATAACTTAGCAACTACGGCAGTTTTCACATTAGGTCTTAGCCAACAAACTTCAATCAATTAGTCAAATCTTTCAATTGATAAAAATAATTCGAAATATACTTCCTTCAAGTAAATATTTTTTAAAAATAGTTCTTTCAAAATGAGTATCTTTCGAATAAAATCTTTTCAAATAATATCCTTTGAATATAAGTCACCCTTTGACACCTCATCTCAGAATCATACAATACGGGTCTCAATACCTGAACCCTAACACTTGGCATCATGTGCCCTCATCACACCTCAAAATCATACTGACAACTCACGTGCCAAATAGATCCATTCTCACATGGAAGGCAAGTAAACGAGGGTGTGCGTCTATACTTAGAAATATCAAGAAGCCTCTTATCCGATAAGGCTACTTAGCCACGTGTATGCTTGTGCAAGTTTCCTAACATAGTTCATACCAGCTAGTAAGCATAAGGAAAAGAATGGACAGCACGTAGAATGTTTACACAGGGATAGAATCAATGAAAAGCAACAGCTCAGAACACAGTGATAATAACAGGGGATCTCCCAGGATACCGTCCGGTAGTCCCAAACGTAAATGTACAGGGGGGATCTACCGGAGTACCGTTCCGTAGTCCCAAAGTAAATATACAGAATAGGGGGATCTACTGGGATACCGTTCCGTAGTCCCAAACGTAAATGTACAGGGGGATCTACCGGGATACCGTCCCGTAGTCCCAAACATATATGTGCAGGGGGGTCTACCGGAATACCGTCCTGTAGTCCCAAACATAAATGTGCAGGGGGGTCTACCGGAAAACCGTTCCGTAGTCCCAAAGTAAATATGCAGAACGAGATACCGTCCCGTAGTCCCAAATTAAATATGCAGCGTAACCAACAGAAATAACAGTTACAGGACGGCAGAAACCTCGTACATCACCACAACAAGTACAACAGCAAAATAACAATAATACAAAGTACGACGAGTAAATCAACTCAAGAACTTTAAATCACAAAGAAACGGTAGAACCAGTTCACAAGGAATAACCACAACAAAGAATATTAGGCACAAAGGGAACAGTTCAACAAGAGAAAACTAATATGTAGCAACGATCCCATAATATAGAAGTCAACAATAAGTAAGTCAACACGAGTCCAATAGTCCCAAATAATGGCAAGTCAACTAAGATATAGGTTATCTAAACTCCTTTTAAAGTTGAGCAGTTTGCGAAAGATATTCAACAATTCAAATAATGGTAGGCAGCAGAAGAAAATCATAACTCCAATTAAGACTAAACAATTATAGGATGAGATAGTAATAATTTCAATTAAAGATAAGCAGTTGTGAAAAGATAGCATGACGATAGAAGAGGCAAAATCTTTAGTTAAGTCAAATAAGAGTCAAATAGGCAATAAGAGTGAATCCTAAGGCAATTAATTCTAATTGAAGCATGTAGAAGTGAAACCAGCAAATAGGAACTCAAACGTATCACGAACAACTTCATACACAGTGAATATAAGGACCTAAGAACCCTAAAGGCCAACTTCCACAAATAAGTCCGAGCACGCACTCGTCACCTCGCGTACACGGACTACAATTAACATAGAAGACCCAAATGCTAAGGGGAAGTCCCCCACACAAGGTTAGGCAAGATACTTACCTCAAAGAAAACAAACCGGTACTCTAAAATGAACTTCTCTGGTGAAAAGACCTCCAGACGGCTCAACTCTAACCAACACAACTTCAAAGAACAAATAAAACTCATAAGAAACTATTCCGGATAATAAAGTCTCAATCTTTAACAAAATCCAAAAATAGGTCCAAAAGCCGTCCCCTAGGCCCGCACCTCGTAACCCGACAAATTTTACAAAACCCGAATACTCATTCCGATACGAGTTCAATCATACAAAAATTATCAAATTCCGATACCATTTGGCCCCCTCAAATCATGATTTTTCATTTTAGAAATTTTCTTCAAAAATCAACATTTTCCTCAACCCAAAACACAATTTAAATGATAAAAAAAAAAGATAAAAACATGGAATATATTAAATTCTAGGTGAAGAACACTTACCCAATCGATTTGCTTGAAAACCCCATAAAGAATCGCTCAAAATCGAGCTCAACAAGTCAAGATATGATAAAAATGGTCTAACCCTCGATTTGGGAATATATTCCATCTGCCCAGGTATTTATGCATCGCGAACGCGGAGGAAAGATCGGGTTCGCGAAAAAGAAAAATGAAGGCTGCCCAGGTTGGTCATCACAAACGCGACAATAAGCTCGCGAACACGGAGAAGAGAAGACAGAAACCTACGCGAATGCATAGGAAATCACGCGAACGCGAATAGTAACGACCACCAGTGCTCAGGGCCTGGTTTCTACTACGTGAACGCGGAATAGAGGATGCGAACGCGATGAAGAAAATGTGCAGAGCTACGCGATCGCGAGGCTTATTACGCGAACGTGAAAAAGGAAATTGGGGCGATCAACAGAGACTCTTCGCGAACGCGAGAGGAGCTTCGCGATCGCGAAGAAGGATATCAGACACCAGAACCAACAGTTCAAAAACTAGGGAAAATGACCCATAGCCCACCCGGAACACACCTTAGGCCCCCAAGACCCCGTCTAAACACTCAAACAAGTTCTATAACCTAACACGGACTCGCTCAAGGTCTCAAATCATATCAAACAATGCCAAAAATTCAAATCGCTCCATGAATCGAGCTTATGAACTTCCAAATCTTCCAAAATTTAGAACTCGCGCCGAAACCTATCAAATCAACCCGAAATGACGCCAAATTTTGCAGATAAGTCCAAAATGACATAACGGAGCTGCTCCAACTCTCAAAATCGCATTCCGACCCCGATATCACAAAAGTCAACTATGGGTCAAACTTCTCCATTTCCAAAACTTCAACTTTTCCAACTTTCGCCGAAATGCCTCAAATTATCCTACGGACCTCCAAATCCGAATCCGGACGCACACTAAGTCCAAAATCACCATACAAAGCTGTTGAGATCATCCAAACTCATTTCGGATCCATTTACACAAAAGTCAAATTCCGGTCAAATTTTTACCGCTTAAACTTCCAAAACTAGATTCCTTCTTCCAATTCAACTCCGAATCATCCGGTAACTGAATCCAACCATGCACGCAAGTCGATACATATAATATGAAGTTGTTCAAGACCTTACGTCGCCGAATGGAGCTTAAATTCTCAAAACGACCGGCCGGGTCGTTACAATTTTTCATGAATATGTGATATATTTTTTCATGAAAAATGAATTTTTATAATTCTAGAAATAGTGGGGGTAAAAGAAATAAGAAAATCTTGCATGAAAATTTTGAATATTCATGCATGAGTGAAAGTTGATTAAATCAAAAAATATGATGAGTGCATCTATCATAAGTCTTGAAATAATTGACATGTAATTATTTGCCTCTATATTGATGATTAATTAATATTTGGCTTTAACATGAATATTTTTGGAGAAACTAAAAGAATGCTTAGTAGCCATTTTGATATGAAAGATTTAGGTGAGGCAAATTTAATTCTTGGAATGAAAATTGCTAGAACATGTGATGGAATCTTTCTTGACCAGTCACCTTATGTTGAGAAAATTTTGAAAAATAATAATTTTATTGATTTCAAGCATGTTTTAACTCCTTTCGATTCAAGTGTTATTTCATGTACAAAGTGATAATGATGTGATAAATCAAAAGGAATATGCTAGCTTAATTGGAAGCTTGAGAATATGTGTCTGCTTACACTTGATTTGAGATTGCATACGCAGTATGAGTACTTAGCAGGTTTACAAGCAAGCTAGGTAATGAACATTGGCTTGCCATAACAAGTGTTATGAGGTATTTACTTGGTACAAAAACCTATGGCTTATCTTATAAAAAATATCCTACTGTACTTGAAGGTTTTTCTGATGCCGATTGGAACACTTTATCTAGTGATTCCTATTCTACCACATGTTATATTTTTACTTTGGGAGGTGGTGCTATTTGTTTGAAATCGAAAAGGCAAACAATAATTGCTAACTCTACCATGGAGGCTGAGCTAATTGCTTTAGCTTCAGCTAGTGAGGAAGCCAATTGGTTGAGAGATTTATTATTTCAAATACTTTATTTTGAAAAACCAATTCCTCATATTTTAACTCATTGTGATAGCACTACTGTAATTGGTTGAGTACAAAACCGTTATTACAACGGTAAATCCAGACCTATAAGGAGAAAACACAGTACTATGAGATCATATTTGACAAGTGATACTATTAATGTTGATTATGTGATAATCGTGCAGATCCACTAACCAAGGCCTTGGCAACAGAAAGGGTCTGGAGTACATCGAGGGGGATGGGATTGAAGTCCATAAACTCATAAGGCATATATGAGGAAACCCAACCTGGACACTAGAGATCATATAACCCGGTTCAATGGGAAGAACGAATTATATGATGGCTTGATTTGAAATGCACTATTTTTATTATTGTTCCATCCCTATGATGTAAGTGCATTTATCCTGTAATGATTTGCGAGGTTGAGTTTCATTAACTGTTAGTGAAAATCTGTAGCTCGTATGAGTGGGGTGTTAGAGTTACATGAGCACCCTTGACAGATTTCACCTATGTGAGTGTGGAAGTAGGCCGCTTCCTGTGAGAATTGGGCTTGATCTCAAAAACACTCATGAAAATCGGGATAGCATAAGGCAGTAATGTGCTGGCTAATAAATCTCATGTCAACACCTTGATTATTATGTGTAAGCAGTGATACTTTATTTCCCTAAAGCAGTCATAGTTCAAGTCTGAGACCATTACTGACTCTGGAGTAGAGATTGCTAATTTACTAAATGGAGGTTCAATGCAGAGCACACCTTCATTATGCATATAGTCTCCCTTCAACTGGTAAACTCTCTTATTTTAATATTAAAATGAGTGGGGGAATATTGGTGTTAGTGCATTTTAATATTAAAATTATAATATTCAAGTGCATTATTTCTTGTGAGATAGTGGTTATAAATTGGCAAGAAAGTAGTCATTATTTTGGTGTAACTCATGAAACCACTAATGCCATGATACGCCACTTATTACCCACTAAAGCTTATATTTTGTAACCACCAACCCATGTTCTATAATTTTATTATCACACTGCTTTGATATTATTTTATGGAAGAAATTTTATACCTATAAATAGTGGTGTTTCTTCCTTATGTTGTAGATGGAAAAAAATATGGTAGTGTGTATGAAAAAAGTAAAGTTGGTGTAGTGAAAAGAGAGTTATGAGAAGGAGAATATCTAAGTCTCCAACTTATTCTATACAAAAGAGAATATTATCTTTTTGTGAAAGGAATGTGTTTATTTTGGTGGAGCTTTGGACTCAACAACTTGTCCAGAGTTTGTTCGAGTCATACGACGTTGTCAGGCTGTTGTATCTTGGAGGGGACAAGTCAAGAGTATTACTGCTGGAACGGTGAAGATGCTACAGCAGTGGGCTTGAATCTCCTTAAAGAGAGTGAGATATCTGCGCCTCAGCCTAAAGAATATTTATTTATTTTTCTACATCTTATTTTTCAACCGTAATTACTTATAATTTCACCAAGAGAATCAATATTGGAGATAGACGAGCTAATTAGTTGCTTAGGATTAAAATCAATATTGGAGCTAGACGAGACTAATAGCCTATTTGGCCGTACTTTTAAAATCAGTTTATTTTAAACAGTATTTTTTTTAAAAGTACTTTTGGTAAGAAATAATTAGTGTTTAGCTTTTCAATTTGGAAAACAACTTTTAAGCAGCAATTAGTGTTTGGTCATGCTTTTACAAAATGCTTCCAAGTATATTGTTCTCAAAAGTGCATTTTTAAAAAGTGCTTTTTGGGGTAAATTACTTTTTTCTGCTTCTCAAAAACTGATTCTACCTCTACCCAAAAACATTTTTTCCTTCTAAAAAATTGGTCAAACACCTTTAACTATATAAAAAAAGTACTTTTGACCCAAAAAAAAAACGCCAAACAAGCTATAAATGTCATGGACAGTGATAAAGCATACCATACTTGCTTAGGACGAGACTTAATGTTGCATAACAATTTCCTATGAGGTCTCCAAAAGTCTAGTACTATTATTCGTATCGTTTTTCGCTGCTTTGGCTGATAAGTGTCGTGTTTTATCTTCTCTTCATTCTTTTTCTGGTTGATTATCTACCATTAAGCAACAAATAGCTGGGAAGGCATTGTCCAGAAAAGAAAAATTAAGAGCAACTCTCTTAAGAAAGAAAAACGATACAGTATCAACTAAGGCTGTATGTGGGCCCGGGCCCGGGCCTAAATGGGCTAAACGGGCCGGGCTAAACGGGCCGGGCTTAGCGGTCCCGGGCTCTGGCGGTCCCGGGCTTCGCGGTCCCGGGCTTCGTGGGCTCAACGGGTAGGACCAGCCCGTGACGGGCCTAAGCCCATATGGTCCTGGGCTAAATGGGCCGGGCTCGTGGGCTTAGCGGGCCTAACGGGCTTTTTTTATTTCCGGACTTTTTTTTTTTAATTTTTTTTATTTAAGGTAATTTCTTGTAAACCATATGTGTATGTATATATATAAATTGCTCTTATGCATGGCTATATAAATATATGTGGTATATATAATATAGAAATCTAATTATTAAAGTGTTTGACGAAAATGTAAAATAACAAATCAATAGTAAAACTAAATTGGCATGCATAATAAATTAATAACAAAGTACAACATGAAGCATAAATACGTCTAATAATTTTAAAATAACACAAATTGTTGAAAAATCTTAAAGACGAATTTGCGGATAAATACCCTCAACACAATACTTTATATGCCTCCTTAAAATGCCTGTGGTACACCCTGAACGAAAATTTAAGACTCTTCCACAGTTCTTGCACTTTAATATTTGGCCTTCTTCATTTTCTTCAAGCACTTCATAGTATTGCGAAACAAATAAGCGCACTCTTTCCGAACGAGGCATGATTTAACTTGAAAATTGAGATTGAGACTTGAAGTCTTGAAAATTGGAGATTGAGAGATTGAGAGAAATTTAGATTGAGAAATGAGTATTGAGTATTGAAATGAAGAAGAGGGAGGGGGGTACTTATAGTGTTAGAGAAGGTTAGTTTTGTAAATTTAAAAAAAAAACGGCTATTTGTGCAATTAATATGACCGTTGGTGGTCATTGGGGGTGGGGCCCTCATTTTGAAAAATCTTGTTCTGTAGTATATATAGTACTACTTCTTCATGTAATATATAATATATATAGTATACTAGTATAGTGTACTATATATTGTATGTTATGTATATATATTCCATTATATAATTTGTTGTAGTATAAATTGTATGTTATGTATATATATTCCCTTATATATTTTCTTGTAGTATATATTGTATGTTATGTATATATATTCCATTATATAATTTGTTGTAGTATATATTGTATGTTATGTATATATATTCCCTTATATATTTTCTTGTAGTATATATTGTATGTTATGTATATATATTCCATTATATAATTTGTTGTAGTATATATTGTATGTTATGTATATATATTATAGCTTATAAATAATTGCAAGTTAAAGACAAAAAAATATTGCAAAGAGATATTCAAGGCCGTACGTTTTATAATTTTTATTACCAAAAATGGCATATCTTTCTTAGTCTTCTTCCCCCCCAATGGAATGAGCACAACAAGGTACTAATACCACCATTAAAAGGAAAAAAAACTAAAGAAGATATGCCAAAGTACAAGTTACACCATAATCTACATTGTATCTCTAACAAATCTCATAAATCCTTCAAGGTTCGGAGGAGGTTCCGTTGGTGGTGGCAGAAAAGAAGCTTGTTCATCACCGCTTCCGGGCGAAGCAGCATCCTCCGCAAGTTCCGCTATCATTTCTTCATAAGCTTCGTTTATTTCTGGTTGTGATTCTGCAAGTCCAAAGTTTCTTCTTTCCGAGCGGATCCAATCTCTGAATAGTACTGATTTTTCCAAGCTCTCCCTCATAGACGCTCTATGATCACCTATTTGAAGTCTTGCTTGACTGAAAGCGCTCTCTGATGCAACTGTTGAAGCTTGAATAGATAAAATATCCCGAGCCATCCTTGCAAGAACCGGAAAATGTTTTTCCCTTGTCTTCCACCATTCCAACAGATCAAAGGTGCCGTCTGGATTCTCCTTTTCAAGTCCCTGCGACAAATAAACTTGAAGCTCATTTAGATGTGAAGTCTCATCAAAATTATCACCTTGAGAACCCCTAAACTCCGTCCAAGATTTAAGTGCTTGTAGGCCCGCAGCTCTTTTAGATGATTGTGAACTAGACGAAGTAGGGGTTGGAACATTTGGCCTAGCATGATCTAACGCAAGTTGGTAAGCATTATAAATTGTTTGCGCATTTATTTTAATTGAGGCTTTTGCCTCTGCAAGTGTAGAAAATTCCTCAACTGAAAGATCTAAAGCCTTATAAATATTTGAGTACCAAAAGTGAGGACCTCCTAATTTCATTGTAGGATTTAACATTGCAGCAACACCATAAATAGGGGGGATAGGGAAAAAATATTTTTTAAACTTTTCTTTCATTGCATTTATAGCAAGTTGATAAATTTCCCCACCCTCCAAAAATTCAACAAACAAATCACATAGTGCTGCAATATAAACTAAACAATTTGAAATAGTAGGATAATATTGTCCAGAAAATGCATTTGTAGCAATTTGAAAATGTTCTAAAAAATCTATAAGAATTTTGACATTCGTCCAATCTTGATTTGTAAGGATTTCATCATCATCCTCACCACCAACACGAGCATTAAACGTTGCATTAATTGGGTTTCTATATTCATATTTAACTACTGAACTTTCGTACATATAATTCCATCTAGTTGGACAAGGTTTAGGAACCTTTCTTTCTCTAAGGCCAAATTCATCACATTTTTTAAAATACTCTCTAAGTCTACTTCTACGGTTTGAATAAAAAAGCCAATTAAGAGCCATTCTAACCTTTTCAATTTCTAAATTTAAAATTCTCATACCATCACCGACGATTAAATGGTAAATGTGACAAATACATCTCAATGGAAACAATTACTAAATGCAGGATTTAGTGTTGTTGTAAGTATGCCTATAGCACTAGTGTTACTAGAAGCATTATCCATAGAAATTGCCATTATTTTATCTCTAATGCAAAAATATCTACAAATATCTGCAACGGTGTTAGCAATAAACTTACCTGTGTGACGTGAATTAATTATTCTATACGCAATAATGCGTTTTTGCATTATCCACTCCTCGTCTATCCAATGACTTGTAACAGTTAGATAATCACAGTCATTATACTTCTACCAATATCAGTAGTAAATGAAAATCCGATTAGTTATATGAGTAAATAAATACCGCAAATATTGTTCATATTCATGTTTATATTTATAAATATCGCTCTTAACTGTTGCGCGAGGCCAACCTTTATAAGTAGGATTAAAAACTTTTCTAATATAATGCACAAAATTAGGGTTAGAAGGAAAAGTATATGGTAAGCACATAACGGTAACCATCTTTGCTAATTCTTCACGATCTTTATTAGGATCGTAATATAAAATACCACCGGTCACAGTGTTAATTCCTGGTTGAACTAGATTTGAACCTGTACTAGGGTTAACCGCAGTATCTACACTTGTCCCCTCTTGCTGCGCTTTCATTTGTAAATATTTAACTTTATCTCTAGGGTGTGTTTGTATGTGCCTAGCCAAACTACCCGTACCGCTACGGTCTCCAGTATATTTATGCGCCAGCAATTTCCCACAAGTTTTACACCTAGCCTTATTTTGTTCTCTTACTTGAGTAAAAAAATTCCAAACTAATGATGTTTCTAGGCGTTTAGAAGGTTGTCTATTAAAAGTAGGGGTTTCTACAGGTGGGTCGGGCGGGGCATCAGTTGGGTTATTAACAGGACTAGTAGGTGAATCATCTAAATCCGGTTGGGTTTCATCTACATCCTCATTTTCCTCATCATTTTCTAAGATAGTTTGATTAGGATAAAGAGCATTCATAACTTCTTCATTTAATTGTTCACCTTGTGCAACATTATGGCAAAATTCACTATCGGAAAATTGAAAACAAGGGTTATCACTATCAAGAATAATAGGAGCAGCAGGACGGGTAATAGGTCTGGGTCGGGGAGCCGGGGGAAGGGTAGTAGGTTGGAGACTACTTTCACCAATTTTAGCTTTTCCCTTACCACCAAACATTTTTTTCAAAGAAAATGCCATATTAATTACAATTATGCAAACTAAACACACAAAAATATATTCTTAAAAGTTAAGAGTTGGAACGAGTTTACCGAATTGCCGAACAACTTCTTGAAAATTGAAAATCGTTGAAGACTTGAAGACTTGAATACTTCAATTCACCAACTTCACAATTTTTCACGAAATTGCAATAATAAAATAAGCAATTATAGAAGAGAAATTAGATATAGATTGAGAGAGATTGAGATAGATTGATGAATTGGTGAGTAAAAATGAAAGAATGAGGGGGTATTTATAGTTGAGAATTGGGGAAAAGTGTAATTATATAAAGTTTGGGGTTAAAATAAAATTTGGGGGCCAAATGGCTATTTTTTAAAATTCCAAACGGTTGAAAATTAAAGGCCAACGGCTAGATTTTAAAATCTGACCGTTGGCTAGTTTTTAAAAAAAAAAGTTTTTTTTTAAAAATAGCCGTTGGAGCCCGTTAGGACCGCTAGGCCCGGTTGAACCGGCCCAGGACCGCCTGCCGGTCCCGGGCTTAGCGGTCCCGGTCTCGTGGGCTACACGAGCAAGACCGGCCCGTCACGGGCTTCTTACCCATTAAGGGACCGGCCCACCAGGACCGGCCCGCCGGGACCGTTTAGCCCGTTAGGACCGCGGGCCCGGTCCGGTCCCGGTCCCAGACCGGCCCACCAACAGCCTTAGTATCAAGGACTATTAATTTCAATTGGAACAAGCTATGATATGTAGGGGAAATGGAGAGGTCATAAGAGAGGGTGGCGGTACGTGTGTGTGGGGCGTGTGTGCGGGGAGAGAGAGAGAGAGAGAGAGAGAGAGAGAGAGAGAGAGAGAGAGAGAGAGAGAGAGAGAGAGAGAGAGAGAGAGAGAGAGAGGAAGGGGCAAACCTATATAGGGAGATGGATCACAAAGAGTGAAGGATGAATCCTACGATCAGATAGATGACGAGCAACGGAAGATAGGCTTTCAAGCTCTGTACAAATGATGGATAGAAACCTCTGTATCAGAATTAGACTACCCTATTTCTACAAAAACTTAAGCAACTACCAATAATCTCCTTTAGCTCAATGAAAAAAAGGTACAATAGCTAATAGAGGCAGAAAGAGTACATAGGCAGCAGAAACTAAAAATACATATCACCGCAAAAGCACATTAGAGCATTGTTATTATTGCGTCTACAATGGCGTTGACATCTTTATGATCCTATCACAAAGGCTTTTCAGATGCTCTGTAACTGAGAAAACGAAATGCGGATGGTTGAGCCACCAAGGGATGTAGCATTTTTGCATACCAGTGCCTCAGTTGCCTGCTCCTCCTTTTCAAAAAGAACAAGAGCCTGCTGTTTGCCATTCATCTCAAACAGCTTACTATTGATGATGGGACCATGCTCCTCCAGATGTGCCACGATCTCTTCCTCTGTTACATCCTGGGGCAGGGAGGACAGGTGGATCATCTTAGTAGGAGAGCAACAATACCGGTAGTTTTTAGCAGCATTACGGTTAAAACGGTTGAGATTTGAATTCGAGTAGTCATGTGTGTCCGGTCCGGTAGTAATATTGGGGTGCTTTGAGAAGTTGACTTCCAGCCGCTTATCAAATAATATGGCGCCCTGTATCCAAATCCGGAGGGGGAAATAGTTTCAATATAATGTATAACCATAGAGACTAAAAGGAAGCAAAAGATATAAAGGGCTATAGCACATGCATAGATGAATCTAAATGAGACATTTGAGAGTAGGTAACAATCGACTTTCTCCAAGATGAGCCTTATAGCCAAAAGAAAACATGAATGAAAATAGAACTTGCCCCACCCATGACTAAATATTTTCTAGTGTCCTGGTATATCCACATAACTGACAGCAGCATAAACTGAAACATTCTGGAGCTACAAAAAGTAGTTATCAATGATATTGGATGCAACAAATTTACTGCTATGTTGTACTGCATATGACTCGCTTCATCCATCTGCTTGGTGAAAATCGAGGAATCAATGCTACTGGCAAAAGACATGATGACTACTGGTTGTTAGGAAACATATAAATTGATCCAATAAAGAAACAGAACAAAAACAAAAGAGTTATCTTTAAGAGATAAAGGAAGAATTTTTAACTTTCTTCTTTCTAGTCTTAAAGGTTTGGGGGAGGGGGAGGATAGGGCTGAAGAGATAGAAAAATTACGAAACTCAGATAAACAAGTGAAGGAAAACTAGAAGAGAAGCTGCTGGATGCTTTGAAAGGTATCTGTCTAGGATGCTGATACCAAATGGAACAAATAACCTCCAACTCCAAACAAAACAGATACAAAAAAGGAGAATATCATCCAGACCTTCAAAAAATGAACAGCCAACTCAGCCTGGAAGCCGTCACCCATCTGAACCAGAGCATGATCTGGTTTATTGCGCAGAATCTTAATTCTGATAATGTTTCCATAAAGGGAAAAGAGATTAAAAAGCTTGTCCTCATCTATTCTCTGCAATTAGGAAAACCCAATCAGAAGAAACGTCAAGATAAGTAGAACGACTTTTCAAGATATTAAAAATGATAAAAAGGAGAAAGAGTCTTTTGGTACTCATACTGGGATAAAGAACAGAAGCTTACATCTGAATCTAAATTAGACACAAGAATAGTACATCTGTCATTTGTCCCGCTAATTCCAGGTGGCAAACCACCAGCAAACGCAGCTGCAATTGCTTCAGCATTTCCCATCTATTTGAACAATGTGGAAAAAAGCTTGAGGTACTTATTATTACTTCAGTTCATGTGTGTGTGTGTGTGTGAGAGAGGGGATTGGGTCGGGAGTGGGGGTGAGGGGTTAAAAAGAGAGGTTAGTGTAGAAACACGGGTTCTATACTGTCTGTTGTGGGATAGATAAAGATGAGAATAGGATAGGAATCATTATAGAATCATGAGGATAAAGTTATTGAGGTAAGTATAGTTAGGTATATGATTATCTGATAATACTTGCAAGGGGAAAGGAGACAATTTATGTCATCAATGCCTAAACTCCGCAAATAGGATTAGATGCACAAACCAAAACTAAACTCTGAGAAGATAGACACCATCTTCCGAGAAATTCCAAATGACGAACAAATCTTTATTGGAGAAGATGTGAATGGTCATGTCGAAAAATATAGATGGTTTCGGTTCCGGAGAAAGGAAAGACAAATGAAGATGTTACATATAAAGTCAAAATACTGAAACAGAAGTGTTACCGAGTGTATGTGATACGGGGATATCTACTAAAATGAAAGGTAAACAGTTGTAAGATCAGCAATATTATATGGGTATATGTTGGGCTCCAAGGTCCTACGTATCCACAAAAGTGTCATAAGAACACAGATGTAAAATGGATGTGCGGTCATTCAAAGATTAAATAGACAATTATCATATCTGGCAGAAGGTGTAAGTAGCACAGACAATTGGTCATGCCGTACGTTTATCTTTAGATGCACCGATTTATAAGTGCGAAACCATGGTGATTGAAGATATTAAATGGTGATGAGGTAGACCTAAAACCACAATGAAGGAAGTTGTCTCAAGACCTATGATCTCTTGAAATCTATATATGCTGAGCAAAAAATAGAGGACAAAAGAAGAAAAATTGATTGAGATTGAATTTTAGTCATGCGAGTACGTATGCTTTAGGTCTAATGTTTGCTAGAAGTCTTCTGTTCTTGTTAGAGATTAATATGCCAGTAGGAAATCTAGAGAATCGCTACTGCAAGAAAACCTAAATATCCAAATATAAGGATTGTGAGGGGTTGAAATGGAGCAGCATGATAGTGAGGATTCATCTAGCCAAACCCAACTAGATTTAAATCGAGGTGTAAATGTCGTATATGTGTAAACACAAGACAGAGAGAGGGAGGGAGAGAGAGAGAGAGATTGGGGGAAAAAAGAAGTTAATGCGTCACCAGAATCAGCAAATAAAGCGCTTCACCATCATTAATCATTATGCATGTACTATCGCATTGAGTGCATAATGATGGTAATATCAATACATACTTCATAACAAATACTGATAACAAAGACATTAATGGTATAGAGGCAAGAACAATTAATGTAAGGACAGCAAATGTGCGTCAAGGTCACGCTCAGCTATCCAGATCTGCCAGCTCACAGATAGATAAGCAACAGATGTTGAAATACTTGAAGATGTAATTGACGCTGTTTTTTTCTCCAAAACAACAAAAGAAATGTTAAAGATAACGAGAAGATGCACACCTGAGGAAATCCACCTGGAAAACCAATAAGGAAAAAATACAGTCAGCAAACTATATAATATTTGGCATTGAATACAATAAGATAAGCATTAAGCACCTGCATGAGCTCCAGCACCTTGGAAGGAGTACATATCTCCATATCCTTGCTGTCACACAATGAAAAGTATTGAAGTCAAACCCATATTGGGAACAAACAGTATCCTAATAAAAATAGGTCAAGAAAAGTACCTGAGAGGATTTGCCCTTCTGTTCTGATGGTAGATTCGGGTTAGTGAAGTCCCTACTCAGAAACGGAAAGCACAAAATTAAAACTGTCCGGACAAACTATTAAATAAAAGCTTCTTTCACGATGCTTGAGAGGGGAAGAGAAAGCACTGAAATTGAACAAAAGTACCTTGAACGCTCATTATTGTAGTTCACTTGCAATTCATCTAGGCTAAATCACAAATAAATCTATGGTTAACACAGCTATCACAAGAAACGAGAGAAAAACTGGAAACATTTGCATGCAGATATGCAAGTACGGTAAATTGTAGAGCGGACTGAAACCTACTTAGAGAACTGTATGTCAAGCTGACAGCAGCCATCATATATATTACGCCCCTACAAGAAAATCGTATGCATTAAGCTTATTTTATCTCAAATAATAAACCAACCTGAAATAATCCAAATAAATTAAGTGATTTTATATTATCACTAACACACCTGAAGTGAGTTCCTTGCAGAAACAGCACTTTGTTGTAGTTGAAACTGGATTAAAGCTTGAAAACCTACGTAGTTCATAGAAAATATCAGCAGAAACAAGAGATTATGCAAGATATGGTCAAGAATGCATTAATGCAAGCATAAATATTAAAAGTCCGAATATCCTCCATGAAGCAATAGAACCATAAGAATGAAAACAAATGATTTAAATCCAAAATTGGAGTCCTATGATACAACAAAGAAATCCCCATTCCTCTCTTGATCCTTCTATAAATTCCAGCTAGTCTTAAATCCAAAACAAGAAAAATATAATGAACGAGTATATATATAGATAGATAGATAGAGAGAGAGAGAGAGAGAGAGAGAGAGAGAAAACTTGAAGGTGCTGACCAGCCGACTTCTGAAACGTAACAATCTTCTCTACAAATCCATGTGGAGAAAACACTTGATGCAGCACATCCACAGTTATAGGGTATAGCATGTGATGTATTGTGACTAAGAGAATTCGGTTAGGCTGAGAGTCCAGAGAGCCGAACAGCAGAGCAGCATAGAGACAGAAGAGAGAGAAGAGAAGAGAATGAATAGAGAAAAAGATGACAGAAAGGAGAAAAGAAGTAAACAAAACAAAAAAAGCTTCATCTTGGTTCAGTACTTAAAGAGGGCATAAAGACACAAAGATCAAAGAGATAATGACAAAAGAACATGACAATAAGCAAGAAAGTACAGAAAGTTACTACTGACTTTAGATCGTTAGCCCAGTGCCTGATCCCAAATCCAGTGTCATGTCTCCTAATTATTTCATACAAAGTGACACTTCTCTAAAAAACACTTATGTGCATCACGTGAAAAATGAAAGATGCAAATAGAATATCTTTTTAACAGCAATGCTGGTTTTTTCTGCTTTTGGATAGTCAGTTAGATCAAGTTTAAAATTGGTGAGGTGGGCTAGTCACACGCTTTACTTCTTGCAGTCATCTGATCCTTCCCTTAATCCCTATTACGATTACAACTTGTGCTATGGACAAAGTGGAGTTAGACTTCAGTAGCCTGCTTTCTCTTTCAAGTCATCAAGAAGCATTGCTTGCACAAGGAGACCTATAGTTTTTTTTCAAGGACGTACACTCCTGTTCAACTGAAACGATCAGTTGACAACAACATAGCAAACCACCCCCCCCCCCCCAAAATGCCAACCCCCCAAAACAAAAGGATCAGTTTCTGCTTGCCTGGTAGTCGGCAAGATGTATCACTTTGACCGACTTTTACTATTAGAAATTGTGCAAGAGAAGAATCACTTAAGCAGCTTAATGAAGTGAAATGTTTTTAATAGGAAGGAAACGTTGCAAGTCAAAGCTAATTGGTCCATCACATTAGTGTAATCATGAAATCTCAAATTTTCTCCATTTATTTCCACAACTTGCACTAGACATCACACTACTCTAGCGATACATAACCCATTAACTTAGTTTAATTTTTGTTAACTTATGCTGCGTACATAATCCATTTAGTTTAATTTTTGTTAACTTATGTTGCGTACGCTAGTAGAGATTTTGGCATAATTTTCTTCTTTTTTTTTCCTTTTCCTTCGATGAAGTAAGTGATATTTTGGCATGTTTTCAGTCAATTCAAATACACACAAAGATGGTCATTTCACATCCCAGTGAACTTCATTATTTACTTGTCAAATAACAAACGATTGCCTTAAAATACTCTTCAATGTCATGACCATAAAGTGAATGGTGAGCTTCTGACTAGAACTGCTGTAGAATGAACTAGTCATAGAAGTAACTATCTTTTATCAAACACACAAAAAAAGTGACTCTCTTGAACATGAAGCTGATTAATGCATGTTGGGATTAAAAAGAATAACAATGCAAATGCAGTGATCTCGATCTCGAAGTCTTAGGGAGGACTAGAGGAGGGGTAGTCGTCAGTAAATCACCCTGCCATATATAGGACTGAGTTAAATACCAGTGAACCACAAAGCAACGTGCAAAAAGGAACATCACTGACCTCATCTCCTCGCCCTTGCGTATTTTGATCCATAGTTGTCAATTCTTGGTGAGATGAGAACTGAACATAAACATTCCTCCCCCTATAGGACAAGAAAACGAGTCACTAATCAATGTCCTACAGAGCATGCTGATAAAAATAGTGCAGCTTACAGCTTGGAATACACAGATGATTCGAAAAGCTTCATATAGAGTTCTCCAAATGGAATACTAGTTTCTGTCTTAGAAGGAACCTTATGCTGGGCTGAACATTTGTGTAGAATTGCAATGCCTTTACAGCTGAAGGGACATCTTGCATTTGTAAGAGGGCCTAACAGGTACAAGATATAAAAATGAACTTTAGAACCAGTAAATTCATAAATCATGAGGCCATTCAATGTGCAAGTATGAAAGAAGCACCTGATTTTTTGCCCTAAGCATTACAAGTTTGGTAATGACGCCAAATGGCTGGAATAGTTGAAGCAAATCATTCTGGAAAAGAACAAAAAATCAAAAGCATATCAATTAGTTTCCATCGAAATCATTGTTTTGGTGCGTCATGAGCTGGAGAAAGATCTAATCTATGTTATTATAGATAAAGCACAAAGCTTCAAAGCGAAATATCAATCAAAATTTTACCCCTTCGAACTTATATTCCATATTGAGCAAAATTGTAACTACAATAAATATATTTGTTTTCTATTTACGTTAGAAATTGTTAAGAATATCTTTTTACTTCGAACACAATTACATTCTTTCTTGAAAAGCTATTTTCCTTTTTTATTTGCTTTGGATATATTTGTAGGATGGATGACAACTTGATCCCTTTTTTTAGTGTTAAAACTTTCTGAGAAAACAATTTAATTCCTTCTTTGAAAATGTATTTTCCTCTTTTATTAACGTTAGATTTTAGGGATATTTTACCTTCTTTTATTTATGTTAGGAACTTTAGAAATATTTTACCTTTTCTAGGGAAAGGGCCAAATTACTCCTGAACTGTTTGATATTGCGCAAATTTTACCGTCTGTTTCAATTTGGCCCAATTTCTCCCTCGTTGTTAGCTAAAAGTCGCATAAATACCCTTCACACTAACGTAGCTCTAGCTCGAATAAACATATAACTAAAGTTAATACGCATATAAATAAATAACCCATTAACCTGTGATCCCTTATTTAAAGAAATCCCAAAAGAAATACATAAAGAAAAGGAGGAGAAAACCTAAAGGACTAAAAAGAAGTTGATCTTCCTTTCTCCTCTCCCTCCATTACCTCCTTTTGGAGACCTTCAAACAGCTCTCCAACTAAATTGCTTTTTATGGCCTGGCAATGCCCTACTACAATGGCAGATATTTCCTTTGAAGCCTCCTATCCTTTTTACTCTTTTTTTTTCCTTTTCTCTAACACCGGCCTATCTTGTCAGGAATCACCGCCAGTATACTCCTCCCTACTCTGTGACTGACTCCCCTAATGTTCCAATCCCTTTTTCCAATCTTCATACTCTTCTCGCTCAAAAATCCAATCTCCAGGAGAATGACCAGACTCTGATCACCTTCATCAAAATGTCTGGTCAACATAAGCTCTTCAACCTTTCAGTCTTGCTAATCCTGTCCCATCGCTGTATTTCTTTTCCTCCTCTAATAATTTCTTAAGCTTATTTTCGTTCTAAATGGAGCTCCATTAGTGGGAGGTTATTTATACAAACTTCAGCTAATAGTGAGCACAAGATTGGTCCTACATTAAAAATGAGGGTAAAGTTGCACAATACCAATAGTTCAAGGGCAAATGTGATGATTTCCCCTTTTTTAGCATTTGGAACTTTAGCAATGTTGCTGTTACTTTGAACACCAATTTAGTTCCACCTTGGAACGGGCCAAGCTCATTTAATTCCATATAGAAAAGGTTATATAAAAGAATTCAATCATGAGTTAGCCTCTAAAGTTCGAAACTGATTTATCTTTGTTGTTAAATTTCATCCTACTTAATCTTCAATATTACAAGATGATAGCGTTTTTCAAAAAAAAAAAAAAATAAGATTCTTCTGTAAAAAATGGTACTCCATATCTCTTTCATTATTTCATCTTTTTTATCCAATAATTAACACAAAATACATGTAAACCGTGCATGCATAAAGACTAGTCGATTCCAAATAAAGGAATGCAAAGGGAAGTAACTGTCTCCACTTTCAGATCCAACATTTACTATTTCAAAAGCGAAGAGCGCACTGCTCCTTCAAAAAATAGATGAATAAACACTATAAGCCAGATTACTGCAAACTGATTCTCTTTCAAAATTCAGTCTAGGCCATAAAATAAGAGCTGAGAGGTTAAAAAACAGCAGTAACCTGATCTTCAAGAGATCCATGGAAACCTCAATTCC
>NC_031991.1:15118688-15229473 GCF_001879085.1 Nicotiana attenuata
CGCAGCCCACAAAAAATATTTTGACTGGTACAACTTTTCAAGGATTTCAGGAAGCGGCATGGTACATACAGAGCAAATTGCAAGAATGCTCAAACGGATTTCCTTCCTGCAGCCGTTTCAGTATGTCCTTTTTTCCCCAAAAAGGCAAAAACACCATTACATCGGATTTATCTCAACTTCCTGTCTGATTAGAGAAGGTACATTACTTGTCAAAAAACAAGAAACTAGAGAAAAGGTATACATAGTTCTTTCTTCGCTATGCATCAGAAATAAAGGATTTTCATTTATACTAATTTATGCATATGATCTTAAGCTTACAACAGCGTAAAGAAAAAGATGTCAAACACTACAAACACGCATCCTTATTAACAAGGGCAGTAACCAACGACAAAAACAACTTGCTTATGAAAATTTGAAGCTCACAGGTCACACATCAAGGTAGATACCTATCAAACAAAAATTATGAAAGCCCCTACAACACTACCTCTGAGATCTCATGCCCCACATTGCGAACATGAATGACCTTTGAAGGATCAGTCATTTCTTACCTGAATCACAACAAAACAATGAAACAAATGAAAATATATACACTACTCAAAAGCACATCATAGAGACTGCTGAGAAATGATTAAGCACATACAAGATATAAATTTGCAACAGAGGAAAAAAAGGATTCAGGAAAAGAAATAAACAAGAAGAAATTGCAGCCAAAAACCAACTTTTCTATCTTATTTTGTTAGTAACCGAATAAGAAACTCAACTATTGCCAACAAGGCTACGTTAAGACTAAGGAACATTGTTATTTTGTAGTTCTTCTACTTTCCTTTTACCACTAATTTTTTACTTAAGCTAACAAAATATAGCAGTTCTCTCAATCTTTTTTACCATCCAAAGAAGCAGAAGTAGCTTACAACAGACGTGGCACTTTTAAAAGCAAAATAAAACAAGATTAAGCTTTTCTAGCAAAACAAATACACAATTAAGGTTTTCCGGTAAAATTTTAAAAAGAAAATCTCTAGTTAGCAAATAAAACCAAGATTCAGCTTTTCCAGGGGCCAAACAATTTTGATCAGATTTTCCTACACAGAAAAATATATTAGTGATTCAAAACATATTCAAGAACTTCAAAATTGCATTGACTACAACATCTTAAGCGGTTCGAAAACCCAGTGCTAACTGAATAAAAAGTACAAGAAAAGTGGATAAACACGTTACAGAAGAAACTAAGCTTAGATCTAACCTTCAGACAGGGAGGGAAGGAGAGAGAGAGAGAGAGAGAGAGAGAGAGAGAGGAGGGGGGGACTAGGGTTGGAGTACGACATGGGGATTTTTCCTTTTTATTTTTTTATTCGAAGTCGTCTCTTTTATTCCCGGAAAGGTTAAAAAAAATTAAAGTAAAAAATTATTTGAAAATTGGAGTTGTGTTTTGAAGTGAATAGTATAATTTTGGACTGTTGAATTTTCATAATTTTCGTAAAAAATTATATTTGAAAATAGTTTTTTGGAGTTTTTTAAATTTTTGAAAATTTTAAAATTCATTTTCAAGTGAAAATTAAAATTTTATTGCCTAACACTTAATTCGAAAAAAGTGACAAAATTCCGAAAAAATTTATGGCCAAACGGGCCCTTCTCATCAAGTTGGACACAAACTTTTTGTGTTTTGGCTAATCAACGTGAATAGTAGTTTTGAGCAATAATTTATATTCGGCCAAACTTTTAAAATGCTTTGAAAGATCAAATTACGAATAAGAACATGAAGAGATTAACTTAATGGCTAATATTATATAAGTAAATGAATAAGTTTAAATATTTATTACTAAAAACAATAATTAAGTTTTTTTTATTTTATTTAAGTAAATATGAAAATAAAATTAAAACTACTTTAATTCTTTTAGATGATTTAAAATAAGTAAGGTTATTTGTGCTAAGGATATATTTGGCAAGAATAGAAGTCAAAATTGTTTTTGCTTATGGAGAGAAGTTACTTTTTTCTGCTTCTTGAACACTGCTTCTGCTTCTTCCCAACAACACTTTTTCCCCCCAAAAAAAATTTGATCAAACACCTAAAGTTGAGGACAAAAGTACTTTTGAGAAAAGAAAAAAAAAAGCACTTTGGCCCTGGAAAAACTTGGCCAAACAGGTTATAAACCTATTTAAGGTGCTACATTAAATAAGACAGTTTAACAATATAAATCAAATTATAATAAAATTTTATACATGCTCAATGGATACAATCCGCATATGGTAAAACTTCATATGAGTTGTATGTACTTTTATTTTCAAGGAGTAGCCTAGCATTTATAGTGGATCAAGGTATCTGGATGCCAGATTTGTTAAATGTCATTTTTTGTGTGTGTGAT
The DNA here is from genome assembly GCF_001879085.1 of Nicotiana attenuata. NCBI lineage: Eukaryota > Viridiplantae > Streptophyta > Magnoliopsida > Solanales > Solanaceae > Nicotiana > Nicotiana attenuata. Next base: position 15,121,049 of record NC_031991.1, read on the forward strand.
AAGGAAGTTAAATGGCGTTAATGAAAATAGTAAGCATAATATGTTTGAAGACCTTTTGGTTCATCATGCTATTACTTTTGCTTTACATACAACTAAATTAATCTTAGTAAAGTATGTTAAGACGCATGTGGTTACGAGTTAATGTCAGATAAAAAGAATCTCGATTACAATTTTAGGTGCAAAAGCACAGAACGATGCAATATATGTGATATTTCTGCATTTGACGTGTTTTATTTAGCAGTTTTTAGAATGTTAAATACTATTAGATGAGTTATTTTTGTGGCATTAGAAGCGCATCATATTATGGCAGGATAATGTTTCATCCTTTAATGAATCTTTAACTTAGTTGATGGGCTAGTTAAGAGAATATTTATGATTAAACTTGCATAACTTATAAATGATGTAACGCTTTTGGCAATGAAGTTAACCGGATTTGGGCATGGATACTCTTTTTTGGACATTTTATTTCGGTTTTTGAATTTATGTCCTTAATTTATTATTGATATGAATTAATTGAAATTTGAACATGGATTCATGAACGCACACCTTTAGCCAATATGATTTGTTGTGGAGATAACTCAATGACTTTTTCACTATACAAGCAAGATGATTGGATTGGCTAAATTTTCTTTAGATTACACATTCACTTATGCGGCTTTCTTAATTGCATCTACATCAGTTAAATTTTTGGTTAATATTTTTAATGTATGTATATCGCAATAGTTGAAAGCAAAAGCTTTTGACACATAGGATTAATCTATAAAACTTTTTCACAGTAACCCTATAATTATAGTTCATTAAAACAATATAGCTAGATTTGAGTAAAGCGAATTTCTTTTAAAGTAAATGTAATATATAGGGTACACGTCTATAGTTAACCAGAAACAAAAAAGAGTATAAAAATCGAATAAAAGTTTACCTACATGCTGGAAAAAGAAACATCACAAAAATCAGATATATTCAAAAGAATTATTTTTTTTTTCCTTTTTGAAGAACTTTTGTTTGAAGAGTCAATTTGTATAAATGGACATCAAACAAATAACAAAATTTTGGCTAACAATTGCTATCATTAGTTTTAATTTAGCACCTACTAGGAATTGAAGGGTATAAGCTGAAACCTCTTCATTTAGTTGCAGTCAAGCCAGCATCCAAAGGTTTAATATTTTTTTTATTGAAGAATATCAATTTTGAATCACTAGATTATGTGAAAAATTATTTTTCGAATTTAACAAGAGGGACATTGGTTTCTAATTTCTAATTGATAGTTTATATAGAAATTTTTAAGTGTAACAAAATTTAAAAAAAAAACTGGTAAGACATGAAATATTTTTTTTAAAATGTAAACAAATTATTTCAAAATGGGATTATCTTTTAAAATATAATGTAGTTTTAAAAATAAAAAGATAAGATATTTTTGAATTTAATAGAGTTTTTAAATTATTTTAATAGAAGTCATATCATGGATAAAATCAAGAAACCGAAATCTTATGAAATATTTACATAAATATCCGGCCAGATTTATTGTTTACTTTTTATAGCTAATATCCATAAATGATATACTGGCAACACACGATTATACACATATTATATATGGATTATATAAAAATTACATATTCTTCAATTTTTTAATTTAAGTGGTAAGGTGATGGGTATAATTTATTCATATATTATTATATGTTAAATATTAAATATTTTAAATAAAACATGAATAAATTTATCATATTCTCCCATATTTTCTAACATACTTCGCAGGAGAAAGAGTATATGAAAATTGAAGAAAAGAAGCAAAAAAGTGGGAATTGAGTAGCCAACTGGAATGAAGAAGCAAATGGCCTAAAGCACCATAGTTGCGACGACAGCAATTGAAAATCATGAAGGAAATCACATAGTTGAAACTATAGTCTTTTTCTGCAAAATAAAACTCAATTGATAAGGCCATAGTTGCAGCTACAATTTCCATAGTTGCAACTATGGAGAACCTTAGGCAAAGAAACTCTATAAATAGAGAGCGAATATTGGAAAGAAGACATCGAGTCTTGGTGTGATAACCCAAAAGGTTCATCTTATGTTTTAGAACTCGATTTCATATTCTGAGGCATTCAAAACCTCATTTTATCCCTCCTCGATTTGCGTGCTCAGTTCGGTCATGATTCCGGAAAGCTTTTAAGTGGAAAGTTGAGAAAATAATAATTTTTGCCTTTACAAGTTAATTTAATTGACTTCGGTCAATATTTTTAGTAAACGGACCCGGACTCGTGTTATGACAGTCCTGGTGCGTCCGCATCGAAATATGGGACTTGCGCGTATGCCCTGAATCGAATTCCGAGGTCCCTAGCCCGAGAAATGAATTTTTGACGAAAATTGTACGACTGAAAATCAAATGGTTGTTATACCCCATTTTAACACGGCTCAAATTAGAGTATAACATATTGGTAATTCTGAAGGTTTAATTAATTAAGAGAGTCGACACCTAATTATTTTAACGGTGAATTAGGACACCATTTTACTGAGTAATGCTTAAAGTTAACTCTATTTTATATAGTCTGCTTAGTTTTAGAAATTCTAGGTAAGGGTTCTAGTTATCTCAAAAGGAAGGGGTAAGGCACCTTTTAAGATCCATTAAAAATGGTTAACCGGCAAAACTTAGATTAGTTTATGGCTAAAAAAAGTGACTCCAGAAAGAATCTCAATGGACTACGACGGCTTTTAAAAGAAATCAAATTTCAACTCCAAATCTAAATATCTTGAATTAGCAAAATATGCTTAGGTTTCAAAACGTTACATGTTGGATTGAAATTTTATTAAAACTAAACTTGAGAAAAACATTTTTTTCTTACTTAGGAAATGGATCAAAGTTCCGAAGTCGTTTGGTTAAATATCCAACTCAAATTTATCAAAGAGCTTATCGTGAAGAAGACGTCCTTTTGAGTAAAGAGTCAATTGATTTGAAAATATTTTCCAATTCTGTCTAAGCTTATAAAAATACTTTCTCAAAGTTTTAAAAAAAAGACTCAATTGGTAACTATCTCCCCAATGCTCTGAGCGCATTATATCCTTTTAAGTCCTGTTTTTAATAAAATACTTTGCCAAAAACAAAAGTTGTAATTTTAAATGATAAAATTAATCATCAATCATAGGTTCAAATAAAACAAATCACAAAGATCAACAACATCAGACAGAGTAAGTAGAAAACAAAGCCGCCATAGGCGATCTCAAGCGATTCGCTTGTTTTTCTCGCTATCCGGTACTATAAGGAAGATGGTATGCAATAACTTCATGTGGTGGTGGGGATAACATTGAGTCTCTATGAGACTCCACTGCGAGTCTCGAATTAAGACTCCATTTGCTCCAAAGTGTACATGCAAAGAAAAGGAAAAATAAAGAATTAGGAGTCATCCTTAACAGTAATAGCATATAAAGGCAATAAAAACTAGTATTATACTTCTTTTGATTTATAAGAGGACCTTAGTAGTAAATAAGTCCTTATTTCATGTAGATATTACTGATGATAATCTGATTTAGTTAGTTATCCTCTATACTAAAGGTAAACTTAAGGTGAATACATAGTGAATGCACTTTAAATTATCAGATTCAAAATAAAGAAGATATGTTGTCATGCAATCAAGATTTCAGGACTGAGAGGAAAGACTTAAATATATAATATATTTACAATCCAACAATATGTATTCGACAGTTAGTGATAACCATTAGACAATTTCCATAGTTCGATAAACCTACAGACGTATTCTTCTATGGTTAAACGAATCCAAACAATAGATTACAAAGCATTCTATATTCCTCAAAACCAATAGTCTTCTACTTTCAGACAAAAAAAAAAAGAGACAGTACTTGACATGGTAGATTTCGCATACTCAGGGTAACTAGACATGAATTCTACTCTCTTAAAATTCTCTGCTAAATAATGGGACCTATAGGCATAGTATTCATAAACCTCCAGTAAATAAGTGTGAATTTATAAATAAAATAGGTCCTAAACATGACAAAGGCATCAACTAAATCACGATTTATATGTATTTAGATAAAAAACGCTTAACATACTACTTTTAACAAATCCAAGAATCACAGAATGTCATATTAACTTAATGATTCATCAAACACATGACGCATACTTATTTTCATGATATCTAGTACATAGGACATGAATTAATCTCAACTTAAACCAAATCAAAAGTATTCAAAACTAGCAGATTCGAAAGAAAAGGTAAAGGAGGAAAAGAAGAAAGCACTGACCACTCAATCTTTTAAAAATACATGGTCTATCTTATAAAATGCATAAAGGCGTGGTTTCTACACAACTCCTAAAACATGACTCTTATACTTAAATCATAATTCCTGGCTAAAACGGCATGACCCATTTTGTAGAGTAATTTTAACAAACATGTCTTCTTCACGTTTAGTAAGTAAACAACTAGAACATGACTCACTAAGGAACGTGATTTCTACAGAAGACGAAACAACACATACTTTACATCTAGTAACAAAATAAGGGAAGATTAAAGTTTAGAAAGAAAACTGACCTATTGCGGAGCAGCGAACCGTGGCACGGATCTTAGATGCGTTATCGAACTCTGATTTCAGGACCACTCTTTCCTCTCGGAGAAAAGAGATTCGACTAAAATAAATGAAGATAATCGATTTTATGCATGGGTAAATACCCAACAGAAACAGCAGGGGAGTCAAAAAGAATGAAGCTTTTCTGAGATGAATAAGAGTTAATAAGCGTAGAAAAATTTATAGAGGGGAAGAGCGGCGGCTCCGAGTTTGGTCTCAAAGGGTTAAGGCTGCGACTGAAAACCTTAAACTTAGAGGGGATAGAGGGGCGGCTCCGAGCTCTATTCAGGATGGTGCCAAACACTAATATTTATAGGTGCAAGACTAGGGTTTCTATGGCTTCTCCAGGCGGGATCTTTGAGCGGAATTTTAGGTGTAGAGTTTGAATCCTAAGTCAAAATGGCCGTTCGAATTCGAACGTTGAGGCCATAGCAGAAACAGACAGAGTACCTGCTCTTGATTTGGTCAAAGAACAAAAGTATTTGCTCCTCCTTGAAAGCATTTCCGGAAATGGTGAGACCTTAGCATGTTGTTATGATGCTTTTGGTGTTTAGAAGCAAGAAAGAGGAAACAAAAATGGTCTCTCGTGATTTTGGGCAGAGAGTGATTGAATTGATGTAAAAGCTTAAATGCAATTAAATGTACGATATTTTGGAATCCAAAAGGAGAGATATTTTATATAGTTTAGGTCTTTTAGAAGAATTTGGAATCAGGCATGTGCTAATGTTTGGGCTGCATTTAGTAGAAAATATTGGACTTCTAACTAGGCCAAATTTTCTTTCTTCTTTTAATTTCTTTTGAGCTTCTAATTTGGACAAATGTTTTTAATAGTCACATTATGTAGTATTATATAATACTATATGTTTATACTAATTGACTAAATAAAATGTTCAACATAATCTATAGCACTTGAATAAGTAAAATAGTAGTTCGTTGAGTAAGTGCTATGTCTTCAAAGTGCTCGTATTTACAAAATCTAAAATTAAATAAGTATTACTACTTGATTAAATAATAAAGATATTATGTTTCTCGCAAAAGATAATTTATGATAAATAATAATAACGAATAACGAATAATAATAATAATAATAATAATAATAATAATAATAATAATAATAATAATAATAGTAGTAATAACATTAATAATACTAGTGATAGTGATATTAAGTAAATAATAATAATAATTACGTCTAGTTTGTGCTAAAAATGGTAAAATAACTATTCTTACATTATTAGTGATATTAGAAGCTTAAAGAAATAGTTTGGAAGAAAGGAGGGACAAAATTAGATGTCAACAATGGTTTTAAGAGTTTGGTTAATATTTTATCTTGTTGGTATCGGGCCCGTATTTTGGTTCCGGAGCCTGTTACAGGTCCAAATAATATTTATACCTTATCTGTGAAATTTGGTGAGAAATGGAACTGATTTGACGTGATTCGGACGTCCGGTTGTAAAAATAGGAATTTCAAAGTGTTCTTAGGAAATTCATGTGTTTTGGTGCTAAATCCATAGTTCTAGATGTTATTTTGGCGATTTGATCACATGAACAAGTTCGTATGATGCTTTAAGACTTGTGTGCATGTTTGGTTTGGAGCCCCGAGGGCTCGGGTGAGTTTCGGATAGGCTACTAAGTGAATTGGACTTAAGAAATTTTGCAGGTATGCTTCAGGTCTGCAGACTTCACAATTGCGAAGTTTGGCTTGCAAATGCGAGCCTCGCATTTGCGAAGTAAGTTCGCATTTGCGAGCAGTAGGGCTGGGAGGGGACCTTCGCAATTGCTAAGCTCAGGATCGCAATTGCGATCAGCATTGGCCACATTTGCGAACAAATGTTCGCATTTGCGATGTTAACAGGTCCAGGTCAGTCTTCGCATTTGCGAAGTGAATTTCGCATTTGCGGGGTTCGCATTTGCGAACCCCTGACCGTAAATGCGATACCTGCAACTAGTAAAAAATGATTTTGGACGGGATTTTTCATTCATTCTCCAATTTTTCTAAACCTAGAACACAAGAGGCGATTTTCCAAAGAATTTTTCTTCCCCCAAATCATAAGTAGGTGATTATTAACTAGTTTCTTTCAATCTTTTACCTCTTTTTACAAGATTTCATCCTAGAATCTAGGGTTTTGATGGTGGAATTGGGGATTTTTGGATAGAAATTAGGGATTTCAAAATTTGGGGATTTAGACCTCAAATTGAGGTCGGATTCCAAAATCAATTGTATATCCGGGATCGGGGTGAATAGGTAATCGGGTATTGGTCCGAATTTTGGGTTTTGACCAAGCGGGACCGGGGTCGGTTTTTTGACTTTTTAGGGGAAATGTTGGGAAACTTATAATTATGTATTGGAGTTGATTTCTTTAGCGATAATTGATGTTGTTAAGTTAATTATGACTAGATACGAGTGGTTCGGAGGTGGAAACTAGAGAAAAAGCGGTAATTGATCTTTGAGTTGACCGTTGGATTGAGGTAAGTGTCTAACTTTGACTCGAGGGATTAGGGATCCCCGACTTAATTGCTATGTGAAAATCCATGTGTGTGGCGTATAGGTGAGGTGACGAGTACCTATGCGCCGCCAATTTTTCTGTTTGATTGTTCCCTTCCCGTTCTTAATAACTTGTTCCCTGCCTTAACTGCTATATGCTTTATTGATATTTTCATGATTAGTTGCTACTTGTCAAATATTGTTTTCGTTGTTAAAAGTATTGGATATCACGTAGTTTCATTATTTTATATTATTGGTTTAAGCTGGTTATCAATGTGTATTAGTATGCTTTGGATTGTTTTCACTAAGTAGTATAATTTGAGTGAAGTTTCATAACTGTACCGCTTTTTGTTTGTTTAGTTGAAGTTTAAATACTGTGGGGAGTTTTGAGCCAAGTTGTGAAATTTCTGTTCTTATTTTGTGATTGGTACTGATATGGTGGGATTGGGTTGCAGCCGCAACAGGAGGAATAAGGGTGAAATGCTATTGTACGGTGGAATCGGGTTGCCGCCGCAACAGGAGGAATAAGGGTGATATATTGAGGAGTAATAAGGTGAATTGCTATTGCACGGTGGGATCGGGTTGCATGCCGCAACAGGAGGAATAAGGGTGGATTGATATGGAGTAACAAGGGTGAATGTTCATATTGTTACTGATTATATGGTGGGATCGGGATGCGCGCCGCATCAGTTTATGTGTTTATGCATTCTTCTTCTACTGTGTAGGTTATTCTGTAGTTTTGCATCTCATTTGAGGATTGGTTATAGCTGGGTACTGACAAGATACTTGAGTTCTATATTCGTTCATTGCAAGTTACTGTTTCATTTTGTTCCGTACTTCTTTCCGCTTTATTACATACGGTATACAGGTTATATTGTAATTGCCCCGCCGTAGCCTCGTCACTACCTCGTCGAGGTTAGGCTCGGCACTTACCAGTACATGGGGTCGGCTGTACTGATACTGCACTCTACACTTTCTGTGTAGATTCTGGAGCAGGCAGTGGCTGATTGAGAGATTGGCTTCAGGTTACTCAGTTTGGAGACCCAAGGTAGTCCTGCAGGCGTCCGCAGGCCCTGGCGTCCCCTTCTACATTTCTGTTTTCTTTCTTTTCAAAACAGCTGTAATTTCCTTCAGAATAATGTTTGTAGAAAATTCTAGTATGTTTGTGAGTTGTGACACCGGATTCTGGGTAGTAATAGTGACAATATTGGCTATAGTATTTATATATAAAGAGGTTATTTACTTACTTCCGCAATTATGATCACTTGTTTTTAACTTGTTCACTTTTATTCACTGAATCGTAAAGGAAATTGGCTGGTAATACTCTAACGTTGGCTTGCCTAGCAAGTGTGATGTTAGATGCCAGCACGGTCCCGATGGTGGGAATTCCGAGTCGTGACAAGCTGGTATCAGAGAACTAGGTTTCCTAGGTCTCACAATTCACGAACAAGCTTAGTTGAGTCTGAGGGATCGGTACGAAGACGTTTGTGTTTATCCCCTAGAGGCTACAGAGTTTAGGAACAATTTCACTTATATTCTTCTCCGTCGTGCGATTTGATCTCTCAGTGCTAATTGAACTCTCTACTCTTGTTCATTCGCAGATGGCGAGAACATGTACCGCTTCATCAGTTGAGCAGCAGCCAGAGCCCCAGTGGCAGCTCCTACGAGGGGTAGAGGACGAGGCCGAGGCCGTGCTGAAGGCCGAGGCAGGGGCAGGGCTCAGCCTAGAGCTCGAGTAGCAGTACCAGCCGTAGAGCCTCAGGTAGAGTTTGATGAGGAGGTCCAGCCCAGACTGTTCCAGCAGGGCCAACTCAGGTTCTAGAGGGGTTCATCCCTACCCCGGTACTTCAGGATGCTTTGGTCTGTCTAGTGGTCCTTATGGAGAGTGTTGCTCATGCCGACACATTGCCTGTAGCACCATCCGTCTCTCAGGCTGGGGGAGGAGCACAAATTTCCGCTACCCACACTCCGGAGTAGATGGCTCCTCAGTTTCAGACTCCAGCAGCTCAGTCCGTTGGGGTAGTTCTGCCGAGTGTTGCAGTACAGATCGGTGATGGGTCATCTATGTCTTCTGAGGCTTTGTGGAGGTTGGATAGGTTTACCAAGCTTTTCCCAGTTCAGTATGGCGATACATCTTCAGAGGATCCCCAGGACTATCTAGACAGTTGCCATGAGGTGTTACAGAACATGGGGATAGTGAAGACCAATGGGGTCGACTTTGCTGCATTTCATCTGTCAGGTTCCGCCAAGAGATGGTGGAATGATTTGTGTTGACTGGACCAGCTGGGTCGCCTGCTTTGACTTGGGACCAGTTCTCTCAGCTATTTCTCGAGAAGTTCCTTCCTGTTACACTGAGAGAGGACTATCGCAAGCAGTTCGAGCGTCTCCAGCAGGGCAGTATGTCCGTCATTTAGTACGAGACCCGCTTTATTGATTTGGCACATTGATCACGCCCAACTCTAGTCCTAAAAAGGATAAGCAGTCCTTTTTAGTTGTAACGGTGTAGTTGTAACTATGTTTGTATCTGTTGGTTGTATCTGTTTAACGGTGTAGTTGTAACGGTGCACTGTTTCATTTATTTTATTTTATTTTTGTATTTTTTAGTAATTGTTTATTTGAGAAACATGGCATCTCGGAATTATGGGAATTTAGGTGTAGATAACTCTACTGTTGATCTCCTTACATATTGTGAAGGAAACCACCCGTGGCAAAAATTTCAAAACGTTCCCGAGAGCGAGTTATGTGCACCAACTCAATCTTATTTGTGAAATGTGTGTGATGTATGTGGTGGTAAAAATGGTCACTTTAATGATAGTGCTTATATTTCTTATCTTCCCCCAACCCTTTACTATGATGGTTCTACCTTTTCTTGTGAAGTTAACAGGAATAAAGAACCTGGGGATGCAGACCTGAAGGAGATCAAGGATATGTTAAAGTGCCTTCTGAAACAAAATAATTAAAAACAATTGCAGATAGAAAGGCAAGAGGAAACTATTCGCAAGTAGGAGGCTCAATTGAGTCAAGTGGTTGGAGCTTTTAATACTCAACAAGCCAATATTGATGATAGTAGCCAAGAAGAGCATAAATTTGAGGTGTTAATTGGGGAGGTCAGAGTAGAACATCAACAACCTAGCCAACTACAATTTGAGGATGTCAATGTTGAAGAAGTGAGACTAGAGTTAGCCAAGGACATTGAGGATACAAATTTTGTTGACTCTAGTATCATTGATGTTGAGGATGCTGAAAGTCCTGAAGTTCATGTGTGTGAGAGCATTGGTCCTCACTCCAAGCATTTTTCTACATTGTGCTTGGATGACGATATGGAAATAGAGTCATCCGAGCTGATTGAGAAGTCAAGGAATGAGGAACAAAGTGCCTACATTCTGGAATTTTTCTTGCTAGAAAGACAGGACTACATACCTCATCTAAAAGCCAAGAAGTGTAGAATAGTACAATGGTTGCTTGGGCCAATTAGATTTGTTCCTCCACCCCTGGAGCATAGCCGAAAACTTGATTTCAAATTGGGGGTTCAATTCATAAGCTCGAGGTGGAGGCAAAAAGTGATTCGCGTCGTGCCACGACGCTAAATCAAGCGCTTGTTGGGAGGCAACCCAGATTTATTGCTTTCTTTTATTTATTTTTTATTTTTTTAATAGTATTATTTTTGTAGTGTCAGTTTTTTTATTTTCTAGGAGCATGGAAAGCAAAGGTATTGGAAGGATGCAACAGCAAACCAAATGGTTGGAACTAAGTGTGAGGTACCTGCACGAAGGACCAAGATTGGGAGAAGTCTAAGTACCCCATGAGTTGTTACTGCTTTGGCCTTTGGCCTACCAAGGAGTCTCTTTTACCCTTTTATTAGTTATGGTGTGCATTGGGGAAAATGCACAATTTTAAGTGTGGGGTGAGGAGATTGTCTGGGTGACTTTCTATGCTATTTTAGTTGTGTTAGTTTAATTGAATTTTTTTTTTAGAAAAACGAAAAAAAAAGTTTGGACTTTTCCCGACGATGGATCTATTAGACAATTTTCTTAAGGGATTTAAGTCTAAAGAAAAAAAAACAAAAAGATTTTCTGTTGTTAGGTAGTGTAGCAATTACCCCTTGGTTTTTCTTTGTGCCGCGGCTCTTTTTCTAGGGTTTTGTTTGAACCGGGTGTAGTTAGTTTTTCTTTTTTTTGGGAGTAGGAGCCATTGTGTTGTGCTTTGAATTGAAGCAATATCTCTTGACTTTGTTATGCCTTGAGAATAGTGAGTACTTTGGTTGTGACGCTTAAGCTCAGTATTTGACTCTTGTATAAGTATCTTAAATTTTATGATCTTAAATTTGCTTAACTGCTTTGACTAGAGTGTCTTGATGAAAACCAATCTTGAGTGAGTTATGTCCCATGTGTGTGTAAGGATTTTTTATATTCCGTGCATTGCATTTGATGCCTAGAACTTGCCCTGTGTGTTTGCAAAGTGAAATAGTAGTTTTGTTCAGTCTTGGAAGTGATATAGGCGTTTCTTTGTTGAGCCAGATATGTATATTTTACCCACCTAATTGTTATGTATCGTAGTTAACCCCTTTGAGCCTGTAATCTTGTTTCTTTGGCAACCACATTACAAGCCTTACCCATTTGTTTGAATTAATCATCTATTTGAACCTTTTAACCTCTCATGAGCACTTGAATTATTATGAACTGTGTAGAAGTTAAAGTGTGGGGTGGTTGGTTTGGCTTTTGAGTGGAACTAATGAAATAAGGAGAAGGATGCACTGTTTTGAAAAAAGTAAGAGCCACTTGAATTGGGAAAAAAAAATAAAAAAGAAAAAAAAATAGTTCGATTATTGTGAAAAAAAAATTCCTTGATAAGTGGTGGCTTTTGATGTAAGTGTGCTTAAAAAAAGAATGGGGTAATATACATGGAGGTGAAGGTGGAGTTTGGTTTGACATAAGCATGTTAAAGTATATGTATTAAAGTGCTTAGGGAGGTGTAGTCACTTTTATATCTAAATGTATCATACCCCATCCCGTAGCCAACATTAACACCAAATAAAGTCCTAATTGATCCTAGATTGAATGAGCTCGATTAGTGGAGTAGTACACTACGGGCAAGCTTATGGTGCATCTTTTGTGGCATATAAATATTATTTTGAGAGTGAGTGAATTCTTTCTATCTTGAGTTCCTAAGTGTTCTGAAATTTTATTTTGTGGAACTACTCTCTTTTATTGTGTGAGGGCACTTGATTCATGAAGGAAAGGTAATGTCAGTGACCTCTATGTTAGAGTAAGTAAGTGAGTTGTGAATAATGCGTGGTACTTGTGAGTCAAATCTTGAGGTGAAAATGTTACGCTTTTGTGCTTAGTCTATTTTAAATATTCTTGGTGTGATGAGTTAGGAGAATTGTTTAAAAAGGTCGTGTCTATATAAAGTGTAGTTTGATTGCACGAGGACGAGCAATGGTTTATGTGTGGGGTGTTGATGATAGGCTATAATTACTTTAGTTGAGTTTGCGTTTTAATCGCTAGTATTTTGCACTAATTGTGTGTTTTATGCCTTGTAGGAGTGATTCCGAGCTATATAAATGTTATGGAATGAATTCAAGTGATCTAGAGATTTGAAGTCTGAGTAAAAGCCCAAGGAATTAAGCCGGGATCATATTGGGGGATCAACGGATGATAGAGCAACAAAACGAAGAATCGAGTAGGCATATTGCGCACTGTCTAGTAAAATGCACATAACTTTTCGCTCAGAAGTCCATTTGTACTCCACAATATATGGTTGGAAAGTTAGCTCAAAGGGCTACAACTTTAACACGTTTTTCCAATTTCCAAATGGAACAGGGCAAAAAACGCGGGCAAAAACGCGACCACGGACCTGACGCGGGCTGAGGCGGTACACTTGCCAAATACCGCGTCCGTACCGCGGTTGACCGCGGCCGCGGTTGTCAAGATGTGAAAAATTGTTCTTTTTCGCGTAGGAGAAGGTATAATTGTTTGGGCCCGACCCTACTTGGTATATATACATGGAAAAACGGTATTTTAAGAGGTTGGACACACTTTTGACATAATTTAGACCTAAAGAGGCTAAGGAGACCGAGATTCGACCTAAGGAGGCAAGAACACAATAGGAGTAAGGCGGGGAATTCTTCTACGAGTTTTTCCTTCCTCTTCCTATCTTTTATTGTTGGTTATGACTTTTAGTATTGTAGTTTTACATACTATTATGAATAGCTAATTGGTTTTCTAGGGTTTTGACGGAACCTTTTGTTGGATAAATTCTTATTATGTTTTTATATAATTGAGCCGTTGGATCTCTCTACTTGTTCAACTATGTGTTTGTTGTTGTTGATTGAATGACCATCAATTGACTGTGCCTATTTAGTGTGTCCTGCTCGAGAGAGAGTACATATTTAGGTAGTTGTTGGACAACGTCACTCCTAACGTATGTGAGAAATCAATACATTGGGTTTAAAGGTAAGTTTAGAAATAACAAAGCCTTGACGTGGTCATAGTGAGCGGTTAGATAAAGCCAACTAGTTTAGTTCGAAAAAATATGTGTAGTAAATTGTTATAGTTGCTCGAGAGAGAATTACGGCATCTAATGTGCTCACGATCAGTAGAGAACACATTGGCAAAATTGTAGGGAATATAGCTAGAAGGATTCCGACAATTGGGGAAATCATAACTCTAGACCTCCTTAATTTAGTCTCCAACCCTTTGTCTCGTTAGTTGATAATTTTACCGCTTTGTAGTATTTGCTAATTAATTAGTTAAAAATATAAATCTCAATCTTTATAATTTAGAAAATTGTTTAATCTTGTCTTCTTAGTGATATTAAACAGATACAGCTAAGCCTTAGTTCTCTATGGGATTCGACTTCGGACTTTTAGACCGGATTATATTTACAACGACCCCTTATCCTTTTTAGGACTAGAGTTGGGCGTGATCATATTTTGGTTGATGATAGGCTATAATTACGTATTTTAGTCGCTTATCACACTCAAATTTACTGCACTTTTGTTGAGTTTGCGTTTTAATCGCTAGTGTTTTGCACTAATTATGTGTTTTATGCCTTGTAGGAGTGATTATGAGCAATATAGATGTTATCGAATGAATTCAAGTGATTTAGAGCTTTGAAGTCTGAGTAAAAGCTCAAAGAATTAAGTCGGGATCGTATTCGGGGATCAATGGATGATAGAGCAACAAAACGAAGAATCGAGTAGGTATATTGCGTACTGTCTAGTAAAATGCACATAATTTTTCGCTGAGAACTCCATTTATGCTCCATAATATATGGCTGGAAAGCTAACTCAACGGACTACAACTTTCAACTTTTACATTTTTCCAAATTCCAAACGGAACATGGTGAAAAATGCGGTCGAAACCGTGACGGCGGACCTGACGCGGGCTGAGGCAGTACACTTGCCAAATACCGCATCCGTACCACGGCCGCGGCTGTCCAGATGTGAAAAATTGGTCTTTTTCACATAGGAGAAGGTATAATTGTTTGGGACCGACCCTACTTGGTATATATACATGGAAAAATGGTATATTAAGAGGTTGGACACACTTTTGACATAATTTAGACCTAAGGAGGCTAAGGAGACCGGAAATTCGACCTAAGGAGGCAAGAACATAATAGGAGTAAGGCGGGGAATTCTTTTACGAGTTTTTCCTTCCTCTTCCTATCTTCTATTGTTGGTTATGGCTTTTAGTATTGTAGTTTTATATACTATTATGAATAGCTAATTCATTTTTTAGGGTTTTGATGGAACCTTTTGTAGGATAAATTCTTGTTATGTTTTTATATAATTGAGCCGTAGGATCTCTCTACTTGTTCAACTATGTGTTTGTTGTTGTTGATTGAATGGACATCAATTGACTGTGCCTATTTAGTGTGTACTGCTCGAGAGAAAGTACATATTTAGGTAGTTATTGAACAACGTCACTCCTAACGTATGTGAGAAATCAATATATTGGGTTTAAACGTAGGTTTTGAAATAACAAAGCCTTGACGTGGTCATAATGAGCGGTTAGATAAAGCTAACTAGTGTAGTTCGAAAGAATACGTCTAGTAAATTGTTGTAGTTGCTCAAGAGAGAATTACGGCATCTAAAGTGCTCACGATCAGTAGAGAATACATTGACAAAATTGTAGGGAACATAGCTAGAAGGATTCCGACAATTGGGGAAATCATAACTCTAGACCTGCTTAATTCAGTCTCCAACCCTTTGTCTCGTTAATTAATAATTTTACCGCTCTGTAGTATTTGCTAGTTAATTAGTTAGAAATATAAATCTCAATCTTTATAATTTAGAAAATTGTTCAATCTTGTCTTCTTAGTGATATTAAACAGATACGGCTAAGCCTTAGTTCTCTGTGGGATTCGACTCCGGACTTTTAGACCGGATTATATTTGCAGCGACTGCTTATCCTTTTTAGGAGTAGAGTTGGGCGTGATCAAATTTTGGTTGATGATAGGCTATAATTACGTATTTTAGTCGCTTATTACACTCAAATTTACTGCACTTTAGTTGAGTTTGCGTTTTAATCGCTAGTGTTTTGCTATAATTGTGTGTTTTATGCCTTGTAGGAGTGATTCCGAGCTATATAGATGTTATGGAATGAATTCAAGTGATTTAGAGCTTTGAAGTCTGAGTAAAATCCCAAGGAATTAAGCCGGGATCGTATTCAGGGATCAACGGATGATAGAGCAACAAAACAAAGAATCGAGTAGGCATATTGCGCACTGTCTAGTAAAATGCACATAACAATTCGCTCAAAAACGCATTTGTGATACACAATATATGGTTGGAAAGTTAACTCAAAGGGCTATAACTTTCATGTTTTACGTTTTTCCAAATTCCAAACGGAACAAGGTGAAAAACGCGGTCGAAATCGCAACCGCGGACCTGACGCGGGCTGAGGCAGTACACTTGCCAAACACCGCGTCCGTACCGCGGTTGACCGCTGCCGCGGCTGTCCAGATGTGAAAATTTGTCCTTTTTCGCATATGAGAAGGTATAATTATTTGGGCCCGACCCTACTTGGTATATATACATGGAAAAATGGTATTTTAAGAGGTTGGACACACTTTTGACATAATTTAGACCTAAGGAGGCTAAGGAGACCGGAGATTCGACCTAAGGAGGCAAGAATACAATAGGAGTAAGGCGGGGAATTCTTCTACGAGTTTTTCCTTCCTCTTCCTATCTTTTATTGTTGGTTATGACTTTTAATATTGTAGTTTTACATACTATTATGAATAGCTAATTCGTTTTCTAGGGTTTTGATGAAACTTTTTGTAGCATAAATTCTTATTATGTTTTTATATAATTGAGCCGTTGGATCTCTCTACTTGTTCAACTACGTGTTTGTTGTTGTTGATTGAATGACCATCAATTGACTGTGCCTATTTAGAGTGTACTGCTCGAGAGAGAGTACATATTTAGGTAGTTATTGAACAACGTCACTCCTAACGTATGTGAGAAATCAATACATTGGGTTTAAAGGTAGGTTTAGAAATAATAAAGCCTTGACGTGGTCATGGTGAGTGGTTAGATAATGCCAACTAGTGTAGTTCGAAAGAATATGTCTAGTAAATTGTTGTAGTTGCTCGAGAGAGAATTACGGCATCTAAAGTGCTCACGATCAGTAGAGAATACATTGGCAAAATTGTAGGGAACATAGCTAGAAGGATTCCGACAATTGGGGAAATCATAACTCTAGACCACCTTAATTTAGTCTCCAACCCTGTGTCTCGTTAGTTGATAATTTTACCGCTTTGTGGTATTTGCTAGTTAATTAGTTAGAAATATAAATCTCAATCTTTATAATTTAAAAAATTGTTCAATCTTGTCTTCTTATTGATATTAAAAGGATACAACTAAGCCTTAGTTCTCTGTGGGATTCGACTCCGGACTTTTAGACCGGATTATATTTGCAGCGTTCGCTTATCCCTTTTAGAACTAGAGTTGGGCGTGATCAATTTTTGGCGCCGTTGCCGGGGAACTAACGGTGTAGTTGTACCTGTATATATTGCTAGGTTGCGAGTTTGAACTTGTATTTTGTTTTGTTTTTTTATATATTTTATTATAACCGTTGATGTTGATGATAGGCTATAATTACGTATTTTAGTCGCTTATTACACTCAAATTTACTGCAATTTAGTTGAGTTTGCGTTTTAATCGCTAGTGTTTTGCACTAATTGTGTGTTTTACTCCTTGTAGGAGTGATTCTGAGCTATATAGATGTTATGGAATGAATTCAAGTGATTTAGAGCTTTGAAGTCTGAGTAAAAGCCCAAGGAATTAAGCCGGGATCGTATTCGGGGATCAACGGATGATAGAGCAACAAAACGAAGAATCGAGTAGGCATATTGCGCACTGTCTAGTAAAATGCACATAACATTTCGCTCAGAAACATATTTGTGATACACAATATATGGTTGGAAAGCTAACTCAAAGGGCTACAACTTTCATGTTTTATGTTTTTCCAAATTCCAAATGGAATAGGGTGAAAAACGCGGTCGAAATCGCAACCGCGGACCTGACGCGGGCTGAGGCAGTACACTTGCCAAACACCGCGTCCGTACCGCGGTTGACCGCTGCCGCGGCTGTCCAGATGTGAAAATTTGTCCTTTTTCGCGTATGAGAAGGTATAATTATTTGGGCCCGACCCTACTTGGTATATATACATGGAAAAATGGTATTTTAAGAGGTTGGACACACTTTTGACATAATTTAGATCTAAGGAGGCTAAGGAGACCGAAGATTCGACCTAAGGAGGCAAGAATACAATAGGAGTAAGGCGGGGAATTCTTCTACGAGTTTTTCCTTCCTCTTCCTATCTTTTATTGTTGGTTATGACTTTTAATATTGTAGTTTTACATACTATTATGAATAGCTAATTCGTTTTCTAGGGTTTTGATGAAACTTTTTGTAGGATAAATTCTTATTATGTTTTTATATAATTAAGCCGTTGGATCTCTCTACTTGTTCAACTACGTGTTTGTTGTTGTTGATTGAATGGCCATCAATTGACTATGCCTATTTAGTGTGTACTGCTCGAGAGATAGTACATATTTAGGTAGTTGTTGAACAACGTCACTCCCAACGTATGTGAGAAATCAATACATTGGGTTTAAAGGTAGGTTTAGAAATAACAAAGCCTTGACGTGGTCATAGTGAGCGGTTAGATAAAGCCAACTAGTGTAGTTCGAAAGAATATATCTAGTAGATTGTTGTAATTGCTCGAGAGAGAATTACGACATCTAAAGTGCTCACGATCAATAGAGAATACATTAGCAAAATTGTAGGGAACATAGCTAGAAGGATTACGACAATTGGGGAAATCATAACTCTAGACCTCCTTAATTTAGTCTCCAACCCTTTATCTCGTTAGTCGATAATTTTACCGCTTTGTAGTATTTGCTAGTTAATTAGTTAGAAATATAAATATCAATCTTTATAATTTAGAAAATTGTTCAATCTTGTCTTCTTAGTGATATTAAACAGATACAGCTAAGCCTTAGTTATCTGTGGGATCGACTCTGGACTTTTAGACCATATTATATTTGCAGCGATCGCTTATCCTTTTTAGGACTAGAGTTGGGCGTGATCAAATTTTGGCGCCGTTGCTGGGGAACTAACGCTGTAGTTATAGCTGTATATATTGCTAGGTTGCGAGTTTGAACTTGTATTTCTTTTTGTTTTGTTTTTTTTTTTGTATTTTTTATTTTATTTTATTATAACTGATGATTTGAGAAACATGACATCTTGGAATTATGGGAATTTTGGTGTAGATAATTCTACTATTGATCTCCATACATATTGTGAAGGAAATCACCCGTCGCTGCATATATAATCCGGTCTAAAAGTCCGGAGTCGAATCTCAAAGAGAACAAAGGCTTAACTATATCTGTTTAATATCACTAAGAAGATAAGTTTGAACAATTTTCTAAATTATAAAGATTGGAATTTATATTTCTAACTAATTAACTAGCAAATACTACAAAGCGGTAAAATTATCAACTAACGAGACAAAGGGTTGGAGACTAAATTAAGGAGATCTAGAGTTATGATTTCCCCAATTGTCGGAATCCTTACAGCTATGTTCCCTACAATTTCGTCGATGTAATTTCTACTGATCGTGAGCTCTTTAGGTGCCGTAATTCTCTCTCGAGCAACTACAACAATTTACTAGACATATTCTTTCGAACTACGCTAGTTGGCTTCATCTAACCGCTCACTATGACCACGTCAATGCTTTGTTATTTCTAAACCTACCTTTAAACCCAATGTATTAATTTCTCATATACGTTAGGAGTGACGTTGTTCAACAACTACCTAAATATGTACTCTCTCTCGAGCAGTACACACTAAATAGGCACAGTCAATTGATGGCCATTCAATCAACAACAACAAACACGTAGTTGAACAAGTAGAGAGATCCAACGGCTTAATTATATAAAAATATAACAAGAATTCATCCTACAAAAGGTTCTATCAAAACTCTAGAAAATGAATTAGCTATTCATAATAGTATGTAAAACTACAATACTAAAAGTCATAACCAACAACAAAAGATAGGAAGAGGAAGGAAAAACTCGTAGAAGAATTCTCCGCCTTGCTCCTATTTTGTTCTTGCCTCCTTAGGTCGAATCTCCGGTCTCCTTGGCCTCCTTAGGTCTAAATTGTCAAATGTGTGTCCAACCCCTTAAAATACCGTTTTCCATGTATATATACCAAGTGGGGTCGGGCCCAAACAATTATACCTTCTCTTACGCGAAAAAGGACAATTTTTCACGTCTGGACAGCCGCGACTGCGGTCAACTATGGACACGGTATTTGGCAAGTGTACTGCCTCAGCCCGCCTCAGGTCCGCGATCGCGGTTTTGCCCGTGTTTTTCACCCTATTACGTTTGGAATTTGGAAACATGTAAAATATAAAAGTTGTAGACCTTTGAGTTACCTTTCCAACCATATATTGTGGAGCACAAATGGAGTTCTGAGTAAAATGTTATGTGCATTTTACTAGACAGTGCACAATATGCCTACTCGATTCTTTGTTTTGTTGCTCTATCATCCGTTGATTCTCAAATACGATCCCGCCTTAATTCCTTGGGATTTTACTCATAATTAAAAGTTTCAAATCACTTGAATTCATTCCATAACACCTATATAGCTCGAAATCACTCCTACAAGGCATAAAACACACAATTAGTGCAAAACACTAACGATTAAAATGCAAACTCAACTAAAGTGCAGTAAATTAGAGTGTAATAATCGACTAAAATACGTAATTATAGCCTATCATCAACACCCACACTTAGACCATTGCTCGTCCTCGTGCAATCAAACTACACTTTATATAGACACGACCTTTTTAAACAATTCTCCTAACTCATCACACCAAGAATATTTAAAATAGACTAAGCACAAAAGCGTAATATCTTCACCTCAAGATTTGACTCAGAAGTACCACGCATTATTCACAACTCACCTACTTACTCTAACATAGAGGTCACTGACATTACCTTTCCTTCATGAATCAAGTGCCCTCACACAACAAAAGAGAGTAGTTCCATACAATAAAATTTCAGAACACTTAGGAACTCAAGATAGAAAGAATTCACTTACTCTCAAAAATAACATTCATATGCCACAAAAGATGCACCATAGGCTTGCTCGTAGTGTACTACTCCACTAATATCGAGCTCATTCAATCTAGGATCAATTAGAACTTTATTTGGTTGTAATGTAGGCTACGGGACGAGTATGATATATTTAGATATAAAAGTGACTACACCTCCCTAAGCACATTAATACATATACTTTAACATTCAAACCACATGCTTATGTCAAACCAAACTCCACCTTCACCTCCATGTATATTACCCCATTCTTTTTTAAGCACACTCACATCAAAAGCCACCACTTATCAAGGAATATTTTTTTTCCAACAATCGAACTATTTTTTTTTCTTTTTTTCTTTTTTTTTCCAATTCAAGTGGCTCTTACTTTTTTCAAAACAGTGCACCTTACTCCTTATTTCATTAGTTCCACTCAAAAGCCAAACCAACCACCCCACACTTTAACTTTTATACAGTTCATAATAATTCAAGTGCTCATGAGAGGTTAAAAGGTTCAAATAGATGATTAATTCAAACAAATGGGTAAGGCTTGTAATGTGGTTGCCAAAGAAACAAGATTACAGGCTCAAGGGGTTAACTACAATACATAACAATTAGGTGGGTAAAATATACATATCTGGCTCAACAAAGAAACGCCTATATCACTTCCAAGACTGAACAAAACTACTATTTCGCTTTACAAACACACAGGGCAAGTTCTAGGCATCAAATGCAATGCACAAAATATAACAAATCCTTACACACACATGGCACATAACTCACTCAGGATTGGTTTCATCAAGACACTCTAGTCAAAGCAGTTAAGCAAAGTTAAAATCGTACAATTTAAGGTACTTATACAAGAGTTAAACTATGAGCCTAAGCGTCACAAGCAAAGTACTCACTTTTCTCAAGGCATAACAAAGTCAAGAGATATTGCTTCATTTTAAAACACAACACAATGGCTCCTATTCCTAAAAAAAGAAATAACTACACCTGGTTCAAATAAAACCCTTGGAAAAGAACCGCGTCATAAAGAAAAACCAAGGGGGAATTGCTACACTACCTAATAAAAGAAAATCTTTTTGTCCTTTTTCTTTAGACTTAAATCCCTCAAGAAAATTGTCTAATAGATCCATCGTCGGGAAAAGTCCAATCTTTTCTATTTTTGTAAAAAAAAAATTCAATTAAACTAACACAACTAAATTAGCATGAAAAGTCACCCAAACAATCTCCTCACCTCACACTTAAAACTATGCATTGTCCCCAATGCACATCATAATTATAAGAGGGTAAAAGAAACTCCCCGGTAGGCCAAAGGCCGAAGCACTAGCAGCTCATGGGGTACTCAGACTTCTCCCAGGCTTGGTCCTTCGTGCGGGTACCTCGCACATAGTTCCAACCATCTGGTTTGCTATTGCATCCTTCCAATAGCCTTGCTTTCCATGCTCCTAGAAAATCAAAAATCGACACTACAAAAATAATAAAATAAAATAAAATAAAATAAACTAAATTAAAAATATAAAAAATAAAGCTGGGTTGCTTCCCAACAAGCGCTTGATTTAACGTCGCGGCACGACGTGAATCACTTTTTGCCTCCACCTCGAGCTTATGAATTGAACCCCAAGTTTTGATTCAAGCTTATGATTATGGTCATGGGGCGGTGGAACGAAACTAACTGGCCCAAGGAAATAATGTAGTATTCTGCACTCCTCGGCCTTTATATGAGGTATGTAATCCTGACTTTCTGGCAAGAAGAATTCCAAAATATATGCACCTTGTTCCTCATTCCTTGACTCTTCAATTGGTTCGGATGACTCTATTTCCATATCATCATCCAAACATAATGTGGGAAAATGCTTGGAGTGTGGACCAATGCGCTCAAACACATGAACTTCAGGACTTTCGGCATCCTCAACATCAATGATACTAGAGTCAACAAAATTTGTATCCTCAATGTCCTTGGCTGAATCTAGTCTCACCTCTTCAACATTGACATCCTCAAATTGTAGTTGGCTAGGTTGTTGATGTTCTACTCTGACCTCCCCAATTAATACCTCAAATTCATGCTCTTCTTGGCTACTATCCCCAATATTGGCTTGTTGAGCATTAACAGCTCCAACCACTTGACTCAATTGAGCCTCCAAGTTGCGAATAGTTGCCTCTTGCCTCTCTATCTGCAGTTGTTTGTCATTATTTTGTTCCAGAAGGCACTTTAACATATCCTTAATCTCCTTCAGGCCCACATCCCAGGTTCTTTATTCCTATTAACTTCACAAGAAAAGGTAGAACCATCATAGTAAGGGGTTGGGGGAAGATAAGATATATAAGCACAACCATTAAAGTGACCATTTTTACCACCACACACATCACACACATTCCACAAATAAGATTGAGTTGGTTCACATAACTCGCTCTCGGGAATATTTTGATAATTTTGATACGGGTGGTTTCCTTCACAATATGTATGAGGATCAATAGTAGAATTATCTACACCTAAATTCCCATAATTCCAAGATGTCATGTTTCTCAATAGTAGAATGATCAATAGTAAGAACGCGGTATTTGGCAAGTGTACTGCCTCAGCCCGCCTCAGGTCCGTAGTGGCGGTTTTGACCGCATTTTGTATCCTGTTCCGGTTAGAATTTGGAAAAACATAAAACATGAAAGTTGTAGTCCTTTGAGTTAGCTTTCCAACCATATATTGTGGAGAGCAAATTGAGTTCTGAGAGAAATGTTATGTGCATTTTACTAGACAGTGCACAATATGCCTACTCGATTCTTTGTTTTTTGGCTCTATCATTCGTTGATCCCCGAATACGATCCCGGCTTAATTCTTTGGGCTTTTACTCATATTTCAAAGCTTCAAATCACTTGAATTCATTCCATAACATCTATATAGCTCGAAATCACTCCTACAAGGCATAAAACACACAATTAGTGCAAAACACTAATGATTAAAATGCAAACTCAACTAAAGTGCAGTAAATTAGAGTGTAATAATCGACTAAAATACGTAATTATAGACTATCATCACCCATCATGCTCTTCTTATTCTTCCTACCGAGAGAGAGAGGGTGCGGAGGTTTATTGAGGGACTTGATCAGCCTATCAAATTGCAGATGGCCAAGGAGACAGGGAGTGAGATTTATTTCCAGGATGCAACTAATGTGGGTAGACGAGTGAAGATGGTTCTATCTCAGGGGAGTGGTCAGGGGTCTGATAAGAGGCTGTGTCACTCCGGTGGATTCAGTGGGGCCTCATTTGGAGGTCAGGGTACTTTTGGTAGGGGCCATCCTCCCAGGCTGTTTCATTCAACACTTCAGACATCCCATGGAGCTTCAGGGAGTCGTGGTCCTTATGTACCTCCTTCAGGGTAACCAACTTATAGTGCACCACCAGCTCCTATCAGATCACCTCCTCTTCAGAGTTATTACCGTGGCCAGTCGGCTCGTCAGGGTCAGTCTCAATTTCCACAGCTGTAGTATCAGGATGGATGTTTCGAGTGTGGTGAGTATGGGCATATCCGGAGGACTTATTTGATATTATTAGGCATTCCGCCATAGCAGTAGTTCCCGTTTCATAATTCCGGCACCGCCCGCTCAGCCAACTAGAGGTAGGGGTCAGGGAGCCAGAGGTAGAGGTCAGGGAGCTAGAGGTGGAGGTCAGGCCGTTAGAGGTGGAGGCCAGGCTGCTAGAGGTGGAGGCCAGCCAGCAAGGGGCCGTCCTAGAGATATAATTCAGAGTGGTAGGGCCCAGCCCCGATGTTATGCTTTCCCAGCCAGGCCTAAGGCCGAGTCATCCGACGATGTTATCACAGGTACTGTTTCAGTTTGCAGTAGAGATGCTTCAGTTCTATTTGATCCAGGGTTCACATACTCCTATGTGTCATCTTATTTTGCTTCATATTTGGTTGTGCCTCGTGATTCTTTGAGTGCTCCCGTGTATGTGTCCACACCGGTGGGGGATTCTATTATTGCAGATCGTGTCTATCGTTCGTGTGTGGTTATTATTGGGGGTCTTGAGACTAGCGTAGATCTCATACTTCTTCATATGGTTGATTTTGATGTTATTTTGTGGATGGATTGGCTGTCACCTTATCATGCTATATTGGACAGTCACGCCAAGACCGTGACCTTAGCATTGTCGGGGTTTCCTAGATTAGAGTGGAGAGGGACTCCTAGTCATTCTACCAGTAGGGTTATCTCTTATATGAAGGCTTGACGTATGGTCAAGTAGTGGTGTTTGGCTTATTTGGCTTATGTTCGTGATTCGAGTGCGGAGGTTTCTTCCATGGATTCTGTACCAGTTGTTCGGGAGTTTCTAGAGGTATTTCCTGTAGACCTGTCGGAGATGCTACCCGACAGGGATATTGACTTCTGTATTGATTTGGTTCCGTGCACTCAGCCCATTTCTATTCCGCCATACCATATGGCCCCGCCAGAGTTGAAAGAGTTGAAGGAGCAATTGCAGGATTTGCTTGATAAGGGCTTTATTAGACCCAGCGTCTCGCCTTGGGATGCACCGGTGTTGTTTGTAAAGAAGAAGGATGGATCGATGAGGATGTGCATAGACTATCCGCAATTGAACAAAGTCACTATCAAGAACAAGTATCCATTGCCAAGGATTGATGACTTATTTGATCAGCTTCAGGGTGCCAAAGTGTTTTCAAAGATCTATTTAAGGTCTGGCTACCATCAGTTGAGGATTAGGGCATCTGATGTCCCTAAGACAACTTTTCGGACTCGGTATGGGCATTACGAGTTTCTAGTAATGTCATTTGGCTTGACAAATGCCCCAGCAGCATTCATGGATTTGATGAACAGGGTGTTCAAGGCCTATCTGGATTCCTTTGTGATTTTTTTTATTGATGATATCTTGATCTACTCCCGCAGTCGAGAGGAGCATGAGTAGCATCTTCGGATCGTACTCTAGACTCTGAGAGATAGCCAGTTATACGCTAAGTTTTCGAAATGTGAGTTTTGGTTGAGTTCAGTTGCTTTCTTGGGTCACGTTGTATCAGCAGAGGGTATTCAGGTAGATCCTAAGAAGATTGAGGCTGTTCAGAATTGGCCTAGACATACTTTAGCCTCGGAGATCCGTAGTTTCTTGGGTTTGGCGGGTTATTACCGTCGGTTCGTGGAGGGGTTTTCATCTATAGCAGCCCCGTTGACTAGGTTGACCCAGAAGGGTGCCCCGTGCAGATGGTCGGACGAGTGTGAGGCGAGCTTTCAGAAGCTCAAGACAGCTTTGACTACGGCGCCGATGTTGGTGTTGCCTACACGTTCAGGACCCTATATAGTATATTGTGACGCATCTCGTATTGGACTTGGTGCGGTATTAATGCAGGGTGGCAAGGTTATTGCATATGCTTTTCGGCAGCTAAAGGTTCACGAGAAGAATTATCCAGTTCGCGACTTGGAGCTGCCAACCATTGTTCGCGCGCTGAAGATTTGGAGGCACTATCTATATGGCGTGTCGTGTGAGGTATTCACGGATCATAAGAGTTTGCAGTATTTGTTCAAGCAAAAGGAGCTCAATTTGAGGCAGAGAAGGTGGTTGGAGCTATTGAAAGACTATGATATCACCATCTTGTATCATCCCGGGAAGGCCAATGTGGTGCCCGATGCTTTGAGTAGGAAGTCACCTAGTATGGGTAGCCTTACATATATTTCGGTTAGTGAGAGACCGCTTGCATTAGATGTTCAGGATTTGGCCAATCAGTTCGTGAGGTTGGATGTTTCTGAGCCCAGCCGTGTTCTAGCTTGTACAGTCGCTCGATCTTCCTTGTTTGAGCATATCAGGGAGCGGCAATATGATGATCCCCATTTGCTTGTCCTTAGGGACACAGTGCGGCACGGTGATGCCAAGCAGGTTACGGTTGGAGATGATGGATTTTTGAGGATGTAGGGTCGTGTTTGTGTGCCTAATGTGGAAGAAATTCGTGAGTTGATTCTAGAGGAGATCCACAATTCCCGGTATTCTATTCATCCGGGTGCCGCTAAGATGTATCAGGACTTGCGGCAGCATTATTGGTGGAGGAGGATGAAGAAGGATATTATTGCATATGTAGCTCGGTGTCTAAATTGTCAGCAAGTAAAGTACGAGCATCGGAGACCTGGTGGTTTGCCTCAGAAGATAGAGATTCCTGAGTGGAAGTGGGAGCGTATCACAATGGATTTCGTTGTTGGACTCCTACGGACTCAGAGGAAGTTCGATGCAGTTTGGGTTATTGTGGATAGGCTGACCAAGTCAGCACATTTCATTCCTGTAGCAGTTTTCTATTCTTCGGAGCGTTTGGTAGAGATTTATATCTGTGAGATCGTTCGTCTTCACGGGGTTCCTGTGTCTATCATTTCTGATCGAGGTACACAGTTCACCTTGCACTTCTGGAGGGCAGTACAGCGTGAGTTAGGTACGCAAGTCGAGTTGCTCAGATGGACGGACAGTCCGAGCATACTATTTAGATCTTGGAGGATATGCTCCACGCCTGTGTTATTGACTTTGGAAGTTCTTGGGACCAGTTCTTGCCGTTAGCGGAGTTTGCCTACAACAACAGCTATAAATCGAGCATCCAGATGGCTCCCTATGAGACATTATATGGTAGACGGTGTCGATCGCCGGTTGGGTGGTTTGAGCCGGGGGAGGCTCGATTATTGGGTACAGATTTGGTACAGGATGCCTTGGATAAGGTTAAGATCATTCAGGATAGACTTCGTACAACTCAGTCCAGGCAAAAGAGTTATGCCGACCGTAAGGTTTGTGATGTGGCATTCATGGTCGGAGAGAGAGTGTTGCTTTAGGTATCGCCCATGAAGGGTGTTATCAGGTTTGGGAAGAAGGGAAAGTTGAGCCCTAGGTTCATCGGGCCTTTTGAGATTCGTGATCGAGTGGGAGAGGTGGCCTACAAACTTGCGTTGCCCCTAGGCTTATCAGTGTACATCCAGTGTTTCATGAGTCCATGCTTCGGGAGTATCACGGCGATCCATCCCATGTGTTAGATTTCAGCACTGTCTAGTTGGACAAGGATTTGACCTATGAGGAGGAGCCGGTAGCCATTGTAGACCAGCAGGTTCGTCAGTTGAGATCGAAGAGTTATCCTTCGGTTCGAGTGCAATGGAGAGCTCAGCCTGTTGAGGCAGCTACCTGGGAGTCCGAGTCCGATATACGGAGCTGATATCCCCACCTTTTCACCAGCTCAGGTACTTTTTTATGTCCATTCGAGGACGAAAGGTTGTTTTAGAGGTGGAGAATATGATAACCCAAAAGGGTCATCTTATGTTTTAGAACTCGATTCCATGTTCTGAGGCCTTCAAAACCTCATTTTATCCCTCCTCGATTTGCGTGCGCAGTCCGAGCGTGATTTCGGAAAGCTTTTATGTGTAAAGTTAAGAAAATAATAATTTTTGCATTTAAAAGTTAATTTAGTTGACTTCGATCAACATTTTTAGTAAACGGACCCGGACTCGTGTTATGACAGTCCCCGTGCGTCCGTATCGAAATATGGGACCTGTAACCACCCGATAGGTCATTTTGCTTTCTAGAACCGTATTCCCCTAAATAAGACTTACCGTACTTGCTTTTACTGATTTATGACTTGCGGGGATGGTGGGTTCGGGATTTGGAAAAGTTTGGGTTGAAATCGGAACAATTGGTTCCTTAAGGTTGGCTTAAAAGGCCAAATTTGACTTCGGTCAACATTTTGGGTAAACGGCCTCGAAATCAGGATTTGAGGGTTCCAACAGGTTCGTATGATGATTCGGACTTGGGCGTATGTCCGGCTCTGGTTTTGGATGATCCGGGAGCGTTTTGGCGCCTAATAGTGAATGTAGATTCCTTAAAGATTTTGAAGTTCTTAAATATTTGGTTTGGAGCGGGTTTTTGTGTTATTGAGGTTCGAACGGAATTCCGAGACCGGGAATAGTTCCATATTGTCATTTAAGACTTGCACGCAAAATTTGGTGTCAATCCGATGTCACGCCCCAACCTCGGAGAGCGCGACCGACGCTCAACCGAGTGGACCTGGTCGAGCAAGCCTATTAGACACTTTCTACCAACTCACTTATGAGCGAGAGAAGATGTACTTTCATTAATTTTGAAAATAGGAGGTCATATATATGTGCACATTACTAAGCCATTTCATTGGTTACATCACTGTTAAGTTCCCAAAATACATATACTTTAAGATCTAGTGGAACACGAGTCCAAAACACAATAGGTAGTCCGTTGAACTTCCAAATACCCCTGTACAACCCACACAATGTCTACGGAGCCTCTAAGTAGATACAAAAGGAAATGCTATGAAAGTGCCGGCAACAAGGCCCCAGCTATACCTCAAAATGTTGAAATCATATAAGAAAAAGATGCATTACATGGCCCCGGGATGAAATGGGGCTTACCAAGACTGCTGGGAAGGTGAAAGCAAAGCACCGCTAGCTGCGATCAACACTGTCATCTTAGAACCACCTACATCCGTTAAAAGATGTAGCGCCCCCGGCAAAAGGGGCATTAGTACTGTTGAATAGTACTAGTATATAAAGCTAAAACACCATCTTAATAGAATGAACAATTAATCATAGAGGAAACAATCATGATGTACAACAAGAGCTTTCAAACAGTTACGAAAAACATCAAGTAAGGATTACATGGTCTCCGGTTAAAATTTCCTTCTTATTAAGTTAATACTCTCAGTGCCATGTGCCACAATCCACAATACCACCGTGTTCCTACACGGAGTCCGATCACGGCCGATCGGCTAGGCCATCTCTTTTGAGACGTCAACCAAATCAACAATTCCAAATCAATCATTTCCATCACAGTCACCACCATGTGTGCGACATGGCGTCTGATCACGGCCCGATCGGCTAGGCCATCTCCCTTGAGACACCAAATCCACCTTTCCGTATTTCAATACATTGGCATGAGTTGCTTTACTTATTAAGTCATTCTTGGCACTTGGCCGCATTTTATAATTCAAGTTTCCCTTTTAACATATTCGATAACATTATCACCAACAACAATAAGGCCTAACATGTAAGGCATTTTCACACACCAGGGAAATGCTTGGAGATTCTAAGCACATAGAGGCTTTTCATACAAATTGGCACAACAATCTTTATTCAATTTCTTTGACATGAATTCTTAACCCTTCTCAATACATATTCCACTCTTGTAAACATATTCACAAAGGAAACTATGGCATAATAAGCATTTAGTACAAATATGGCCCACATATCATTCCACATGACACATTTGGGATAGGGAATTCAAGTATGATCAATTTGGGGACATACACCGATTTCACGAACACTAGGGGATTTCGATTCCAAGAAGAAAGAGGTTTAGTCATACATACCTCAATTGAGACTCTTAAAACTTTAAGATGTTCCAAAATTAGCAACTTCAATCTATTTTAGCAATATAGCAAAATTGAACCCAAAATCAAGAGAATGACCAAAATTTCTAGCCTACTAGAGCATTCTATCATACACTATGTGTGTAGTAACGTTTTAAGGCCCTTTATATGATAGATTCTACCATCCCTCAACCCATTCCTAGCTCACAACCTCCCCACATTCTTTAAGAACACATGCATGTAAGATATCCACCCATACACCCAAGATTTGTCTTTCTAATTAACCTTTTTTTACTAAATTTTCGAAACTAAGAGTTAGGGAATAGATTCTTACCAGTGATGTGAGAACCTTCTTGATAATCTTCAAGGATTTAGCAAGAATTGATGGGGTAGCTTGATGAAGATCACCCTCTTACTCTAAAACCCCTTTCTCTCACTCTAAGATACCAGAAATATGCTTAAAATGAGCTATAACATGTGTTTTAACAATCTGGGGTCGGGTTTAAAAATTAGAAATTTGGAGCCCCGATTTGGATCTGCGGTCACATATGCGACCGCATAATGGACATGCGGCCCGCAAAGTGACCGCAAAACAGCCCTCAGGGGCTGGAATTCTTCTGTCTGGGTATGCGACCAGTATGCGCTCCGCACCTGTTCTGCGGTCACATAATGCACCGCAGAACTTCCCTTTGCAAAAGTCCAAGACGATTATCCGATGGATATGCGGCCCGCAAAGCGATTATGCAATCGCATTTGGCCGCATAACTAGCCTCCAAATTGGCCAAGTTTTCTGCCTCACTCTGCGACCAATATGCGGTCCGTAGAGTGATTATGCGGCCGCATAACGGGCCGCATAAATGCATTCTTCTGCAACACATTTTCCTTTAACTTTTTAATGCACAGATCAATCCAAAAAGTCTGAACCGCCTACTATTATATCACGTAAATCTAACTTGGCACCACTAAATTCTGGGTTTTTAGGAAGAATTTTACGGGGCCTCACATCCGAGTAGTATAAGTGTGTTTCGTTGCATCAGATGTGAATTGAAGAACTTGAAGTTCATAAGTTTGATTCAATTGGTTTTAGGGGGTGATTCTTAGATTTAGTGTTGTTTCGGGCATTCCGAGGGTTCGAGCGAGTCTGTGTTATGATTTCAAACTTGTCGGTATGTTTGGGCGGGGCCTCGGGGGCCCCGAGCGTCAATTGGATGAGGCTCGAGTTGAGTTAGAAATTTTGGAAGGAGCGGAAGCTCCAGGTTGCTGTCATAACCGCACCTGAGGTTGGCCAGCCGCAGGTGCAAGACCGCAGAAGTGGTCAATCCTTCACAGGCACGGCCCAAGGGGAGGAGCCCAGGAACCGCAGATGCGGCTCCTCTTCCGCAAAAGCGGAACCGTAGAAGCGGCCCCCAGATCGCAGATGCAGCTCCAGCCAGCCCGGTCAAACTCCGCAGGTGCGGACCTCTCCTCGCAGAAGCGAGACCGCAGATGCGGTCCTCTAACCGCAGGTGCGGAAATCGCTGAAGGCAGTGCCTTCACTTAATACGGGAAATGTGTCATTTTTGACACATTTTATTCATTTCTTGGGCGATTTGGGAGCTTCCAAAGAGGGGATTTCAGCCTAGCATTGTGAGGTAAGTTATATCTACATAATGTGAGTTTAATACATAGTTTAGGGGTAGATTACACCATGTAAATTAGTGAAAATTGTGGGTTTAGAGTAAAACCTAGGGTTTTGATAAAAATAAGATTTAACCACGAAATTTGTTATGGAATGAAGCAAAAATCATATATTCTTGATCCTTAGGTTATGGGTAACAACTTCCCTCGAGAATTTCCGGAATCCGAGCACGTGGGCCCAGGAATGGATTTTAGAAAACTTGTATTTAGGGTTGGGAAATTACTTTAATAGTTAGAATATGAACTCTTGAGCTTGTATTGACTTGTTCTTACCCCGTTTGATTAGTTTTGGATCTTTCGGCTCCGAATTGAGGGTTTGAGCGCGTTCTTGAAATTGGAAGGAAGCTTTGGAGCAAGGTGAGTCTCCTTTCTAACCTCGTAAGAGAGAAATAAACCCCTAGGTGAATTAAATGAATGTATGTGATTATCTGTGGGGGCTACACGTACGTGGTGATGAGAGTCCGTGAGTAGCTACTATTATGCTAATTGTTCGGGTAGTTTAGGACCCGTATCATGCCTTACATGCAAATGCTTACGTTCTTGCTTGCTACTGAGATCACTTAGGACATGTTAGGGACTGTAAATAAATATAAACGAATGCACGCACCTACTTGAGTACTTGTATGAATTTATTTGACTATAAATGAGCAATGTGTGCCTTCTTGATAATAATTGATATTTGTGGATCGGGCCGATCGCCTCGGTAGGAATAGATGCATCTATGGTTCGCGCCATTCCACCCTCTGGCGGTGCACAGTTATCATTATGTTGGACCGGTGTCGCGCCCCCTTTTTCCTCCTCGCGGAGAACGTCCGGGTTTCGACATTTCATGCGGGAATAACTCTTTTCCTTTTGGGAATTGGGTATTTGAAGAGTCGCCACCTAATAAATTATGGTGCTTTAGGGCACCTTGAGTAATTAACTCATGGACTAGTTTACATTACCAGAGATTTAGGGTAAGGGCTCGAAATAACCTTGAGGGGAAAGTGTTAGGCACTCCTCGCGGTCCACAACGGTGGGTCCCGGCCGAACTTATATTCATGTGAATTAGTCATTTTAACAGATAAATAATTTTACCACGTACTTGCAAGTAAAGGCATGTTTTGACATTCTAAGCACATGTATGATTCAAGTAATGAAACAAGGGAAAAGGCTTGAACAAGTTGCACATATATAAAGAAGAGTAAATTCATTTAAACAACGAGAGTTGGGAAAGGGGGTCCTAGGTTGGTTAGCCTACAGGATCATACCCACACAATGCCCGGTAATTCACTCCTCAATGAGGGGCTACACGTGGCATTAGCGCGTAGTCATCATATCCTTACTACCCAATTCCCTCCCCTTGGTCATAGCCTAAAGCGTTCTAGCAACCTTGAAAGATATCCTAAGCGTGCATTACCCGTCCCTTCCTTATGGCCCTGGAGGTATTTAGGACCTCTAATTTGGGTAGTTCTAGACCATTCTAAGGTGTTTAAAGGAGAAAAGTCTAAGCGTCAACCAAAACAAGTAGGACTGCATTTAAAGAGGGGAACAATTAAAGGCTCACATTTTACCTCCACAAGTAGAAACAAATAAGTGCACGTCTCAAACAACCGTTCAAGAGAAAAACCTTAGAACATGATGTCTAGGTGAGCTGAGAGTATACAGTATTAAATTAGGACCAAAGTGTCAAATACCTATTCAACTTGCCTACTGATTTTAGACCTATTGAATGTGAGCAGTCTCAAATAACAAAGCGCCGTTTTATAGTTGCAGAATTTTAATTGCCTTATTAGCTTGCCTAGGCGTATAACAGTGATGTCCTATGAGCATGATATCTATTATTGAGCAGGGATGCAGTAAAACTGTAAACAGTTTCAAACGGGCGATTTGAATCCTATAGGCATGCTTTCTACTGACATCGATTGAGAAACTAGTAGGTTAGTTAATCTGATTCAGAACTTGCAAGCGTGGGTTAAAGTTAGGCTGATTTTAGATCCTATAGGCATGATTTTTGTTAAAGCCGTTTTAATCCTATAGACATGATTTCTAAGGAGATGAATTTGAATACATGCTGTAAGGGAAATTGAACTTCAATTGTTTTGCACCCTATAGGCATGATATCTAATTGTAGAGCTGATTTAGATCCTATAGGCATGTCTAATTGTGTGAAAGTAATGCATGCAGAATTACAGAGCAAGTCCTATAGGCATATTATCTAACAAACACATTAAAATAGACCCTATAGGCATGTTATCCACCCAATTTTACCCACAATATGCAACTACCCACCCCCTTTTCACTATTCACCCCAAATGTTTGTTTACAATAATTATTACAGACCCAGAACTGAATATAAATTACATAAATAAAGTAGAAACTAAGCTATAGGGAGCCTGCAGTAGGCCCAAATGACTTCCAAGCCTCCAGTAATATCAAATGTCAAAGTTCCATAGCCAATTTCATGTCCAGGTGTGTTAGAGTTCCCTAAGGACCTCAAGGATCCCGGGCAGTGCTCACACCCAGACTTTTCTCAAATAGTAAGTGATTATTGTGCAGTGTGAAAGTGCCAGCCCTGATATGCCAGAGTTCAGAGAGATCTCAAGGGTCTCAAGGCAGTACACATATCAGAGGGGCAGAACCTAGTAATCTAAGAGTAAAGTGAGAGTGCTTGACATAGTTTTGAAAAAGGTTTTGAAAAAATAGTACAGAGATGACTCTAGGAGTGAAAAGGTTTTTTGAAACAGGAAATAGTTTGGTGGTAAAAAATAGTTTAAGAAGAGTACCAAAATCTTTAAACAGTAGACAATCAATTGGTCATAAAACATCCAGATTCAGAAACAAACAGATCTCACATGGGGATAAAGGAATTGGGGTACATAAGAGTCACATTGGGGTACATGGATAGGGTATAGAGGAAACATGTAGTCAACAACTGCATAAAACACTTAGGGTCTTAGAAACTTAGCAGGCTAGTCATGGTCAGTAAATAGTTAAGACAAATATCACAGATGTAATATAGAAAACTTGACATATCTTGAACAGGATTAAATATACAGGCAGGGTCAATCACATACATCAAATAACCAACATGATCACATAATTAAGGGATTAAACAGATATTCATAAACAGGCTGGTGAAGTATCAGATAACTAGGTGAAGTGTACGCATGCTAATCATACATTGAACAGGACAGAGTTTAGACATGCTAGGCCAAGAAGTAAGCAGGAAGACGGGTTGAATTCATAGTTGATGAACTAGTGAAGGAATGAAACACATAGGGTCTGGGTTTTAAAATTTAACTAGAGACATACCAGTTGAAGAAAAGAGTGCAGAATATAAAGCAGATGTAGTTCCAATATCTAGCCTTGGCTTTCAGCCGGCTAGACCAGTGAATATCACAAGTAGCAGAGAAGAAAAGAGAGCCTTAGAGTGTAAGTGTGCTTTTGTGAACTAATGTTTGTCTGAAGTGAGAATATAAGGGAGTTTATATAGTAATCAAAAGCTTAGCAAAATAAGGTAAGGGGTAAATTAAGTAGCAATTAGAGAAATTCAGGGAATCAATCACATGTAAAATCAGTAAGTCTTCCCTTTAATCAAGGGATAATTAATGGTAAAAAGTAGGATAAATACTTAAGGAAGGAAATCGAGTATAGAGTAGGTAATTAGGGGTGAATGCACAGGTGTCTCAATTAAGGAAACAATCAGTAAGAATCAGCAAAATAACAAATAAGGCAAGGGAAAATTAATTAAGGCAAGCAGTTCAATTAAACCGAGTAGAGAGGTAAGAATCAAAAGTTTTGTTAAGGAAAAGTGTTCAAATCAAACCAGGAAATAAGGACTTCAGAATAATCAAGGGTTCAATCAAAGAGAAAATCACGTAAAGAGTCAGCAAGTATCACAAACAACTTAAATAAAGCAAGAAATAACAGTCGGAATGAACATAGACATACAGGATCAGTAGAAAAGTTGAACCAAGAACTTAGTAGAGGCATATTAGGATAAGAAAATCACGAAACATTTGAACGGCTAAAGAGAAATCACAAGAACCAAGGCAAGAACACAGTCAGTGCACCAATACTCAGAAACCAGACAAGGAATGTTAAAAATTAGGGTTTTTAGTATAAACGAGTTAAGGTTGTAGCAAACTTACGAAATCAGTCAAAACATATAAGAAGCAGAAGATCAAACACTCAAAAATTACCAAATGTTTTGGAAAAAGAAATTTCAGGAAACCCTAGTTTAGAGAAAGATGAAAAATCACTCGAAAATCATACGATTCTTGTAAAGAATCACAAGTTTATTGTAAAACTCATATGAAAGAAGTTCGAATCATCTCAGATCTGTACAGATCTAAGAGGTTCAGAAGAGAAAAAAAATTAGGGTTTCGAGGAGAACAACACAGAGGTGAAGACGCATGCTTAGAAACCCATAGACCATAGTCGATGTAGGACGATCTTACTCGGAATCACACTGGAATAGACTGAAGCGGGCGAGAAAGGGGCCATAGATGCAAGCCAACTAACCCTGGTCCCTTGAGGACCCTGGAGATGGCAATTCCAACGTGAGACAGGCTACTAGAGGCCTGGGGGTGGTGAGAAACCACCATAGATAGCCATAGATGAGTGACGGTGAGGTCCGATTAGGGTTAGGCTTGAGAGCATTTGAGAGTGGAGAGGGATTTCAGGGCGGCGGATGGTGGAAAATGAAAGGGTTTGGGGGGTCGTTTGGGACTAAAAACGGAAGGGGCTGTTTGTGGCCGTTGATCTCTATGATCAACGATCAAGATTGAATGGGTTTTGGGACCGGATCGGGTATTAGGGTTTGGGCTGGGTAAATTTAAATTGAAATTGGGCTGGTATTGGGTTGAAATAGGACTAAAATTGAAATAAAAATAGGCCAGATTTTAAATAGCCACTTCTAATAACTAAATAATTTATAAAAATAATAAATGAATTCCAAAAATATCTTTGTGTACTAAAAATGATTTAAAATAGTTATGTAACATTTTAAAAATAGAAAAGACCATTTTATGCATAAACAATGTAATTATGCATTAGTATGGGCTATTATTGCAAAGATGTGCAATTTAGCCTAAAAATGTAAATATAATTGCAAAAAAAAATGCACTAAAATATTTAAACACTATGTTGGCATAAATAAAGAATTTAGATGACTGAATCATCACAAAAGTAATTTGAAGGATAATTAGTGGATATATATATAAATAAAAAGAGAAGGAATAAATTGATTTGGAGCTTATAAAATTATAGAAAAATTATAAAAAATACTTATGCATTCTTATAACTGCATATGTAATACTTTGAAAGTATATATATATGTTTAAAAATATGTGAAGGAAAAATTGGGTATCAACAACCGGGCCGTACGACCTCGGCATAATGTGCGCATGTTATTTGTGTGGAATTCATCCATGATTTACTCTGTTTAAATGCTTTGAAATGCAAATTATTATATGACATGACTGAAATTGATATATTATTCCTCCTTGCTTAGAGACTGTCATTATATTCGTGCTATCCATGCTTAGCGTAAACCTTAAATTTATTGATATTGACCTTAGTAAGTGTCAAGTCGACCCCTCGTCACTACTTCTTCGAGATTAGACTGGATACTTGCTGGGTACATGTTGTTTATGTACTCATACTACGCTTCTGTACTTAACTGTACAGGATCTGAGGCAGGTGCATCTAGTTACCCCTCCGGCGCGCGTTCCTGATTCTTAATCGAGATCTCACGGTGAGCTGCTCCTCTCGAGCCGTTCAGCAGCATACCGGAGTTCTCTTCTTTTATTGTTGCTATGTACTGTCTATTATGTTTCAGGCAGTAGGATAGTGGTATTTTTGTACATTCTACTAGTTGCCCTAGTACTTGTGACACTAGTTCCTAGCACACACTGTAGACTATTATTTTGGGATGGATTTATATTATTACGAACTTGTTAATTATTGATTGTTAAGCTTAACTATCAAGGAAAACATTGGGGTTGTTTTGGTAAAATAATGAGAAACCATTAGTTTATTAGGGTTGGCTTGTCTGACAACGGTGTCGGGCGCCATCACGACCTACGATGGAATTTGGGTCGTGACAGGACCTGGGTGTATGCACGGAATCGAATTCTGAGGTCCCTAGCCCGAGAAATGAATTTTTGATGAAAATTGTAAGACTGAAAACCAAATGGTTTTAAGAATTTGGTTAATGTTTGATCTTGTTGGTATATGGCCCGTATTTTGGTTCCGGAGCCCGTTATAGGTCCAAAATGATGTTAATACCTTATCTGTGAAATTTGGTGAGAAACAGAACTGATTTGACGTGATTCGGACGTCCGGTTGTGAAAATAGGAATTTCAAAGTGTTCTTAGGAATTTCATGTGTTTTGGTGCTAAATCCGTAGTTCTAGATGTTATTTTGGCGATTTGATCGCACGAGCAAGTTTGTATGATGTTTTAAGACTTGTGTGCATGTTTGGTTTGGAGCCCCGAGGGCTCGGGTGAGTTTCGGATAGGCTACAGAGTGATTTGGACTTAAGAAATTTTGCTGGTATGCATCAGATCTGCAGATTTTGCAATTGCGAAGTTTGGCTCGCAAATGCGAGCCTCGCATTTACGAAGTAAGTTCGCATTTGCAAGCAGTAGGGCTGGGAGGGGACCTTCGCAATTGTGAAGCTCAGGATCGCAATTGCGATCAACATTGGCCGTATTTGCGAACAAATGTTTGCATTTGCGATGTTAGCAGGTCCAGGTCAGTCTTTGCATTTGCGAAGTGAAGTTCGCATTTTCGAACTCCTGATCGCAAATGTGATTCCTGTAACTGGTTAAAAATGATTTTGAACGGGATTTTTCATTCATTCTCCAATTTTTCAAAACCTCGAACACAAGAGGCAATTTTCCAAAGACTTTTTCTTCCCCAAATCATAAGTAAGTGATTCTTAACTAGTTTCTTTCAATCTTTTACCTCTTTTTACAAGATTTCATCCTAGAACTAGGGTTTTCATGGTGGAATTGGGGATTTTTGGGTAGAAATTAGGGATTTTGAAATTTGGGGATTTAGACCTTAAATTGAGGTCGGATTCCAAAACCAATTGTATATCCGTGCTAGGGGGTAATGGGTAATCGGGTTTTGGTCGAATTTCGGGTTTTGACCAAGCGGGCCCGGGGTCGGTTTTTGACTTTTTGGGGGAAATGTTGGGAAACTTCTAATTATGTATTGGAGTTGATTTCTTTAGCAATAATTGATGTTGTTAAGTTAATTATGACTAGATACGAGTGGTTCGGAGGTGGAAACTAGAGGAAAAGCGATAATTGAGCTTTGAGTTGCCGCTGGATTGAGGTAAGTGTTGTGTCTAACTTTGACTCGAGGGATTAGGGATCCCCGACTTAATTGCTATGTGAAATCCATGTGTGTGGCATATAGGTGAGGTGACGAGTACCTATGCGCTGCCAATTTATCTGTTTGAGTGTTCCCTTCCCGTTCTTAATATATTGTTCCCTGCCTTAATTGCTACATGCTTTATTGATATTTTCATGATTAGTTGCTACTTGTCGGATATTGTTTTCGTTGTTAAAAGTATGGGTATCACGTAGTTTCATTGTTTCATATTATTGGTTTAAGCTGGTTATCATTGTTTATTAGTATACTTTGGATTAGTTTCATTGAGTAGTATAATTTGAGTGAAGTTTCATAATTGTACCGCTTTCTGTTTGTTTAGTTGAAGTTTAAATACTGTGGGGAGTTTTGAGCCACATTGTGAAATTTCTGTTCTTATTTTGTGATTGGTACTGATATGGTGGGATCGGGTTGCACGCCGCAACGGGAGGAATAAGGGTGAAATGTTATTGTATGGTGGGATCGGGTTGCGTGCCGTAACAGGAGGAATAAGGGTGATATATTGAGGAGTAATAAGGGCGAATTGCTGTTGTACGGTGGGATCGGGTTGCACGCCGCAGGAGGAGGAATAAGGGTGGATCGATATGTAGTAATAAGGGTGAATGCTCATATTGTTACTGATGATATGGTGGGATCGGGATGCGCGCGGCATCGGTCTATGGTTTATACATTCATCTTCTACTGTGTAGGTTATTCTGTAGTTTTGCATCTCACTTGAAGTTTGGTTATAGCTGGGTACTGACAAGATACTTGTGTTCTGTATTCGTTCCTTGCAAGTACTGTTTCATTTTGTTCACTTCTTTCCCCTTTATTACACACTGTATACAGGTTATATTTTAATTGCCCCGCCTTAGCCTCATCACTACCTCGTCGAGGTTAGGCTCGGCACTTACCAGTACATGAGGTTGGTTGTACTGATACTGCACTCTGTACTTTCTGTGCAGATGCCGGAGCAGGCAGTGGCTGATTGAGAGATTGGCTTCAGGTTATTCAGTTTGGAGACCCAAGGTAGTCTTGCAGGCGTCCGCAGGCCCTGGCGTCCCCTACTACATTTCTACATTTCTGTTTTCTTTCTTTTCAAAACAGCTGTAATTTCCTTCAGACCAATGTTTGTAGAAATTCTAGTATGTCCGTGAGTTGTGACACCGAATTCTGGATAGTAATAGTGACAATATCGGCTATAGTATTTATATATAAAGAGGTTATTTATTTACTTCCGCAATTATGATCACTTGTTTTTAACTTGTTCACTTTTATTCACTGAATCGTAAAGGAAATTGGTTGGTAATACTCTAACGTTGGCTTGCCTAGCAAGTGTGATGTTAGGCGCCATCACGGTCCCGATGGTGGGACTTCCGGGCCGTGACACTTGGGCAGAGAAGAACTATTCTTGGTCTCTATTTTGCCTTTATATTCTTAAGTCCTAGAAGTTATCCTTTTGTGAAAAATAATATCTTTGTACCAATTCTTCGTATTTCTAAACTAGGTTCTTTTTCCTACTTCATAATGGTGTAATACTTTTTTGTTGGGATATATATATATATATATATATATATATATATATATATATATGTATATTATAATACTATCTCAGTTTTAATACATTCTTGGTTTGCCTTTATATTCTTAAGTCCTAGAAGTTATCCTTTTGTGAAAAATAATATCTTTGTACCAATTCTTCGTATTTCTAAACTAGGTTCTTTTTNTATCCGTTTTGTAATGACCCTCTCTTGGAACCCGATCTTTTCTTAGCATTCTTGAGAAACAATTGGCAAAAACATAAGTTTGGGGGAGAGACGAGGAGTTTGAAAGTGATATAAAGGTACAAAGAAGAGAAAGATGACGAAAAGGGAAGGCAAAGAAAAGAAAGAAAGAACAAAAAGAAAAATGCCAAAAAGAAAGTGAATAAAGTGAAGAATTAAAGGGATACAAAGAAAAACAAGAACGAAAGGGCATGTAATAAATAGAGAAGGAGAAAATGATTATCATGACCAAGAAAGAGTGGTTACGTCTCTCTAGTTCTCCCGAGGAAAAAGAAAATGACTCAAAGAGTCGATAAAGTATGAGCCAAAAAGAGAAAATGGAGTGCTTAAGGAAAGATGAACCCATTCTATGTCAATAAATCATACCTTAGTCCAAAAGCTTTAATTACATCCCAAAAAACCCCTACATGATTTCAAGTTGAGTGAGCTTACATTAGTGGTGATTTACATGAGGGGCAAGCATATGGTACTTAAATCTGTACTTGTGACATTTTTTTGAGAGAGATGAACGAACTTTTCACTATCCTTGAATTGAGTGTTACATTCTAAAGTGAGATTTGCTAATGGAGAGTAAAGGAGGAGGAGTTTTTTATCCATAACGACCTACATGAAAGAGCGAGTTTCCTTGATGAATAAAGTCAGCTCTTGATGCTCTAGTGTCACATTAGAACTATTGTACTCAAAAAAGTCAAATCATTGCATTGTTGATAATTCATACGTGCTAAGGGTAATTGTTGGTCCCAATTTATATGTGATTGATTCACCTTAGGCCAGCTGAAATAGTTCTTGTCTTGTGGAAGTGGGAATTACCTTATTTGCTTGAGGATTTTGACTACTTATTTACACTCTTTTACTTTTGTTTTATCTCAAAATTTTTTAAAGGTATTCCCGAAAACTATTGAAATGTGCTTTCTTTCAGGAGTGTTGGAATATGAGCCAAAGAAATGAAATCAACTCAAGAAGGAGTAATTTTGGACAAGGACCATGTCACGACCCAAATCGATGGGCCGCCACGGGCACCACCTGTCACGACCCAACCTTTCCTCCGTTTGGGTATCGTGATGATACCTAGTCTTAGGGACTGGGTAAGCCTAACTCATGCTGAAATACCACAATAATAAATGAAATTTAACAGTCTTGAAGCAAAATCTCTACAAAACTTATAATTCCCAAAACCTGGTAGTACAAGTCATAAGCTCTACAGAGTTTCGCTACAACTTCTAAACACAACCGTATGGAAATAAGTACAACAGTGTGAATATAAATAGGAAGATGACTCCGAAGCCTGTGAACGCAGCAGCAGGACTAACTTGAGTCTCCTCGGCAAGAATCTGCACAGCTACTAGCGAACAATACCTGGATCTGCACACAAAAAAAATGTGCAGAAGTGTAGTATGAGCACACCACAGCGGTGCCCAGTAAGTATCAAGACTAACCTCGGTGGAGTAGTGATGAGGAACAGTCAAGACACCTACTGGTCTAATATACAGAACATGATATTTACATAGAAACTACGCGATACGGCTAACAATACAGTAATTAAAATAAGGAAGGAAAACAGCAAGTACTCAGGGATAACACCGTAAGGAAAACACGGAAAGGTAAGCGAGAATACAACCCAAATCCGGAATAAAAAATACAGTAAAGACAAGTCATAACTCAACAACTCCGATAGTTTTCACCTTAAGTCTTAACCAGCAAGCGTCAATCAAATAGTCAAACCCTCCAAGTGATAAAGGTCTTTCAAAATAAAGGCTTTTCGAATATAATCTTTTCAGATAGATAACCTTCGCATATCAGTCACCCTGTGACACCTCGTCTCATAATCATACAATATGGGTCTCAATACCTGAACCCTAACACTTGGCATCCTGTGCCCTCATCACACCTCCTGATCATACTGACAACTCACGTGCCCCAAAAGAGTCACTCTCACATGGAAGGCAAATAACAAGGGTATGCGTCTATACTCAGAAATCTCAAGGAGTCTCCTATTCGATAAGGGTGATTAACCCTGTGTATGCTTGTGCAAGTGTCCTAACATAGTTCATACCAACTAGTAAGTACAAGGAATAGAACGGACATCACCTATAATGTTTACACAGGGATAGGATCAATGAAAAATCAGCTCAGAACGCAATGATTTTTAACAGGGGATCTCCCAGGATATCGTCCCGTAGACCCAAACGTAAATACTCGGGGATGTCTCAGTATCCTGGGGATCTCTCAGTATCCTCAATATATGTGCTGGGGATCTCTTGGTATCCCGAGGATCTCTTAGTATCCTCAATATGTGTTGGGGATCTCTCGGTATCCGGAGGATCTCTTAGTATCCTCAATATGTGTGCCGGGGATCTCTCGGTACCCCGAGGATCTCTTAGTATCCTCAATATGTGTTGGGGATCTCTCGGTATCCCGATGATCTCTTAGTATCCTCAATATGTGTGCTGGGGATCTCTCGGTATCCCGCACTATAGTCCAAATCAATATATGTGTACAGGGGAATCTCCCGGGTGCAGTCCCGTAGTCCCAGAAGTAAATATGTAGGGGGATCTCCCGGGTGCAGTCCCGTAGTCCCAAAAGTAAATATGCAGGGCGATCTCCCGGGTGCAATCCCGTAGTCCCAAAAGTAAATATGCAGGGGGATCTCCCGGAACACCGATCCGTAGTCCCAAAGTAAACATGCAGCGCAACCAACAGAAACAATAATCACAACACAACAGAAAGCTCGTACATCACGACAACACATAAAACAACAACAAATGACAATAATACAAGGTAAGACAATTAAATCATCTTAAGGACTATAAATCGCAAGGAAACGGAAGAACCAACTCACAAGAAGTAACCACAGAAAAGAATGCTGGCATGAAGGGAACAGTTCAACAACGGAAAAACTAATATATAGCGACGACCCCACACTATACAAGTCAATTACAAGGAAATCAACACGAGTCAAATAGTCCCAAATAAGGGAAAGTCAACAAGGACATAGGTTATCTAACTTCTTTTAAGATTGGACAATTTCGAGGATATTCGAAAATTCAATTAGGGGAAGATGATCTTAGCTTTACTTAAGACTAAACAATTTCAGGAGGGGTAATAATAATTCTCAAATAAGATAAGCAACTATGAAAAGATAGCATGACAATAGGAGAGGCGAAATTCTTCAGTTAAATCAACTAGGAGTCTATTAGGCAATAAGAGTGAATCATGATGCAATTAATTCCAATTAAGCATGTGGAGGTGAAACAAATAAATAGGAAACTCAGTCACGTCAAGAACACATTCCTGCATAGTGAATATAAAGTCCTAAGAACCCTAAAAGGTCAATTTTTCCACAAATAAGTCCGAGCACGCACTCGTCACCTCGCGTACACGAACTACAATCAACATAGAAGACTCAAATCCTAAGAGGAAGTTCCCCACACAAGGTTAGGCAAGATACTTACCTCAAAGACGACACACCGATACTCTAAAATGCACTTCTCGGGTGAAAGATCTCCGGGCGGCTCAAATATAACCAAATTAACTTCACAAATAAAACACATAAGAAACTATTCCGGATCATAAAGTTTCAATCTTTATTGAAATCCAAAAATCGTTCCAAAAGTCGACCCCCGAGCCCGTACCTCGGAACCCAACAAATTTTACAAAAACCGGA
This sequence comes from Nicotiana attenuata, assembly GCF_001879085.1. NCBI lineage: Eukaryota > Viridiplantae > Streptophyta > Magnoliopsida > Solanales > Solanaceae > Nicotiana > Nicotiana attenuata. The sequence continues at coordinate 15,165,562 of NC_031991.1, forward strand.
TGCCCATTCTGGTACGAGTTCAACCATACAAAATTTATCAAATTCCGATACCATTTGGTCCCTCGAATCGCAAATTTTTCATTTTAGAAATTTTCCTCAAAAACCAACTCCTTCCTCAACCCAAAACACATTTTAAATGATAAAAATAAAGATAAAATCATGGAATATGTTAGATTCTAGGTGAAGAACACTTACCCAATCGATTTGCTTGAAAAACCCCAAAAGAAGCTCCCAAATCCGAAGTTTAAAACTCAAAATATGAAGAAAATGGCTAACCCTCGACTACTATGATTCTGCCAGAACTTTCGCACCTGCGACCAACTAAATCGCAGGTGCGCCTGACCAATCGCACCTGCGCTCCACTCCGCTTTTGCGCCCAGGAATCTACTTCTGCGGCATCGCACGTGCATTCCAAATTCTCCGCACCTGCGGAGACTGCCCAGACCACCTCCTCTCGCACCTGCCTTCATCCTTCGCACCTGCGCCCAGGGTCCGCAGGTGCTATTACACCAGAACTCAGCCTCCCCAAAACCATGAAAAATCATCTACGACTTGTCCGAAACACACCCGGGGCTCTTGAGACCCCGTCCAAGCATACCAACAAGTCATATAACCTAACACGGACTCGATCGAGGTCTCAAATCACATCAAGCAACGCCGAAACGACGAATCACACCATGAATCGAACTTAGGAACTTTCAAGTCTTCCAACTTTGGAAACTCGAGCCGAAACCGATCAAATCAACTTAGAATGATGCCAAATTTTGCAGACAAGTCCAAAATGACATAACGGAGCTGCTCCAGCTCTCGGAATCGCATTTCGACCCCGATATTGCAAAAAGTCAACTATGGGTCAAACTTCTCCATTTTTCCAAACCTTAACTTTTCCAATTTTCGCCGAAACGCCTCAAATTATCCTACGGACCTCCAAATCTGAATCCGGATACGAAGCTGTTGAGATCACCCAAAGCCCATTCCGGGGCCGTTTACTCAAAAGTCCAATTTCGGTCAAATTCTCACCGTTCAAGCTTCCAAAACTAGAATCCTTCTTCCAATTCGACTCCGAATCATCCGTTAACTGAATTCAATCATGCACGCAAGTCGATACACATAATGTGAAGTTGTTCTAGACCTTACGCCGCTGAATGGAGCTTAAATTCTCAAAACGACCGGCCGGGTTGTTACATCCTCCCCCTCTTAAAACCAACGTTCGTCATTGAACGTGCCAAGATTCGCCTCGAAGTCCTAGAATCATTGAATGCACACTTCCAGCATACACCCGCGGGGTGATCCCACGTCACCCCAATCCACATAAATCTGACGACACCATCTCAATTGAAATTTAGCCTTTCTAGCAATACCAATAAGCCTTAGAGCCAAAATCCCCATCTCCCCTTCATTCCTAAGAGACCCGATTTTAAATCCATATCCGGTATCAGCTTCAACTAGCTACAACCACTTATGCCTAACCCCACAGAGTACAACCACACAACATACACACTACACATAGGCCTATAATAACATTCCTGATCACAATACTTGCCCGAAATTAAATCTTGCACCGACCATAAGCCTCATATTCGATAGGAACCCGTTTCAAACCTCCACAACACTGACGATGATACAATAACCATGAAAACCATATAACTAACACCCGAATTGCCAAATCACAACTAATACCAACGGGCACACACCCCACAAGCTAAAACTCAAGAAGCACAGAACGAAAATGACTGAATATGGAAAGGGAAACACATAAATGAACTATCAAACAAGTCCGTCAAGCATAAATTTTTCTATCAAAACTAATTTACAAGACAATCTAACAAGAAAGAATTAAAGCATATAAAAGAATCACAAGTATCTCATTCTGATATAACTCCCACCGCGGTATACAGCTCGGTCTCAACACATCAAATCACATGAAACAACGAGGGTCCTGCCCTCAACTCTGAATCTCAAGTAGGGTACACATCAAATCAGTTGGAAACTCTCAATAGATCAGTTCCGTCAACAAAATTACAATACGTACTGGCTCCCACATCGGTGGAGCATAAAATCATGGCTCGTAGCTAAAAATACTCATAAATCACATCAAGCCTACCGAAAAGGACAACAGAAATTTACCACTAGTCTCATAACTCTCAACAAGGACTAGAAACAGACGATAGGCACGACTATCACTCATATAACCTCCCAACAGGGTAATCACATAAACAGAGTGCAAATCATGAAATGCACTCATAAGTGGAGCACAGATAGGGGAACTTACCCCGATAAGATGAACTGAGATGAAATACGGATGGTGCTCCCCCATAACAAACCAAAAGCATACTTGAATGACATCATCTGGTGCAGCGGCCTCAAGCCTACATGTGGAACACATCAACAGGCCGGGCCTCCCCCTCTTGGGCGCCCTCTACTCGCTTGAATACCTCGCTGTGGCACATCGGCCCGAAGTCTGGGCAATCTCTCACCATATGGCTAATATCTCCACACTTGAATCAACCCCTCCACTGACGTGGCTGTGGGGACTGTGCGGCACGGGTACTCTGAGACCCATGAATACCTGAATCACTGAGTAAAGCTTGAAGCGCAAACTGAATTGGCTGACCCACTAAACCTCTCTATGTCGCACCCTGCCTCCAAAATAAGGACCAGCAGATCTCTCCGGTCTACGAGGCCTCCTTGCCTCCCCGTACTCTTTCTCTCTCCTGATCTCGAGCCAGCACGCCCTCCACCCTCCTAGCAATACTCACGGTCTGCTGATACGAAATATCAATCTCCAACTCTCAGCCATGCTAGTCCTGATGCCGGGATGGAGTCACTCAATAAACCGGCGGACCCTCTCCCGAACAGTGAAAACCACGGTCGGCGCATGTCTGGCCAAACACTGAATCTGATGGCGTACTCTGATACTGACATAGTGCCCTGGCGCAACTGCTCAAACTCCGCGCACCATGCAACCCGAAGGAACTGAGGTGCGAACTCTCGCAGGAACATTTCTGAAAACTGAACCATGTAAGTGAAACTGGCTCGGCCGGGCTACCCAACTCATATGCTCGCCACCACTGATAAGCCGCTCCCCTAAGCTGGAACGTAGTAAAAGCAACCCCACTCGACTCAACAATACCCATACTGCGGGGAATACGATGACACTTCTCCAGAAAACCCTGTGCACTCTCTAAAGCCGAACCACTGAATGTAGGAGGGTCACTCCTTCTTGGACCTTGAAATTCTAAGTTGCTCTCCCTCGGATGCTGCTACCCTGACCATGGGCTGAACTGGAACCACAAATTGTGTCGCCATGACGCCTGGAACTTGACCAACGGAAACTCGCTGCTCTGAGTTTGGTCTAGCTGCGGCACGTACTCCTCGTCGGCCTCTGTCTCTGTCTCTAGCGATACCTGCTTCGGAAGCAGCGTCATCGATAACCGCAGCTCGTATCCTCACCGTCGATGAGAGAATGGAAGGATAAAAGTTCAAACTCCAAGATCAATAAGCTCGCATGATAAGAGTGAAGAAAGTGAGATTGTCCTAATAGTCCCGTAGCCTCTCGAAGATAAGTACATACGTCTCCGTACCGATCTGCAAGACTCTACTAAACTCGCTTATGACTTGTAGCACCTATGAACCTAGAGCTCTGACACCAACTTGTCACGACCCAACTTTCCCTCCGTTTGGGTATCGTGATGGCACCTAGTCTTAGGGACTAGGTAAGCCTAACTCATGCTGAAATACCATACTAATAAATGAAATTTAATAGTCTTGAAGCAAAATCTCTACAAAACTTAAAATTCCCAAAACCCGGTAGTACAAGTCATAAGCTCTACAGAGTTTTGCTACAACTTCTAAACACAACCATATGGAAATAAGTACAACAGTGTGAATATAAAATAGGAAGGTGACTTCGAAGCCTGCGAATGCAGCAGCAGGACTACATTGAGTCTCCTCGGCAAGAATCCGCACAGCTACTAGCGAACAATACCTGGGTCTGCACAAAAAAAAATGTGCAGTAAGTGTAGTATGAGCATACCACAGCGGTGCCCAGTAAGTATCAAGACTAACCTCGATGGAGTAGTGACGAGGAACAGTCAAGACACCTACTGGTCTAATATACAGAACATGATATTTATATAGAGACTACGCGATACGGCTAAAAATACAGTAATTAAAATAAGGAAGGAAAACAGCAAGTACTCAGGGAAAACACCGTAAGGAAACACGGAAAGGTAAGCGAGAATACATCCGAAATCACAAATACAGTAAAGACAAGTTATAACTCAACAACTCCGAAAGTTTTCACCTTAAGTATTAACCAGCAAACGTCAATCAAATAGTCAAACCCTTCAAGTGATAAAAGAGAAAATGTTTCGAAATATACTTCATTCAAATAAGTGTTCTTTTTAAAAAGAGTTCATTAAAAATAAAGGCTTTTCGAATATAATCTTTTCAGATAGAGAACCTTCGCATATCAGTCACCCTGTGACACCTCATCTCATAATCATACAATACGGGTCTCAATACCTGAACCCTAACACTTGGCATCCTGTGCCCTCGTCACACCTCCTGATCATACTGACAACTCACGTGCCCCAAAAGAGTCATTCTCACATGGAAGGCAAATAACAAGGGTGTGCGTCTATACTCAAAAATCTCAAGGAGTCTCCTATCCGATAAGGGTGATTAACCCTGTGTATGCTTGTGCAAGTGTCCTATCATAGTTCATACCAACTAGTAAGTACAAGGAATAGAACGGACAACACATATAATGTTTACACAGGGATAGGATCAATGAAACATCAGCTCAGAACGCAATGATTTTTAACAGGGGATATCCCATGATATCGTCCCGTAGTCCCAAACGTAAATACTCGAGGATCTCTCAGTATCCTCAATATATGTGCTGGGGATCTCTTGGTATCCCGAGGATCTCTTAGTATCCTCAATATGTGTTGGAGATCTCTCGGTATCCGGAGGATCTCTTAGTATCCTCAATATGTGTGCTGGGGATCTCTCGGTATCCCGAGGATCTCTTTGTATCCTCAATATGTGTTGGGGATCTCTCGGTATCCCGAGGATCTCTTAGTATCCTCAATATGTGTGCTGGGGATCTCTCGATATCCCGCACTACAGTCCAAATCAATATATGTGTACAGGGGAATCTCCCGGGTGCAGTCCCGTAGTCCCAAAAGTAAATATGCAGGGGGATCTCCCGGGTGCAGTCCCGTAGTCCCAAAAGTAAATATGTAGGGGGATCTCCCGGAACACCGATCCGTAGTCCCATAGTAAACATGCAGCGCAACCAACAGAAACAACAATCACAACACAACAGAAAGCTCGTACATCACCACAATAAATAAAAGAACAACAAATGACAATAATACAAGGTAAGACAAGTAAATCAACTTAAGGACTGTAAATCGCAAGGAAACGGAAGAACCAACTCACAAGGAGTAACCACAGAAAAGAATGCTGGCATGAAGGGAACTGTTCAACAACGGGAAAACTAATATATAGCGATGACCCCACAATATACAAGTCAATAACAAGGAAATCAACACGAGTCAAATAGTCCCAAATAAGGGCAAGTCAAAAAGGACATAGGTTATCTAACTTCTTTTAAGATTGGACAATTTCGAGGATATTCGACAATTCAATTAGGGGAAGATGATCTTAGCTTCACTTAAGACTAAACAATTTCAGGAGGGGTAATAATAATTCTCAAATAAGATAAGCAACTATGAAAAGATAGCATGACAATAGGAGAGGCGAAATTCTTCAGTTAAATCAATTAGGCAATAAGAGTGAATCATGAAGCAATTAATTCCAATTAAGCATGTGGAGGTGAAACAATTAAATAGGAAACTCAGTCATGTCAAGAACATATTCCTACACAGTGAATATAAAGACCTAAGAACCCTAAAAGGCTATTTTTCCACAAATAAGTCCGAGCATGCACTCGTCACCTCGCATACACGAACTAGAATCAACATAGAAGACTCAAATCCTAAGGGGAAGTCCCCCACACAAGGTTAGGCAAGATACTTACCTCAAAGACGACACACCGATACTCTAAAATGCACTTCTCGGGTGAAAGATCTCCGAGCGGCTCAAATCTAACCAAATTAACTTCAAAGCACAAATAAAACACATAAGAAACTATTCCGGATCATAAAGTCTAAATCTTTAATGAAATCCAAAAATCGGTCCAAAAGTCGACCCCCGGGCCCGCACCTCGAAACCCAATAAATTTTACAAAAACTGAATGCCCATTCCGTTACGAGTTCAACCATACAAAATTTATCAAATTTTGATACCATTTGGTTCCACGAATCACAAATTTTTCATTTTAGAAAATTTCCTCAAAAACCAACTCTTTCCCCAACCCAAAACACAATTTAAATGATAAAAATGAAGATAAAATCATGGAATATGTTAGATTCTAGGTGAAAAACACTTACCCAATTGATTTGCTTGAAAACCCCACAAAGAAGCTCCCAAATCCGAAGTTTAAAACTCAAAATATGAAGAAAATGGCTAACCCTCAACTTATATGATTCTACCAGAACTTTCGCACCTGCGACCAACTAAACCGCATCTGCGCAACCGCAGGTCCGCCTGACCAATCGCACATGCGCTCCACTCCGCTTCTGCGCCCAGGGATCTGCTTCTGCGGCATCGCACGTGTGTTCCAAATTCTCCGCATCTGCGGAGACTGGCCAGACCAGCTCCTCTCGTACCTGCGGTTCATCCTTCGCACCTGCGGCGATCGCACCTGCGCCCAGGGTCTGCAGGTGCGATTACACCAGAACTCAGCCTCCCCAAAACCATGGAAAATCATCCGCGACTCGTCCGAAACACACCCGGGGCCCTCGAGACCCCGTCCAAGCATACCGACAAGTCATATAACCTAATGCAGACTTGCTCGAGGTCTCAAATCACATCAAACAACACCGAAATGACGAATCACACCATGAATTGAACTTAAGAACTTTCAAATCTTCCAACTTTGAAAACTCGATCTGAAACCGATTAAATCAACTCGGAATGACGCCAAATTTTGCAGACAAGTCCAAAATGACATAACGGAGCTGCTCCAGCTCTCAAAATCGCATTCCGACCCCGATATCGCAAAAAAGTCAACTATGGGTCCAACTTCTCCATTTTTCCAAACCTCAACTTCAATTTTCGCCGAAAAGCCTCAAATTATCCTACAGACCTCCAAATCTCAATCCGGATGCACGCCTAAGTCCAAAATCACCATACGGAGCTGTACAGAACACCCAAGCCCATTCCGGGGCTGTTTACTCAAAAGTCCAATTCCGGTCAAATTCTCACCATTCAAGCTTCCAAAACTAGAATCCTTCTTCCAATTCGACTCCGAATCATCCGTTAACTGAATTCAACCATGCACACTAGTAGATACACATAATGTGAAGCTTTTCCAGACCTTACACTGCTGAACGGAGCTTAAATTCTCAAAACGACCGGTCGGGTCGTTACAGTAACGACCCGACTGGTCGTTTTGAGAGTTATAGCCCCGTTTCCCCATTTCTGCTTCTCTTTGTGTTATTCAACTATTCTATGATATTTTGGATCAGTTGGTTGGGTCTGGAGTGGATTCGGAGAGGATTTGAGACACTTAGTCTCTTTTGGGAAGCCTTAAGTTTGAAAAGTTGACCGGATGTTGACTTATGTGTAAACGATCTCGAATTTGAATTCTGATGGTTCCATTAGCTCTGTTAGGTGTTTTTGGACGTAGGAGCGCATCCGAAATGTGATTTGGTGGTCCGTGGTAGAATTAGGCTTGAATTGGCGAAAGTTGGAAATTTGGCGATTTTGGTCGGCAGTTGAAAATTTGATATCGGAGTTGGAATGGAATTCTGGAAGTAGGAGTAGGTCTGTAGTGTCATTTGTGATGTGTGTGTAAAATTTCAGGTCATTCAGAGGTGATTTGATCGGTTTCGGCGTCGTTTGCGAAATTTGGAAGTTTAGAAGTTCTTAGGCTTGAATCCGAGGGTAATTTGGTGTTTTGATGTTGTTTTGAGTGTTCCGAAGGTTCGACTAAGTTCGTATGTTGATATATGACTTGTTGGTATATTTGGTAGAGATCCCGAGGGCCTCGGGTTGATTTCGGGTGGTTGACGGAACAAGGTTGGAATTGAGGAATGCTGAAGATTGAACTCAGTTGTCATAACCGCACCTACGGAGTGGGGACCGCAGGTGCGAGCCCGCAGAAGGGGATAAGGGGCCGAGATGCGGCCAAGGCTGAGGTTGGCTGGGAGCCGCAGGTGCGAGTAGTGGAGCGCACCTGCGAGACCGCAGGTGCGAGAATTGGACCGCAGAAGCGGGTTCTGAGGGCATAAGTGAGAACCGCACCTGCGATGGATTTTTTGCAGGTGCAGCGTCGCAGAAGCGATTGTTGGACTGCAAATGCGGAAGTTCTGGGAAGAATGTATAAATTGTGGACTTCGCGAATTTTGGTTCATTTTCCACCATTTTTAGTCGGCGTTGGAGCTTTTGAGAGCGATTTTGAGGAGGAATTCAAGGGTTTATCAGTAAGGTAAGTGGCTTGAGCCCAAATACTCGTATAGGTGATGATTTACAATTGTTTAATCATGTAATTAATGAAGATTAGGGGTGAAAATGAGGGGTTAGTGCTTGGGATTTTGGAGAGTTTGATTTGACGATTGAGCGACCATTTGATGTCGGATTTTGATGAATTTGGTATGGGTAGACTCGTGAGTGAAAGGGCTCTCTAGTTTTGTGATTTTTGTCGAATTCTGAGACGTGGGCCCGGGGGCCGGTTTTGGGTGAATTTCGGGTTTTTGGTCTAAATTGATAGTTTTTCGTGTGGAATTGGTTCCCTGGCCTATGTTGATTGCATTGTATTGATTTTTGTTAGATTCGAGACGTTTGGAGGCCTATTCAGAAGCAAGGGCATCACAGAGTAGGATTTCGGCTTGGCTTGAGGTAAGTAACAATCCAAACTTAGTTCCGAGGGTTCGAAACCCCAAACTATGTGTTATGCGATTAGTATTGAGGTGACGCACATGCCAAGTGACTGGCGTGCGGGCGCGCACTGTGAGAATTGTGGCTTGGTTCATTCCATGGCACCGTTTAGTGACTTTTTCTTGCTGATATACGTGTTTCTATCATGTGATTAAGTAAATGTGCTGTAAATCATGCTAGATGTCATGTTAGGGCTTCACGCCAATACTGTGGAGACCTGAGTGGCCGTTTCTTGCTGTCATCTCATTAGATTCATTGATATTCTGTACTCAGTCTTATTCATGCATATCATATCATGTCTCAGTCTGAGTTGTTATTATTTGGCACATCATATCATTGTTTCGGGCTAGTTTCATGGCATTGTGAGCCCGTGTGTGTGAGACTGGAGAGTGATGATTGAGTGAAGCCAAGAGCCTGATTATGAGTGATAGTTATGGGATCGGGCTGCACACCGCAACAGTTTTGTTGATGATTATGATTGTGCTTGGGCTGTAGGAGCCCCTCTGGAGTCTGTAACATACCCCAGTGAGCGCAGTTGATATTATTGATGGATGGATCTTCCCTGGATATGGATCTTGTCCGAAGTATTTATACCTGGAGATGGATCTTCTCCATAAGGCTGGAATGGCCTTGTTCGGTACCGAATGACTGTTGTCAGTGTTGTTTATATATTCCCGGATGGATCTTCTCGGGGCCGGATGACCATATACAGTACCGAGTGGTTGAGCACTTGAGAGTGGAGGTACATGGTACATTTTCATGCATTTTGTGCATTGGCACGTAGAGATTAGCTGATCTTTATACTTTACATTGTTCAGATTTGTGTTTACTTTACTGCTTGAGCTGGATACCTGTCACGCCCCAAATTCGAGGGACATGACCGGCGCCCGACCGGGTAGCCCCAGCCAAGCGAACCTGGATGCCCTTCCTAACCCACATGTTACCCCATGTTTTCCTTACTCGATTATTCCAAGAATTTGCCAAATAATTAATTAAGAACACTTTTTAATTTACAAAACACATACATACTTACATAATAGTAATGAAATCACCAACTCGTTACCAATGTATGAAAACACGGATCTACATAAGTTTCTAACCCACATCTACTGTCTACGGAGCCTCTAATAGTACAACAGGATAATACAGTATTTGCCGGTAACAAGGCTCTGGATATACCTTACACAAAATCAAAAAAATAAAACTCCGAAAATAAGCGGCCTGACCCACGCAGGGCCCCAAAAGGAAAGGGGCTCACCAAAAAGCTGATGGAGGATGAAGGGGAACTACAATCGGTGGACTGGAGTACCTGCTACAGATCCACCTACAATCATAACACGAATGTAGCGCCCCCGGCAAAAGGGACGTCAGTACATTTGAATTGTACTGGTATGTACGAACAAACTTTGCTCCAAGTAAACTCGAACCATAAGCAAGTAAGTAGCAGTAATAAAAGCGACAATCAAATCCGCAAGGAAGGAACAATTAAGCCAACAGGTATACAATCTCTCCTCCATAAACAAGCATGAATTGAGATGGAAATACAATCAANATAATGGAGTAATCTTTTTTTGTTGGGATAGTTGATGAAGCTTGATATATATATATATATATATTATAATACTATCTCAGTTTTAATACATTCTTGGTTTGAAACTTTCTATTTATATTTTATATTGTGCTATAATGTAACTGTCACAACCCAACTTTCCCTCCGTTTGGGTATCGTGATGACACCTAGTCTTAGGGGCTAGGTAAGCCTAACTCATGCTGAAATACCACAATAAAAAAATGAAATTTAACAGTCTTGAAGCAAAATCTCTACAAAACTTAAAATTCCCAAAACCCGTTAGTACAAGTCATAAGCTCTAAAGAGTTTCGCTACAACTTCTAAACACAACCGTATGGAAATAAGTACAACAGTATGAATATAAAATAGGAAGGTGACTCCGAAGCCTGCGAACGCAGCAGCAGGACTACCTTGAGTCTCCTCGGCAAGAATCCGCACAACTACTAGCGAACAATACCTGGATCTGCACAAAAAAAAAATGTGCAGAAGTGTACTATGAGCACACCACAGCGGTGCCCAGTAAGTATCAAGACTAACCTCGGTGGAGTAGTGACGAGGAACAGTCAAGGCACCTACCGGTCAAATAAACAGTATAATCATAAGTGTTCTTTTTAAAAAAATTAAAAGCTTTTCGAATATAATCTTTTCAGATAGATAACTTTGCATATCAGTCACCATGTGACACCTCATCTCATAATCATACAATACGGGTCTCAATACCTGAACCCTAACACTTGGCATCCTGTGCCCTCATCACACCTCCTGATCATAATGACAACTCACGTGCCCCAAAAGAGTCATTCTCACATGGAAGGCAAATAACAAGGGTGTGCGTCTATACTCAGAAATCTCAAGGAGTCTCCTATTCGATAAGGGTGATTAACCCTGTGTATGCTTGTGCAAGTGTCCTAACATAGTTCATACCAACTAGTAAGTACAAGGAATAGAACGGACATCACCTATAATGTTTACACAGGGATAGGATCAATGAAACATTAGCTCAGAATGCAATGATTTTTAACAGGGGATCTCCCAGGATATCGTCCCGTAGTCCCTAACGTATATACTCGGGGATCTCTTGGTAGCCCGAGGATCTCTTAGTATCCTCAATATGTGCTGGGGATCTCTCAGTATCCCGAGGATCTCTTAGTATCCTAAATATGTGTGTTGGGGATCTCTCGGTATCCCGCACTACAGTCCAAATCAATATATGTGTACAGGGGAATCTCCCGGGTGCAGTCCCGTAGTCCCAAAAGTAAATATGCAGGGGGATCTCCCAGGTGCAGTCCCGTAGTCCCAAAAGTAAATATGCAGGGGGATCTCCCGGGTGCAGTCCCGTAGTCCCAAAAGTAAAAATATGTAGGGGGATCTCCCGATTGCAGTCCCGTAGTCCCAAAAGTAAATATGCAGGGGGATCTCCCGGAACACCAATACGCAGTCCCAAAGTAAACATGCAGCGCAACCAACAGAAACAACAGTCACAACACAACAGAAAGCTCGTACATCACAATAATACATAAAACAACAACAAATGACAATAATACAAGGTAAGACAAGTAAATCAACTTAAGGACTGTAAATCGCAAGGAAATGGCAGAACCAGCTCACAAGGAGTAACCACAGAAAAGAATGCTAGCATAAAGGGAACAGTTCAACAACGGGAAAACTATTATATAGCGACGATCTCACAATATACAAGTCAATAACAAGGAAATCAGCACGAGTCAAATAGTCCCAAATAAGGGCAAGTCAACAAGGACATAGGTTATCTAACTTCTTTTAAGATTGGACAATTTCGAGGATATTCGACAATTCAATTAGGGGAAGATGATCTTAGCTTCACTTAAGACTAAACAATTTCAGGAGGGGTAATAATAATTCTCAAATAAGATAAGCAACTATGAAAATATAGCATGACAATAGGAAAGGCGAAATTCTTCAGTTAAATCAATTAGGAGTCAATTAGGCAATAAGAGTGAATCATGAAGCAATTAATTCCAATTAAGCATGTGGAGGTGAAACAAATAAATAGGAAACTCAGTCATGTCAAGAACACATTCCTACACAGTAAATATAAAGACCTAAGAACCCTAAAAGGCCAATTTTTCCACAAATAAGTCTCAGCACGCACTCGTCACCTCGCGTACACGAACTACAATCAACATAGAAGACTCAAATCCTAAGGGGAAGTCCCCCACACAAGGTTAGGCCAGATACTTACCTCAAAGACGACACACCGATACTCTAAAATGCACTTCTCCGGTGAAAGATCTCCGGGCGGCTCAAATCTAACCAAATTAACTTCAAAGCACAAATAAAACACACAAGAAACTATTCCGGATCATAAAGTCTCAATCTTTAATAAAATCCAAAAATCGGTCCAAAAGTTGACCCCCCGGCCCGCACCTCGGAACCCAACAAATTTTACAAAAACTGAATGCCCATTCCGATACGAGTTCAACCATACAAAATTTATCAAATTCCGATACCATTTGGTCCCTCGAATCACAATTTTTCATTTTAGAAATTTTCCTCAAAAACCAACTCCTTCCCCAACCCAAAACACAATTTAAATGATAAAAATGAAGATAAAATCATGGAATATGTTAGATTCTAGGTGAAGAACACTTACCCAATCGATGTGCTTGAAAAACCCCAAAAGAAGCCTCCCAAATCCGAATTTTAAAACTCAAAATATTAAGAAAATGGCTAACCCTCGACTTATATGATTCTGCCAGAACGTTCCACCTGCGACCAGCTAAACCGCATCTGTGCAACCGCAGGTGCGTCTGACCAATCACACCTGCGCTCCACTCCGCTTCTGCGCCCAGGGATCCGCTTCTGCGGCATCGCACATGCGTTCCAAATTCTACGCATCTGCGGAGACTGCCTAGACCAGCTCCTCTCGCACCTGCACTTCATCCTTCGCACCTGCGCCCAGGGTCCGCATGTGCGATTACACCAGAACTCAACCTCCCCAAAACCATGAAAAATCATCCGCGACTCATCCAAAACACACCTGGGGCCCTCGAGACCCCGTCCAAGCATACCAACAAGTCATATAACCTAACAAGGACTCACTCGAGGTCTCAAATCATATCAAACAACGCCGAAACGACGAATCACACCATAAATTGAACTTAGGAACTTTCAAATCTTCCAACTTTGAAAACTCGAGCCGAAACCGATCAAATCAACTCGGAATGATGCTAAATTTTGCAGACAAGTCCAAAATGATATAACGGAGCTGCTCCAACTCTCAGAATCACATACTGACCCCGATATCGGAAAAGTCAACTATGGGTCAAACTTCTCCATTTTCCAAACCTCAACTTTTCCAATTTTCGCCGAAATGCCTCAAATTACCCTACAGACCTACAAATCGGAATCCGGATGCGCGCCTAAGCCCAAAATTACCATACGAAGCTGTTGAGATCACCCAAAACCCATTGCGAGGCCGTTTAATCAAAAGTCCAATTCCGGTCAAATTCTCACCGTTCAAGCTTCCAAAACTAGAATCCTTCTTCCAATTTGACTCCAAATCATCCGTTAACTGAATTCAACCATGCACGCAAGTCGATACACATAATGTGAAGTTGTTCTAGACCTTACACCGCTGAACTGAGCTTAAATTCTCAAAATGACCGGCCGGGTCGTTACAGTACCTTACTCAACCGAGTACCAACATAACGTATCTTTCATATCATTCTATCACAGGTAAATGAACCGGAGTAAAGCATGAGGAAATAAAAACTTATACATATGAAGTACGGGCCTATAAGGCCAGCATAATTCTTTATATACTCGAAACATAGGCCGACAAGGCCATAAAAGTATCCGTATACATGACATTTGTCTACAAGCCTCTAAGAATACATAACATCATAAAGGTCGGGACAGGGTCGCGCCATACCAATCAATACATGTACTAATCATACTGACCAAAGAAGCAACTCCGAGCAAATGGAGCGCACCAACACCTTCCGCTGAGCTGATTGCCTACTTGGAGGACTCTCGACCTGTCACGACCCAAACTGGAGAGCCATGACTAGCACCCGGCCATACTTGCCGAGCACCAACGTACATTTTATCTAACCTTCTTTAAGATCTTTTAGGGCCGACGAGATCAATATAAATGGTAGACATGAATCATGGACAACCAACAATAAAAGATGATGGCATGAACATATATAACATGGGATGACCAGACAATCAAGAAACTATATATAAGGTACGAGCTACCACGCTACCATGAAAGACAATACAACAAAAACCAGCCGACAAGGCATACCAAACTATACATGAGTCGACACCTGTCTATGAGCCTCTAAGGGAACATAAGTGCTGCAACATTGCCAGAACAGGGCCCCGACATACCCATAATATCTATAACAAAAATGCATACCAAGACCATGGCAAGTCCGAAAAAGGGATCTCGCCAATCACCGCTGAACTGGACAGCCTACTATGGTGGGGGAGCTACGCCTGCCTGTCTATCAGGACCTGCAGCACGACATGCAGCATCCACAAATAAAAGGATGTCAGTACGAATAAAGTACTGAGTATGTAAGGCAGGGAACAATAAGTACGAACAGTAATGTAAGCAGGGATAGAGAATATACAACTTATAACATCTAGGTACCTCTGAAGGCTACTGACATGAAATGCATGATACATATGTATATATGCATAAACTTTTAAAACATACGCCTCTGTGGGCATCATCATCATCATATCTTACCCGGCCGTAATAGGCTCAGTAAAAACGTACCCGGCCATCATAAGGCTCGGTAGAATCGTACCCGGCCACGTGGAGCTCGGTAAAACCCAACTGATCAGTGGTTGCACAATAGGTGCCGTACCCGGCCGACTATAGCGCGGCTCGGTAGAGTAAAATAGATACATCTATATAATGCATGCTCGACTCATGGAATCACGTTCTAAACCTTTCAGAGTGACGTAAGGTTGATATCCTCTGTACACGTTATTAGGACTAACTCTTCACTATGAACCTTATAAGAATCAGGAAGTACCAACAACATTGATAACATAAGAATAAGAAAAGCAACATCAACATCAATCATTCCATAAGAGGGGAAACCATGTAAGTACTGCTAGCTTCTAAGAGTAGAGTATCTTTGGAAGCTCGGTCATTACATTATGTATGGTCGGAGTCGTACAAAAGAAGGAAAGGGATAGCTCACATACCTTGTATATACTGCCCCAATCTCAAGCTATGCAATTTTCACGACTCCTCAGTCTACAATAAGATAAACGATACTATAGTTATCGTTCAAGCGTCATA
This sequence comes from Nicotiana attenuata, assembly GCF_001879085.1. NCBI lineage: Eukaryota > Viridiplantae > Streptophyta > Magnoliopsida > Solanales > Solanaceae > Nicotiana > Nicotiana attenuata. Next base: position 15,181,452 of record NC_031991.1, read on the forward strand.
ACTATTATGTATCGACCACAACCTATTGTACGATGAAACGGATAGCACCTCCCCTATATATATGACTTCACACAATTCCAAACAATCACCAAACAGCTCAAACAACATCAATAATAATCATATTGAGCCTCCCAAAACAGTCCACGCACAACCTAATCATTGCATACATACGACGGCCACCGTAGTCGTGTCAAACGGCCCGCAAATGTTACGAAGAACTATCAGCCCACAACCCTAAATCTATATGGTGTTTCTCCACACCCTTCCTCCTCCAAAACTCCACAAAACAGTAGTAAAACACGCAGCCCAACAGCAACACAAAACAGTCTGTTACAAGTGAATAACTCGAACTCACGGCTTCCGATCACCGTCCCGTGAGTTCTTACATGTATAGAACGAATTAACATGAATTCACAGCAGAAAAAATGTATGAAAGAGAGCATTAAACTCACCTTACTTGTTGGATAACTCAGCCCTTCCCTTGGTTCTTCAAACTCTAGGTTTTACCCCCAATTAGAACTTGAAAGAGAGGGAAAATCGATTAGGGTTTGTGGATAATATTTGGGAGGAAGTTTGCAGGGGTTTAGTTCTGGTTATTTGTGATATATAATGAGGGTTATATTGCAGGAGACAACCCTTCAAATGGGCTCTTTGGACGACCCGAAATTTCCTATTTTTGGGCTATCATTTAACCAAGTAGGTGACACGCCTACTTGTCACCTAGCAGCTTGTGCAGTCTCGCAAAAATGCCTATATCTCTCTACTCCGATGTCGTATCGATGAACGATTTAATGTGTTAGAAACTAGACTCATAGATCTTTAATCTGGTGGGTAGATCACCCTGTAATTCCTTGTGAATTGGGAGAAAATCTTGGTAACATTTGACTTAATGTTTAAGTAAAATTATGAACCTAAGTTGCGACAACTTTTGTCGACCTTTGTTTTATAACTCGTTTGACTTCAAGACTTATGATACGGATATTATATGATTCAAATACCTTAAAATAAGACCTCTTGAGTGCATTAAGCACCTCTAGGTTTACCCAAAAATACGGCCGACAACGTCCTTGATTCGCTTAACTTCTAATACTTGTTAACCACCCTTATACACCTTTGTATCATTTAATACCAATATAATTAACTTCTTATCATCTTAAAGATAATCTCTTCATGGATTTACGTAGACTACCTTATGGCATGAACTGACGTACGTGAATATGGGTTGTAACACCCTCCCCCCCTTAGGAACATTCGTCCTTGAATGTAAGGGTTTATGGGGAGCCCAAATCATCCTGGATTCCAACAGAAATTTCNCATGAACTAACGTATGTGAATATGGGTTCGTAACACCCTACCCCCCTTAGGAACATTCGTCCTCGAATGGTAAGGGTTTATCGGGGAGTCCAAATCATCGTGGATTCCAACGGAAATTCCCGATCAATTTTCCCCTATAAAATGGTACTAGCAAAACTTGCAAGCAGTTAAGCCCAACGTATGGCCTCACAAGGCTACACAAAGCATTATGGACATGTACATTATCTGCATATCACCATTTTGTATTAAGGAAGAGTATTTTCAAGTTATTGCTTACCTCATAGAGCCGTTTCACCTTCCAATGTATCCTGCGTTCCACCAGCATCCTTGTTATCTTCATTCTGGAATAGGTAAGGGTATTTATACCTCATCTCCTCTTCCGCTTCCCATGTCATTTCTTCCATATTCTCGTTCCTCCACAATACTTTGACAGAAGCTACATCTTTTGTTCTCAGCTTGCGGACTTGTCGATCTAATATAGCCACTGGCACTTCATCATATGATAGATCCTCTGTAACTTGTACATCTTTGATAGGGACAACTCGAGAAGGGTCTCCAATACATTTCCTCAACATAGATACATAGAATACCGGATGGACAAATTCCAATTCGAATGGCAATTCTAACTCATAAGCAACCTGTCCAATTCGTCGAAGAATTTTGTACGGACCGATATACCGTGGACTCAGCTTACCCTTCTTCCCAAAACGCATAACACCCTTCATCGGCGAGATCCTCACGAAAACCCAATCACCAACCTCAAACTCCAGATCATGATGTCGGACATCAGAATAAGACTTTTGCCTGCTTTGTGCCGTCCTCAATTGCTCCTGTATCACTTTCACCTTCTCAATGGCTTGGTGAATCAAATTTGGCCCATATAATTCTGTTTCACCGACTTCGAACCATCCAACTAGTGATCTACATCTCCTCCCGTATAGTGCCTCGTATGGGGCCATTTTAATACTGGAATGGTAGCTATTATTGTAGGCAAATTCTATGAGTGGAAGATGATCATCCCAATTCCCTTTAAAATCTGGAACGCATGCTCGTAGCATATCTTCAAGTGTCTGAATGGTACGTTCAGCCTGTCCGTCAGTCTGCGGATGAAATGCAGTGCTGAGATTCACTTGTGTGCCTAAACCCTTCTGAAATGACCTCTAAAAGTTAGCCGTAAATTGAGCTCCTCGGTCTAATATAATAGATATTGGTACACCATGAAGCCTAACAATCTCCTTGATATACAACAACAACAACAACTACCCAGTATAGTCCCACAAGGTGGGGTACGGGGAGGGTAATACGTACACAGGCCTTACCCCTACCCGAAAGGGCAGAGAGGCTGTTTCCAATCGACCCTCGGCTCAGGAAAAGGAAAAGGAAAACAAAAACAAAAGACAAAAAGCAAAAGAGCATTAGTAACTCCATAATCTTCAGCCGTGTAAGTTGTCTTAACTGGCAGAAAATGGGCACATTTTTAAGTCGATCAACTATCACCCAGATGGAGTCAAACTTATGATAAGAGCGAGGTAATCCAATAATGAAGTCCATATTAATCACCTCCCATTTCCAGGTCGGAATCTCTATATTCTGAAGCAATCCACCAGGTTTCTGATGTTCGATCTTTACTTGTTGACAATTAGGACACTGGGCTACAAATTCTGCAATAGACTTCTTCATGTTATCCCACCAATACTGTTCCTTAATGCCATGATACATCTTTGTCGAGCCGGGATGGATGGAATATCGGGATTGACGAATCTCAATCATAATCTTCTCTCGCAACCCTACCACATTAGGCACACATAGTCGACCCTGGTATCTTAGTGCCCCATCTCTTCCGATCTCAAAAGCCGTAATTTTACACTGCTGAATGCTCTCTCTCCATCGTACTAAGATAGGATCTTCATATTGTCGTGCTTTTACCTCAGCTACCAAAGATGATTCTGATGTATTCTGTACAGTAACACCTCCGTCATCAGAGTCTAACAATCTGATTCTCATATTGGCTAGCTGATGAAGCTCTTTAGTCAACCCCCATCTACCTGCCTCAATATGTACTAAGCTTCCCATTGACTTACGGCTGAGAGCGTCTGCCACAACATTGGCTTTACCGGGATGATACAATATCTCGACGTTGTAGTCTTTCAGTAATTCAAGCCACCTACGCTCCCTCAAATTCAACTCTTTCTGCTTGAAGATGTATTGTAAACTCTTGTGATTTGTGTAGATGTCAACATGGACGCCATATAAGTAGTGCTGCCATATCTTCAAAGCATATATTATTGAAGCCAATTCCAAATCAATGGGTTTGGATAATTATTTTCCATGCTTCTTCAATTGTCTTGATGCATAAGCAATCACCTTCCCACGTTGCATCAATACGTACCCCAAACCTATACCTGAGGCATCACAATATACCACATAATCTTCTGGTCCTTCAGGAAGAGTGAGCACTGGTGCGGATGTCAATCGATTCTTCAACTCCTGAAAACTTCGTTCACAAGCATCAGACCACTGAATTTAGTAGCTTTCTGTGTTAACTTAGTCAATGGTGCTGATATAGAGGAAAACCCTTCTACAAATCGCCTATAATATCCTGCTAACCCCAGGAAGCTGCGGACTTCTGATGGTGTTGTAGGTCTCGCCAATTCTTTACTGCATCGATCTTCTGAGTGTCGACACTAATACCCTCTCTTCAGATATCACATGGCCAAGGAATGCTAACTTGAGTTCAGCTAGAATTCACATTTGGAGAGTTTAGCATATAACTTACGAATCCTGAAGCATCTATAATACTATTCGCAAGTGGCCCGCTATGTTTCCGCCTCCGAAGGAGAATACACCAAAATGTCATCAATGAATACGATCACGAACACAATCAAGATAGGGCCTGAATACAGTATATTCATGAGATCATAAAGTACTGGGGATTTGTATCCCCGAACGACATCACCAAAACTCAAAGTGCCCCATATCTTGTCCGGAAGGCCGTCTTTGGAATATCCTTCTCCTTAACCCTCACCTGATGATACCCTGAACGTAACTCAATCTTGGAGAAATACTTAGCACCCTGGAGTTGGTCAAACAAGTCGTCAATCCTTGGAAGTGGATACTTGTTCTTTATAGTAAACTTATTCAACTGTCGATTGTCGATACACATCCGTAACGATCCGTCTTTTTTCCGAACGAACAGGATTGGCGCACCCCAAGGTGAAGTGCTAGGCCTAATGAAGCCCTTATCCAGCAAGTCCTTCAACTGCGCCTTCAACTCTCGCAACTCTGCCGGGGCCATTCTGTATGGAGGGATAGAGATCGGTTGAGTGTCAGGAAACACATCAATGCTAAACTCAATCTCCCTTTCAGGAGGATGGCCTGGGAGTTCATCTTGGAAAACATCTGGAAATTCATTGACCACGGGGATTGATTGTAGAGTAGGCGGCTTCGCCTCCGCATCCCTAACGCGAACGAGATGATAAATGTAACCTTTTGAGATCATCTTCCTTGCCTTAAGATAGGAAAAAACCTACCTTTCAGCGTAGCAATGTTCCCCTTCCATTTAATGACGGGTTCACCAGGAAACTCAAACCTAACCATCTTCGTACGACACTCAACATTTGCATAGCATGAAGCCAACCAGTCGATCCCCATTATCACATCGAAATCAACCATTTCTAACTCAAATAAATTTGCCGAGGTTTGACGACTACAAATCATCACTGTGCAACCTCTATATACCCTCTAGCAATCACAGAATCTCCTATCGGAGTAGATACCGCAAGTGGTTTACTTGTCAATTCAGGTTCAACGCCAATCTTATTAGCCACAAAGCGTGTAACATATGATAATGTGGATCCCGGATTAATCAACGCATATACATCATAAGAAAACGCAGAAAATATACCTGTAACAACATCTGGAGATGACTTGAGATCCTGTCGACCAACTAGAGCATAGGTTCGATTTTGAGCACCACTCGAACTCTACACTGCACCTCTACCTCTACATTGACCTGTCGACTGCTGAAAACCCCGTGCTGGAGGTCGAACTGATGAGGAAGAACCAGACACAGATCCAGTCGGCTGAGCCATACCACCACCTCTTCTGTTAGGACAATCCCGTATCATATGGCCAGGTTGTCTGCAAGAATAGCACGCATCAGAACCTCGACGGCACAGTCCAACGTGGTCCTTGCCGCACTGATCACAACATGGTGTTGGGGGTCTCGTCTGACTAGTATCCCTGTGATGTTGCAAGCCTGATGCCCGCGAACTCTGAACTGGACCAGAATAGGCAAATTGATCATATCGAGGACTCTGAAACTGTTAAAGAGCACTAGCTACAGGTGGCACCGATCTCTTCGAAGACTGGGGCCTGACGATGCCTCTGAAGTCATCAGAATACCCTGCAAATCTTGCCCTCTTATGCTGGCCCCTATCCTGCTCCCTATCTTCCATCTGCTGGCGCTTACGATCCTCTAGGGTCTGGGCATAAGCCTGAATATGGGAAATATCCATGCCCTCCACCAAGGAGGCTGTCGTACACTCATTTATCAGATGTGGTCCCAACCCGTTCACGAACAGATGCACCCTATCACTCATCTCGGCCACCATATGGGGAGCATACCTTGCCAAAGAATCAAACTGCATACTATACTCTCGCACACTCATATTACCTTGTCGAAGGTTCAAGAACTTATCAGCTCTAGCTCGTCATATCTCAACTGGCAAGTAGTGACGAAGAAAGGCCTCAGAAAATTCCTTCCACACAGCTGGAGGAGCGTTCGAACCCCTAGATCTCTCCCAACTATCATACCAAAAAACCGCTAAATCCCGTAACTGATAAGAAGCCAACTCTACTGTCTCCATATCACTAGCATGCATAACCCGCAGTGTACGATGAACCTGGTCAATAAAAGTCTGCGGGTCCTCCTTGGGGTCTGATCCGGTAAACATTGGAGCGTCTAGATTAATAAATCACGAACTCTCGTACTAACCGGTTTATCAACAACACCGATATTCTGCCTTTGAGCCTGAGCAGCTACCAAGTTAGTCAACAACTGCACCGCATTCCGCATATCCTGGTCTAGTGCCAAACGGCGGAACTGGTGGTGCTGGGCGCCTCCTAATATCCTCTGGAGGAGACAGAGTAGATGAGGTATGAGACGGCATCTCACTTTGAGCCTCACTTTGGCCTGCTCTGGATTGGGGCACCTGACTGGTACCCTCTCCCGCAGCTGTATCAAGCCGTCTACGAATTGTTTCCTTCCTAGTCGAAGGCATCGCCGAAAGAAAACAAGTTGAATATTAGAGACAAACACTTACGACTCAACTCTACGCACGATCTAGATTCAGGAAGAAGGTAACAACCCTAGATGTCATGTAGCCTCCTGATTATAAATGTGGTGCGCTACACATCCATAATCAAGACTCTACTAGACACGTCTCATAGACAATCCCTAGGACAGACTTGCTCTGATACCAAGTTCGTCACGACCCAAACTGGAGGGCCATGACAAGCACCCGGCCATACTTGCCGTGCACGACATGGATCATGGACAACCAACAATAAAAGATGATGGCATGAACATACATAACATGGGATGACCAGACAATGAAGAAACTATATATAAGGTACGAGCTACCATGCTACCATGAAAGACTATACAACAAAAACCAGCCGACAAGGCATACCAAACTATTCATAAGTCGACACCTGTCTATGAGCCTCTAAGGGAACATAAGTGCTGCAACATTGCCGGAACAGGGCCCCGACATACCCGTAATGTCTATAACAAAAATGCATACCAAGACCACGGCAAGTCCGAAGAAGGGATCTCGCCAATCACCGCTGAACTGGACAGCCTACTATGGTGGGGGAGCTGCGCCTGCCTGTCTATCAGGACCTGCAGCACGACATGCAGCGTCCACAAATAAAAGGACGTCAGTACGAATAAAGTATTGAGTATGTAAGCAGGGAACCATAAGTACGAACAGTAATGTAAGCAGGGATAGAGAATATACAACCTGTAACATCTAGGTACTCTGAGGGCTACTGACATGAAATGCATGATACATATGTATATATGCATAAACTTTTAAAACATACGCCTCTGTGGGCATCATCATCATCATATCCTACCCGGCCGTAATAGGCTTGGTAAAACGTACCCGGCCATCATAAGGCTCGGTAAAATCGTACCCAGCCACGTGGAGCTCGGTAAAACCCAACTGATCAGTGGTTTCACAATAGGTGTCGTACCCGGCCGACTATAGCGCGGCTCGGTAGCGTAAAATAGATACATCTATATAATGCATGCTCGACTCATGGAATCACGTTCTAAACCTTTCAGAGTGACGTAAGGTCGATATCCTCTGTACACGTTATTAGGACTAACTCTTCACTATGAACCTTATAAGAATCAGGAAGTACCAACAACATTGATAACATAAGAATAAGAGAAGCAACATCAACATCAATCGTTCCATAAGAGGGGAAACCATGTAAGTACTGCTAGCTTCTAAGAGTAGAGTATCTTTGGAAGCTCACATTATGTACGATCGGAGTCGTGCAAAAGAAGGAAAGGATAGCCTCACATACCTTGTATATACTGCCCCAATCTCAAGCTATGCAATTTTCACGACTCCTTACTCTACAATAAGAGAAACGATACTATAGTTATCATTCAAGCGTCATAACTGTTATGTATCGACCACAGCCTATTTTACGATGAAACGGACAGCACATCCCCTATATATATGACTTCACACAATTCCAAACAATCACCAAACAGCTCAAACAACATCAATAATAATCATTGTTGATACCCAATTTTTTCCTATGTATTTTTGTACCCAAAATACTTCCAAAATAGCATATGTGTCCATATATAAGCACACCCATGAGTTTTGATATTTTTCATGATTTTTAAACCAATTTATTGCCTGTTTTAATACCACAAAAATCCAAAATTATTCCCAAATTATTATTTTTGGTGTGTAACTTATTTCATTCTCATGTTTACACCAAAATATAAGTAAGGTAATTTTTGCATATTTTTTACAAATTCATTTGGCATTTTTAAAGCTAAATTGCATATAATTGCAATCATAGCCTATCTTGTAATTTTTAGCATTTTATAATTATAAAATTAATCCCAGCATTTTTAAATTAATATTTATTTACCCAGTACTCTTCATTTACTTTTAAAATTGTGTTAGTATTTTATAAAAAATTAAAAAAGGGAAAATTGGCTATTTACGATTTAGCCCCAATGCATTTCAATTATGGCCAAATTGATAACCCAATTCAGCCCCAATTTGAGCCCAAATCACCCCAGCCCAATTACCCAATCAACCCGACCCAGTACCCATTAAATCAAACCCGCCCGCTTTCTTTTAATCTGAGCCGTTGATCATTTTTTATCAACAGCCCAGACCTCCCCTTTCCTTTTTTTAATTTCAAACGACCCCAAACCCTACCCCATTCCTCACAATACGCCGCCTCTGAATCCTCCTCTTTTCTCAACTCTCTCTCAACTCACCTCAAACCCTAGCCGCTGCCTCTCACCGAAACCCTAATCATGGCTTCCCAGACTCATCGGAGGCCTATACCGGCCTCCCATGGCTTCTATGCGCTCATCTCTGAGGTCCTATGACCAGATCTTGAAGGGGTCTCGACCAAGCCGTTGCTCGATGGCTGTTCTCCGGTCGCCTTCAACCTCTGTCCGGCCAGCCATGGCCATTCGAGCTCGATCTTCGACTATCCTGCCTAGATCTGGAGTTTCCAAAGCCTTTCTCATCGCCTGGGTTTCTTATGAAACCCTAGCTCTAAGGTTCCTTCTATTTATTTCTTAGATCTGCTCCAAGATCTATATGTGTTTGAACGTTATGAGCATGTTTCTCAAAGTTTCCCCAATTTTTTGCTTTCAAAACTCTATGTTCTTTTAACTATGGTTTTAGGTTAAGTTATTTCGAAGTTCCTCTCTTATTCTTGGCATGTTTCTGACTTTGTTTGTTTGTTTTCCTTATCTGAGTAAGCATGTTGAAAACCCTAATTTTGTGATTGTTGGAGTCTGTTTGTTAAGATTTCATTCGATTCATACGCTGATCATCTCTAGGTTTGTTTGATGTTGCAAACCCTAATTTTGGGAATTTATTCGAGTTCATGAGCCTATCTGTCTGATTTACTGAAAACCCTAATTTTTAAGGGTTTCACTTGGGACTCTGAAATTGCTTGTTGTTTCACCTGTTTGTCGTCTCTAAACTCAACTGATTTGAAAACCCTAGTCTCTTTGGGAGGCTATTCAAAGTCCTGTGAGGTTGTTTGTGCATGCTTGTATGTTTGAAATTATTCAACTTGATGCCTTGTTTCTATAGGTTCTACGCTTGTGATTCTCACTCGACTCTCTGCATGTTTTCGACTCCTTCTCTCTCTATTACATCTTGAAGCCTAACTAACATGCTTTGAATGTCTGCTCTATGCTATTGCTGCATGATGTTTCTTTTGCCATAACTTAGCCTCACATGTCTGCTATTTGTGCATGCATTATATACTGAGTACCTCCTGTGATTTATTTAACTCGAAATTGATTTCAAAAAACTTTTCCTTCCTTGAGATCCTGATTTTACTAGCCTGTCAAAGTCTAATTGATTCCTTTTCCTTTGATTGGCCCCACTGAATCTTTCCAAAAATAATTTCAAATCCTGTACTTAGACTTAATTGCCTATTGTATGACTTTACTGTTTCTTTTATGGCAACAGCCATTCTGCTTGCAAGGCTGGTTCTCCTTTCCTTATTTGGATATGGTTAGTATCCGTTTGAATAAGAATTCCCTGATTAAAGGGGAGTCTTATACTAATTGATTCTGATTTGTGACCATGCCATATTTGTGTTAGATTTGTACTTGTTACCTTATTTCTCTACACGTTTTCAAAGCTATAAATATCTCCTCCCTTTTCTTTGAACACACGAACACAGAACGCAATCGGAGTCCATAAGTCACTCTCACTTAAAAACTCTTTCTCTTTTACTTGTGCTGCTGTGGACTTTGTTTACTCTACTTTCTCCTGCGCTCTTTTGCTTCTCTACTGGTATGTCTCAGTTAGTTTACATGTCTCCACCACAATGTGTTTACTTCTGCCCACTTCTGTCCAATTCTTTCAGTTGACATTTGTTTCTAGCATATTGTAACATGTTCCCCCCTTTCCTTTGTAATTCAGTATTTAAATTATGTATGCATCCTGTCAGTTGTTTGTCATGAATTTGATACTTTATGAATCCCAAACCCTCATACCCCTTTATAGGCGAGTTATGGTTCGGGGCATGACAACACTCTAATATTGTTGTCCATGATTCTGGATTGGATTCTTTGAATCCCAAACTCAATCAGTTCCCATTCCCTTTCCCCCTTTATGTGTTATTGAGCTTTAGACTTGGGTCTGGCAGTGTCCTAATCACTGTCCAGACTCTGGTCAACCTTCAAGGGTCTGCTCTTAATGTGTTTGACCAAGCAGGTGGTCGGGGGTGTGCCAGCCTACTTTGTAGCTTGGTATGACCACCACCTGTCATGGCTCCCCAATTCCCCTTTACTTTGCACTTACTCTTAGCTATAAGTTCTGCCCCTCTCTTGCAAGCCATGCTTTGGGACCCCCGAGCTCCATCTGAACTTGGATGCATGAGAGCCAGCTCTTCCACACTGCACTATTCTAATTCTGGTAGTATCCTGGGTGTAAGCAATGCCTGGAATCCCTAAGATTCCTTGGAACTTTGAAGCACCTTGGATAAAGAGAAGGCTTTGGAAATCTGGATCCCGGAAGTGGCTCAATCGCATGTTATTAGACATTAAGGTTGAATTAGGCTACTCGGATCCGCTGTTAGCTTTTGATGTATCCTTTAATTTCCAGTTTTATTCATTAGGTTGTAATAATTTTGTATGAAACTCGGGGAGTATAGTAAAAGGGTGTGGGAGGGGTCTTTACTTTTCTTGTATCCCTGGGGTAGAAATCATGAATTAGGATTTTATTCAAACTAGAAATCCTACCTATAGGGTCTTTAATACTGATTCAATCACATAGAGACCATGCCTATAGGATTTAACGCTTAACTTTACCGCAAAAATCACCTAGAAAGCATGTCTATAGGATTTAACATTCATGTTCTGTAATGACACATATAGAGATCATGTCTATAGGCTCTTGGATTTCTGCATATATAAATGTCATTAGGCAAACCGTTTATAGGCTTAATAACAAAGTTGCATATAGACATCATGTGTATAAGACTCTTATTGATATCAGGAAAGGGTGTTAAAATCAGTAAACATATAGAAAGCACGCCTATAGGAAACCTCGTCTTTAATAGCATCATTCGTTCTTAAACAGTATCGATTGCTGGAACTAGTGTCTTTATTAAAACTGGTAATTTTCTACTTCTGAAGCCCGCTAAAATTGGTAAACCTTTTTCCTATAGCCAATCTGCACTCCCCCGAAACTCGTAAACCTTTTAATCAGTCTACATCTTTTCTGAAATAACTGGTAACTCTTTTCTAAAAATCGGTTTGCATCTTTTCTCTTTGTTTAAACTGATAATTTTTTATTTTTTTTTTAAATCAACTTGCATCTTTTCTGAAACTATTGGTACCTCTTTGCATCTTTTTCCTGAAATTAATAGATCCTACGCCTAGGTTTTTTATTTCAACTCATAAACAAGGGTTGGCTAATTAATGAATTGGGTCAGTCCCTGACAACTGTATCCGAGTTGCCTAATGCAGACTCTCTGTTTAAATACATGTGTTGAACCAGTCCGCTCGCTGCTTAATTTAATCTAAGACCAGATCAATATTTGTCAAGGCATGCTAAACTAAATGATTGTTTGACTTCTGGGGTTAATTTGAGCCTTGTATGCTTGCTTGTCCTCCCCTTTTACTTGATACTTGTTTTGAATGTCGAGCTAGAATTTTATCCTTTAAACTCTACAAAGGCCCCCATCCCTTTCTTCCCCTTTAGGATTAGAAGTCCTAATACCCCAGGACTAATAGGATTGGGACAGGTAGTAGCATGCGATAAGTAAACGATACTGTTCCGCGCTTTAATACCTTAACAGGGTGGGAAGGATAGACATGGAGATGATGATTACACGTTAACACTCCGTGTACAATTGAGTACCAGTGTTGTGCGAATGATCCATGTAATGTATAAACCTAGGACCCTTTTCTCCTTCTTTATTAGTTTAATAAAATTTTCTGAATCTTTAAAGCTATTGCATTTTTAATTCCTACTTCTCGCATGATCTTTTCGGATTATTTGCACTAAGTACGTGACCTTTTTCTCCACTTGCACGTTTTTTACAAAATTGCTCCTTTAAAATTCAGCACTTCTTTTAACCTTTTGTGCTTCTTGTACTTATTTATTTTTTACATCTAAAGTCACAATTGTAGCATGGCCGGGAACCACACTAGTGGATCTTGAGGGGTGCCTAACACCTTCCCCTCGAGATAATTTCAAGCCCTTACCCAAAACTCTGGTATGCATCTTTAATTCTTCTAAAAGTGACCTAATGCACTATAATCATTAGGTGGCGACTCTCCGAACTCTCAAAAAATCCAATTCCCAAAGTGGAAAAAGAGTTGTCTTCCCAAATGTCGTGAACCCGAGTCCGCGAGGAAAAAGGGGGCGTCGACAATCATATTGAGCCTCCCAAAACAGTCCACGCACAACCTAATCACTTCATACATATGACGGCCATTGTAGTCGTATCAAACGACCCGCAAATGTTACGAAGAACAATCAGCCCACAACCCTACATCTATATGGTGTTTCTCCACACCCTTCCTCCTCCAAAACTCCACAAAATAATAGTAAAACACGCAGCCCAACAGCAACACAAAACAGTCCACAAAATAGTCTGCTACAAGTGAATAACTCGAACTCACGGCTTCCGATCACCGTCCCGTGAGTTCTTACATGTATAGAACGAATTACCATGAATTCACAGCAGAAAAAATGTATGAAAGAGAGCAGTAAACTCACCTTACTTGTTGGATAACTCAGCCCTTCCCTTGGTTCTTCAAACTCTAGGTTTTACCCCCAATTAGAACTTGAAAGAGAGGGAAAATCGATTAGGGTTTGTGGATAATTTTTGGAAGGAAGTTTGCAGGGGTTTAGGTCTGTTTATTTGTGATATATAATGAGGGTTATATTGCAGGAGATAACCCTTTAAATGGGCTCTTTGGCCGACCCGAAATTTCCTATTTTTGGGCTATCATTTAACCAAGTAGGTGACACGCCTACTTGTCACCTAGCAGCTTGTGCAGTCTCGCAAAAATGCCTATATCTATCTACTCCGATGTCGTATCGATGAACGGTTTAATGTGTTAGAAATTGGACTCATAGATCTTTAATTTGGTGGGTAGATCACCCCGTAATTCCTTGTAAATTGGGAGAAAAGCTTGGTAACATTTGACTAAATGTTTAAGTAAAATTATGAACCTAAGTTGCGACAATTTTTGTCGACTTTTGTTTCATAACTCGTTTGACTTCAAGACTTATGATACGGATATTATATGATTCAAATGCCTTAAAATACGACCTCTTGAGTGCATTAAGCACCTCTAGGTTTACCCAAAAATATGGCTGACAACGTCCTTGATTTGTTTAACTTCTAATACTTGTTAACCACCCTTATACACCTTTATATCATTTAAGACCAATAGGATTAACTTCTTATCATCTTAAAGATAATCTCTTCATGGGTTTATGTCGACTACCTTATGGCATGAACTGACGTACGTGAATATGGGTTGTAACACGACCTATCTATCAGGACCTGCGGGCATGAACCGTAGTGTCCCCGGGCAAAAGGGACGTCAGTACAAATAATGTACCGAGTATGTAAGGAATGAAAATCAGTAACTAGTAGACATGAGAGAAACATGGTGTAATAGACTCAACATGTATATCTGAATAACTCTGTGAATCATTTAATATTATAATGTTGTGCATATGCGTATAAATACCATACCATGCATGGGTATATGCGTTCATAACATCGTCAAGCCTCTGAGGGCATCCCGTCATATCATCTCGGCCACTGTGGGCAAATCATCAACGTACACCAGCTGATCAGGTGGTGGTGCATATATAACGCCATAACCTTTCCCCATATCCCATATACATATATATACATATATACGCGTATATAACGCCATCTGGTCATGGGTCAATGTACATGAATGCAATGCATGAGAAGTACGTCAATAAAATCTCTTGGAATGTCATAAGACCATTATGCCTTTGAGTAATATCATGAAGTAAACATTTTTTTTTCAACTCTCGTATTTTCTGAGACCCATGAACAAATGATAGAATAACAAGACACAAGGGAATTCAACAACATAGGCACTCCTAATACTTCTATGAATAGAGTCATTTATGGAAGTTGTGCATCTTCTCGTTTCGTTCGTGTCGTATAGATCATGCCAAAAAGAAAGAACAGATAGCTTTAACATACCTGGAGTAGGGAAAACTCCGTATAATATTCTTGGAGAAGATTGTACCGTACTCCTTTAGAACCGCAAAATTTTACGTTGCTACGATTCCAATAAATTCTCGTTGGAAGCTTTTGTGAATTGAATTTAGCTTCTGCTCCTAACGTATTTTGAACTAAGAAAGAATGATATATGATTTTTACCAATGACTAATGGACGTTCTGATCCTTTTGAATGCATATCCAGATGGGATTGTGACTTATATTCCTTAATAAAGGATTAGACTCTTTAGGTGTCTATCCATTACTAAATGGAAATGACTCACTTTCTTTTGAGAATTGCCACATAATATAGTCACTTTTGAGTCGCAATATCATGATTCTTTTGCTGCCTCGTTTTGATTTAGTACTTATCCAAATTTTTGGATTAATTAGGTAATGTCCCGGTACTCGTAATTAATCAATTACCCGTATAATTAAAAATTATCTCAACTTACTTAAAATACTACTCGCTTTTAGCATACCTTGTACACCTTACTATCATGGTCATGTAGTATCTTGTATGGCACTAGTCCATAAACATCAGGTATTAACGCTCGGCCCGTATTTTATCCCAATATGCCAAACTTGGACGAAAAATTTATTTTCTTTGACTTGCTTCCCCTCTCATCTTCACGAATTTACTCATCATTTGTTTAAAATAGCATAATCCTTATAATCTCCAAATAATCTTTTTCGTTGGACTAATGTCAATTACCTTACGACAAATTCAACGTACAATACTACAGGGTGCAACATCGTCGTAATTTAATATTGCGAAGCGTAACATCATCGTAATACAATACTGCGGGACGAAATATCGACATAATATTGCGGGGCGTAACAGACCAAAACAAGGCTAAAAAGGGCACAATGCGGACCGCACAATATTGAGTGCGGCCGTAGAAGATAAGGAAGCCTCTGACATAATTCCCAAGCAAAATGCGGACCCCACAATTCTAGTGCGGCCGCTTTAGATGAAGTTTAGAGAGTTATATTTTTGGGCCATGAAGAAGTGTCGACCGCACCATTATTGTGCGGCCGCAGGATGTCAAGTGAGGACGCACTCATAATTGTGCGGTCCGCAGAAGAGAAGAACTAGAGAGCCATGTTTTTGGAAGATTGAAGATGTGCGGACCGCACTATTATTGTGCGGCCGTAGGAGGCCAAAATGCGGGCGCACTCATAAATGTGCGGTCCGCATACTGAAGGCCGGCTCCAGTCCAAGATTGTGCGGTCCGCACAATTAAATGAAGTGTGATCACAATCCATTTTATGCAACCGCAGGAAACCAATTGACCAGTCAATCACAATATGCGGATCGCACACAGAATTATGCGGCCGTACAATCTCCGTAGGGGCAATTTTGTCAGATATTTTCAGCTTAGTATAAATAGAACTTTTTGTCATTTTTAGGTTAAGTTGTGTAAGTTTGGAGCACCTGAGCTATTTTTATTTACTGTATTGGGTAACATTGAACTAGATTAGCTTTAAAACACTAGATTTTCTTTCCTTAATCAAGTATTACGAATTCTATTTCAGTTTCTTCTTTACTTTCTTCATTTTCTATGAGTAGCTAAACCCATAGCTAGGGTTGTGACCCAAACCTAGTATGGTTACTTAATGGGTAATTGATTTAGAGCTTATTTATGATTGGGTGTATGATATTTAGCCTAGTTCTTGCTTGAATTTGAGAATTGATGGTTTCAAGCATTGATTCATGCCTATTTGACTTAGTCTCTACTTAAGAAAGAGAGACTAAGTCTAGGAAAACTTGGCTAACTAGGAATTGGGGTGAACTCAAGAAATTGATAGCCCCAATTAAAGGGTCGAACATAGAGTTTGTAAGACCCGACTAGAGCATTTATCACTTGCTTTATGAAATACCCGTTTGGACTTGAGAAAGCCAAATCGGGCAAAATCTCTCAAACTACCGAGAGGTATAGAGTGAGTAATTGAGTGTAATTGCTATATTGTATCCCGATCAACCAAACATGCCCTAAAGCTCTAAATCTGTTAGGTAACCAACTAGGCGGAGGTCGCAACCCTATATCTTTCATAACTTGAAAAACAACCAAAACCAAAAATATTGTCTCTTAGCCTACAATTTCAATCAATAGCTTAGAAGTAGAAATAGAAACAACAACTAAAAATGTAGAAGTGTAATTTGAGGCACATCATACAGTCACACTAGGTGTATACCTAATCCAAATTCTAACTCCCGGTGAATTCGACCCTGACTTGCGTTTGGTTTTTATTATTGCTTCGACCGCCTCACAACCTATATTTGAGGTGTGAGTTTGGGTGACATAAATTTTTTCATTGACCGGTGCAAGGATAGGCTACGTAACATGGGGATATTGGCGTCCAACGGGGTGAACTTCACCACCTTTCAGCTTGTGGGCAAGTACCGCAGATTGTGGAAGGCTTACCTCCTTAGTAGACCAGCAGGTTCACCTCCCTTGACTTGATATCAGTTTACACGTCTATTATTGGAGAAGTACATACAACTTTCAGAGACAGAGGAGCTTCGGGGTCAATTTGAGCGACTCCATCAGGGTCATATGTCTGTTACCAACTATGAGGCGAGACTCACTAACTTGTCTCACCACGCAGCTATTATACTCCCTACAGATGTAGGGTGCGGAGATTCATTGCAGGTCAGCACCCTGAGATTTAGGTTTCTATGGCCCGTGAGGCAGAGATGGGGACTCCCTTTCATCAGGTTATGGATATAGCTCGGAGGATCGAGCATATTCGCAATTGCAGCGGAGAGTTTGCGCCGAGGGACAAGCGAACATGGCAGTTTGGAGAATTTAGTGGTGCCCCACCTAAGGGCAGAGGTCAGTTCAATGAAAGGTCAGTCTAGTAGGCCTATGCAGTCATCACCACCGCCTGCTCGGAGTGCTCCAGCACGAACCTACTTTAGTGCCATTCCAAAAAGCACTTACTGTTGGCCAACTATTCAGGGTTCATCCGGTGGGTATTTAGGCCATTAGGTTAGACATCACTACTCCAAGAGGTTTCTTTGAGTGCGGGGAGTTTGGCCACGTGAAGAGGTTTTGTCCTAGACTTCGGGGCAAGGCCGAGCAAAAGCTGCTTCTTGGGAGTTTGGCTGATCGTTCGTTTTGCTTTCACGATCCTTGTTCCCCTAATTAAGACTCCCTTATGTGTTTTTACTATTTTATGACTTTCAAGTATGGTTGGTTCGGGTTTGGAAGTCTTCAGGTTGAAATCAGAACACTTAGTTCCTTAATAGTGGCCTAAGATGGCCAAATTTGACTTGGATCAATATTTTGAGTAAACAATCTCAAAACCGGAATTTGATGGTTCCAATAGTTTCGTGTGATGATTTTGGACTTGGGCGTGTCTTCAGATCGAGTTTCAGGAGACCCGGAAGCGTTTCGACTCTTAATGCTGAAAGTTGGCGTATCAAAAGTTGTCAAGTTCTTTGAATTTGGTTTGAAGTATACTTTGGTGTAATCGAGGTCCGTTTGGATTCTGAGCTCGGGAATAGGTCCATATGGTGATTTATGACTTGTGCGTAACATTTGGCGTCATTCCAAGTTGTCTAAGTATGTTTCGACGCGTTTGGAGTTGGTTGAAATAAGTTTGAAGCTTAGAAGTTTATTAATGAGGTATTGAGGTACAATTCTTGATTCCAGTGTTGTTTTATGTGTTCCGAGGCGTCGAGTAAGCCCATAATGTTTTAATGGACTTAATGGTGCATTTGGATGGGGTCCCGAGTAGATCGCGTGTGTTTCGGACCACCCGGAGCATGTTTGAACTTGGCTGAAACTGCTGGTGTGCTGGTGTGCTGGTGTGTTTCGCGATCGTTAAGATGGTTCCGCAATTGCAAAGAAGGAAAATTGGAGGGGCAGCTGATTGTCCTACGCGATCTCGAGGAAGGGAACGCGATCGCGAAGGTTGTCCTGGCAGTGCTTCGCAAATGCGGAGGCCCAACCATGATCGAAAAGAGGAAATGGATGAGCTGGGCAGGAGGCCTTTGGCCTTCGCGAACGCAACTTGGGGATCGCGAACGCGGAAGGATGGGTAGTGGTTCATAGCGAACGCGACCACCTAGCCGCGATCGCGAAGAAGGTTTTTGGGCAGTGGCAATTTTGGCCTTCGCAGTCGCGAGGCATTTTCTGTGATCGCGAAGAACACTAGGAAGACTTGAATTTAATACAGGAATTAGTCTCTTTTCTCTCATTTTTCACTTGGTCCTGGACAATTTTGAGAGTATTTTGTGGGGGATTTTCATCAACATCAAGAGATAAGTTATCCGTATCAATTCTTGAGTTAAATACACGGATTATGAGTAGATTTAACATGAATTTAAGGGAAAATTTATGGGATTTTGTTGGAACCTAGGGTTTGGTAAAAATGACATTTGACCATGAAATTGATTATGGAATTGGGAATAAATTATATATTTGAGTTCGTGAAGTTATGGGTAACATTTATCATCAAAAAAATTCGAAATTCAGGCACGTGGGCCCGGGGTGATTTTTATGGACTTCCCGGATTAGGTTGGGAAATTAGTTAAATAGCTAAATTATGAACTTTTGAGTATATATTTATTATTTTATACGAATTTTGGTTAGTTTCAGAAGCGTCATTTGAGGAGTTCCAGTGAGGTTGAAGAGCCAGATTGAGGACTTGGAATCGAGGTAGTCTCTTGCCTAACCTTATAAGAGGGAACTTACCCCCATGACCAGTGGTAGTATCTGTCTCAGTACCTGCACATTAGTGCAGAAGTGTAGCGTGAGTACGGAAAACAATGGGTACCCAGTAAGTATCTAGTCTAACCTTGAAGAAGCAGTGACGAGGGATCGACTTGACACTTACTATAAGTCAAATAATATAAATACATAAAGTAGACATGGTGAGCGTACAACAAGTAGCAACGAAGCAAATAAAAGTAACTACAGTAATTCCACACAGGAGTCTTTGTCAAATTACTAAACATATCATAACCGGCCATGAAGGTGCTAACTTAATTGTTACCAAACCAATTTCAGTTCCAATTATTAAGAACGAAGAAGCCTAGGTGAACGGCCCGGTCCCAAAAGAATAGTATTACCAACATGTCGAGGCGAACGACCCGATCCTATAAGAGTAGTGTTATCATCCCGCCGAGCCGAACGGCCCGATCCCATAAGAGTAATTTTATTTCACTACCGAGGCAAGCGGTCCGATCCCATAAGAGTAGAGAGATTTACCTCGCTTCAGGAACACTTGCGAGACGAGAAGACACGGATCTATAGCTTATCAAGTATTTCCCAAATTTTTCTAAAGTAAGAGACTATGTCGATGTCTTTAATTAAAATCCTCAATCTCAATCCTAATCAAGATAATTAATATGTAGGTTAGGCATACAATAGCACAATTAATGGCATGATGTGAATCTAAGTCAACCCAGACATATCGTGAATACAGCTATGCACGGACTCTCGTCACCTCGTGCGTACGTAGATCCCCACAACAAGTAGCACACAATAATTAATATCATAAGGGGGTAAGTTCCCTCTTACAAGGTTAGGCGAGAGACTTACCTCGATCCCAAGTCCTCAATCCAGCTCTTCAACCTCCTTAGAACTGCTCAATCGACGCCGAGGACTCCGTAACTAGCCAAAGGTCGTATAAACTAATAAATACATGCTCAAAAATTCATAATTTAGCTATTATAGTAGTTACCCAGCACAATTTGGAAGATTCTAAAATTCACCCCTGAGCCCACGTGCCCGGATTCCGAAAATTATCGAATATAAATGTTACCCATGACCTCCCGAACTCAAATATATAATTTATTCCAATTTCTCTACCAAATCCATGATTGAATCTCAATTTTAATTAAACCCTAGATTCTTCACAAAATCCCACAACTTTCACTAATTTTCCATGTTTAATCTCCCTATAATCCGCGTATTTAACTTAAAAATGGGCGGAGTTTACTTACCTTGTGACGTTAATGAGAATTCGCCTCAAAAGTGCTCTCAAAATCGCCCAAGACCAAGTGAAAGTGTGTGGAAAATAGCATAAGTCCCGAATTAAATGCACTCATTGTCCATCGATCATCGCACCTGCGATCACCCGACCGCATCGACGATCGCAAAGGTGCGGTCCAAAGATCGCATCTACGAACAGCCCCCGCCTCCAGCATTTTCGCTTCTGCGGACAAGGATCCGCTTCTGCTGGTTCGCTTCAGCAGATTTTCTCCGCGTTTGCGCGCACGCACCTGCGGACCAAGCTCGCATCTGCGCCCCTAGGCCAGCTTGGCCAATTCCGCATCTGCGGCCTATCCTCCGCATCTGCGACCTTGCAGGTGCAGAATATTCCTCGCACATGCGCTCCCAAGACATCTCCACAGATCTCGCACCTGCGACGACCCCATCGTACCTGCGTGACCGCACATGTGTCGACTCCCTCCGCAGGTGCAATGACTCCAGACTTCAGCAGCAACCGCAACAACAACTCTCCAAGCCCAAGGTCCAATTGGTTTTCGATCCGTATCTAACCCGAGGCCCTCGGGACCCCATCCAAATATACCAAAAAGTTCCATAACACATAACGGACCTTCTCGAGGCCTAAAATCACATCAAACAACATTGATTCTATGAATTGCAACCCAATTGAAGCCTATCGAAACTATGAACATTCGACTTCCAAAACTAACGCCGAATCATACCAAAACACCTCTGAATGACACCAAACTTTGCGTACAAGTCGTAAATCACCATACGAAACTATTCCCAGGATCATAATCCCAAACGGGCCTCGATAACACCAAATTCTACTCCGAACCAGATTTAAAGGACTAGAAAACCTTATATGAACCAACTTTCCTCATTAAGCGCCGAAACGCTCCCCGATCACCCTGAAACCCGATTCGAACACACGCCCAAGTCCAAATTCATCATACGAACCTATTGGAACCTTCATATCCCGGTTCCAAGGTCGTTTACTCAAAATGTCGACTCAAGTCAAACTTGGTCGCCTTAGGCCACTATTAAGGAACTAAGTGTCCCGATTTCAACCCGAACCCTTCCAAACCTAAACCAACCATTATCGCAAGTCATAATATAGTAAAAGCACATACAAGGAGTCTTAATTAGGGGAACGGGGATCTAGAAAGCAAAATGACCGATTGGTTCATTACATTCTCCACCTCTTAAACAAACGTCGTCCTCGAACGGGTCTAGAATCATACCTGGAGTGCTGAATAAGTGCGGATATCAGCTCCTCATGGACTCCTCGGTCTCCCAAGTCGATTCCTCGACTAGTTGACCCCTCCATTGGACCTTTACCGTAGAAATCTTCTTGGACCTCAACTAATGAACCTGCCTGTCAACAATGGCAACTGGGTCCTCCTCATAACCCAGACTCTCATCTAGCTGAACTGTGATGTAATCTAGAACATGCGACTTGTCAGCATGGTACCTCCAGAGTATAGACACATGGAAGACCGGATGAACTCCTGATAGACTGGGAGGCAAAGCAAGATCATAAGAAACCTCCCCAACTTGGCTTAGCACCTCAAATGGGCCAATAAACCTTTGGCTCAACTTGCCTTCTTTTCGAACCTCATGATGCCCTTCATCGGTGACACTTTCAAGAGGACCTTCTCACCCACCATAAATGATAAATCACAAGCCTTCTTATTCGAGTAACTTTTCTATATGGACTGTGCTGTGCGAAGCCGCTCCGGAATCAAACTTTACCATATCCAAGGCATCCTTCACTAAATCAATGCTATATAACTTAGCCTCGCCGGGCTCAAACCATCTGAAGGGTGAACGACATCGCCTACTATATAAATCCTACAAATGGAGCCATCTCGATGCTAGACTGATGATTGTTGTTGTAAGCAAACTCGGCCAAGGGCAAGAATATATCCCACTGCTCTCCGAAGTCAATGACACATGCTCTGAGCATATCCTCTAGAATCTGAATTGTCCGCTCCGACTGCTTGTCGGTCTACGGATGAAAGGCTGTGCTGTGCTCAACCCTGGTATCCAACTCACTCTGTACTGCTCTCCAGAAATGTGAAGTGAACTGAGGGCCTCTATCTGATATGATGGAAATGGGCACACCATGTAACCGAACAATCTCCTTAATATAAATCGAGGCCAACCTCTCTGAAGAGCAAGTAGTCACCACCGGAATAAAGTGTGCCGACTTGGTCAGCCTATTAACAATGAACCAAACGACATCAAACTTCCTCAACATCCACGGCAACCCAACAACGAAGTCCAAAGTGATGCACTTCCACTTCCACTCCGGTATAATCATCTGCTAGAGTAGGCCACCTGGCCTCTGGTGCTCATACTTGAACTGCACGCAATTTAGACATCTCGCTACATACTAAACTATGCCCTTCTTTATCCTCCGCCACCAATAATGGTGCCTCATATTGCGATACATCTTCGTAGCACTTGGGTGAATATAATACCGAGAACTGTGCGCCTCCTCTAGAATTTTCTCCCTCAAGCCATCAACATTAGGAACACAAAGGCAACCCTAGAGTCGTAGAACACCATCCTCACTGATAGTAACCTCCTTGGAACCACCCTATAATACCGTTTATCTGAGGACCAACAACTGCGGATCATCGTACTGACAAGCCTTGATTCGCTCAAGTAATGAAGACTGAGACACAACACATGCAAGAACTCAACTGGGCTCTGAAATATCCAACCTCACAAGTCTGTTAGCTAAGGACTGAATGTCCAAAGCCAATGGTCTCTCTTCTGCCGAAATGAATGCCAAACTGCCCATACTCCCGGCCTTTCTGCTCAAGGCATCCGCAACCACATTCTCCTTGAACGTATGGTAAAGGATGGTAATATCATAGTCCTTTAGTAACTCAATCCACCTGCGTTGCCTCAAATTAAGGTCCTCTACTTAAACAAATGTTGCAAGCTGCGATGTTCGGTGTAAACCTCACAGGACACCCCATAGAGATAGTGCCTCCAGATTTTGAGAGCATGAACTATCGCGGCTGACTCCAAATCATGCACGAGGTAATTCTTCTCGTAGGGCATCAGTTGACGTGAAGTATATGCAATAACTCACCCCTACTGCATCAATAGACAACCCAAGCCAACGTGCGAAGTGTCACAATACACGGTATACATCCTTGAAGCGGAGGGCAACACTAACACTAGTGTCGTAGTCAAAGCGATCTTAAGCTTCTAAAAGCTCGCCTCGCAATCATCGGACCATCTAAATGGAGCACCCTTCTGGGTCAATCTAGTCAAGGGCGCTGCAATAGACGAGAAGTTCTCCACGAACCGACGATAATAACCTGCTAACCCCAAGAAACTCCTGATCTCGGTCGTTGTGGTAGGATGAGGCCAACCCTGGACTGCCTCAATCTTCCTAGAATTCACCTTAATACCACCTGATACAACATGCCCCAAGAAAGCAACGAAATCCAACCAAAACTCGTACTTGGAGAACTTAGTATAAAGCTTTTGTTCCCGCAAGGTCTGAAGCTTAACATCAAATGCTGCTCGTGCTCCTCCATGCTACGTGAGTAGATCAATATGTCATCAGTGAAAATAATGACAAATGAGTCGAGATACGGCCTGAACACTCGGTTCATAAAATCCATAAACGCCGCTTGGCGTTAGTCAAGCCGAAGGACATCACTAAAAACTCATAGTGGCCATATCTAGTCCGGAAAGCCATCTTCGGAATATCCGAAGCACAAATCTTCAGCTGATGATACCCAAATCTCAAGTCGATCTTAGAGAACACCCTTGCACCCTGCAACTTGTCAAACAAATCATCAATGTGTGGCAACGGGTACTTATTCTTTATGGTGACTTTGTTCAACTGGCGGTAATCAATGCACATCCGCATACTCCCATCCTTCTTCTTCAATAACAACATCGGTGGCACCAAGGCGACACACTGGGCCTAATGAACCCCTTCTCAAGCAACTCCTGAAGCTGCTCCTTTAACTCTCTCAGCTCCTTGGGAGCCATACGTTAAAGCGAAGTAGAAATAGGCTGGGTGCCTGGCACCAAATCAATGCCGAAATCGATATCCCGATCCGACGGCATGCCTGGTAGATCAGCAAGAAATACATCGAAAAACTCTCGTACTACCGGCACTGGATTTAACGCGGGAGTCTCTGCAGTAGCATCCCAAAAAAGGCCACGAGGCCAAACAACCCTTCTCGACCATATGTCGATGCTTCAAGAAAGAAATAAACGGGCTAGAAGTATCGACGGACGAACCCCTCCACTTTAGTCTGGGCAACTCAGGCATCGCCAAGGTAACGGTCTTGGAATGGAAATCAAGAATGGCATGGTACTGGGACAACCAGTCCATGCCCAAGATAACCTTGAAATCAATCATATCCAACAATAGAAGATCCGCGCTGGCCTCATATCCACAGAATGTCACCACACAGGATCGGTAGACCCAATCCACAATAACAGAATCACCCACTAACGTGGACACATATACAGGAACGCCGAAGGACTCGCGAGGTACATCTAGATAAGGAGCAAATAGAGAAGAAATATAGGAGTAAGTAGAACTTGGATCAAATAATACCGAAGCATCCCTACGAAAGACAAAAATAGTACATGTGATAACTGCATCGGAGGTGATTTCCTCTAGCCTGGCGGGGATAGCATAGAATCTAGCCGAAGCGCCACCTGACTGGCCTCCACCTCTAGGGCGACCCCTACCCACATGCCCTCCGCCTCTTCACGTGGGATACATATTTCACGTTTTCATGTGGCCTTCATTAACTTTCCTCTTTGTTTAATATCATTATCTATTTATATCCTTTAATATAATATAGATCAATGTGTATTTCTTAATCTTGATATAAATATTTATATTATTTTGAATTAATACTCGAAATTATTAAATTATTTAAATTTATTAATAATATTTTTATGTATAGTAAATTTTCCAATATTTTGATTTAGTTATTTATTACTAATTAATTAAGAAATAACTTTTATTCGTTACTAAATTATCTACATGAGACATTTATTTTGTATTCTTAAAATTTTAATTTGTTACCCAATTGTTATTTTTATTTATCTAGTAAAACTTTAATTTTGTGGTCATATCCACAGTTTGAGCATTTTTACCATAATTTTAATCTAATTTCATGTTCAAATCATCATTCCCTTCTGTTTCTAATCTTAAATATATTTGAATTTTTTTAATTATTATTATTACGTGGCTAATATATAATATTCCATGTTTTCATGTGGCTTTCATTAACTTTTCTCTTTATTTAATATCATTATCCATTTATATCCTTTAATATAATATAGATCAATGTGTATTTCTTAATCTTGATATAAATATTTATATTATTTTAAATTAATACTCGAAATTACTAAATTATTAAATTTATTAATAATATTTTTAAGTATTATATAGTAAATTTTTCAATATTTTGATTTAGTTATTTATTACCAATTAATTAAGAAATAAGTTATATGTGGCTTTTTCTGGTTATGCCATATTGCTAAATTAGTTATTAGTTAATAGTAGTTAATTAGCTAATACATTACATGTGGGTAATTTTAAGGCTGTCACTTGGCTTAAGGAGAGGACTCTTTCCTCTCCTTTTAATAATATGTAGATGTGCTACTTTCCCATCTTAATTTAGGAATTTACATGTCCTACTTTCGTTTGACAAAATTAAGATCAATTGGTTTTGTGGCTCTTTACGGGTTTGTTAATTTTATGATCCTACCTCTTTTTTTACGCACGGGAGATTTACTTTTACATGTAAGAGATCTGTCTTTTATACATAAGAGGTATAAAAAGATTATTTTCTTAATTTAAAAGTTGCAAAGGGGCATGATGTACAAATAGCACATAAGATTAGGGGTGTGCATTCGAATCGGTTTATCGATAAATAGAATCGATTATTTGTTATCAGTTTATCGATTTATCGATTTCGATTTCGATTTCGAAATTTTTCTTATCGAGTTATCGATGTCGATTTTGATTTTGCCCTCTTCAGTTATCGTTTTATCGACAAACCAATAAGATATACTAAAAAGACAAAAAAAATTAATTTTTTTTTTACCCTTATTCTATAATACCCTTTCCTTTACCCTAAGTCCCTAGCCCTATTATTTCCGCTACCACATTTAAGGAATGATCATATTTAAAGCTCAAGGGAATGAAGTTCAAATTAATGGAAAACAGAATTAGTGTGATGATGTATTTTTTTTATACCGTTGGAGTGTTGGTGGCATACATTTGATCCCTTACTTTAGTTTCGTTGCATGTGCTTGTTGACACAATTTTTATGTTATAAACGGTGTTCTTCTTATTTTAGCTTCTTTTTGTCCATATTAGTTAGGCGTGTCTATAGCGATATACTTTTCGTGGAATCCCGCAAATTTTCTTATTGGTGTAATCGATAACCGAATCGATAAGCCCCAAAAATCGATAAATCGAAATCGAAAAAATCGAAACCTTATTGAAACGATAACGATAAGCATATGTACAAATCGATAATCGATAAGTAATTATCGATAAGGGTCAAAATCGAATCGATAAATCGAATGCACACCCCCTACGTAAGATTACCAAGAGATTAGTAATAAGTGCGGGTTACTACTTCCTATTTGATAGATAGTGAAATTGTGTCAGTCATATTTGGATATTTTGATCTTTTAAAGCTACTCCATTCATTTTAATTTGTTTTGCTATGGTCTAACTTGACACAAACTCTTTTAATTTGTTTGATATAATTTGATTCCTCATCAAAAAAATTTATCAAAAAAACAATTTTTAAAGTTTTGATCTTAAACATGCCATAATATTTGTGTGGCTATATATTTGAAACTTTTTATCGTAAAACAAGGTATACCATTGTATTGCTATAAAACATTTTCATTAAGTGTAAAATGAGAAGTTCAAAGTTAATTAATATTTTTTTTAAAATATATATGGTAATAATTTTGAAAAGAAACAAAAAAGATTACCAAAAAAGAGAGACACACATCAAGATCCTAGATGAAGACATAAAGACTGTGACGCGGTGCCTTCCTAAGATTCTTTGGAAGGGCGAGGTAAGGCTAAGCAACCGATGTCCGTGCAGTTACTATTCCCCAACGGGGGTCCCCTCCGTACACTAGACGAGATTGTCAGTGTCGTACAGGAAAACCAATGTCAAGAGCAATCGAGAGAACAGAAAAGAGAATTGAGAATGAAAGAAAGCTTGATTGCATTAATGAAAGCTATTATAGAAAAGCAACACAGTGTTAAGGGGGAGAGACACCGGTACAGAGAATTGTTTGCTCGCTAGAAAATTTGATTGTTTGATCCCCCCTAATAATGCTTAAAAAATAAAGTTACAGGACTTGACCTAACTAAGCTGGAGAGACATAATGAAAATACATGAAATAAAATTACTCTGTATTTACAATGAAAAGGACATAGATTCCTACAAGGTAGAAGAAGGTCCGTTGGCATCAAACTTGTCTTTAGCATCAGAGTCTGGCGCGCGGCATTGTCTGCACGTGTGGCGCTGTTGGCATTTGCCTGCAGCTGGGCGCTGGCGAGGGCTATTGGTGGGGCGACATCGGAACAGGCGCGCTTGTCACTTGGCGCGGCCAAGACCACGGGACCTTCCATGGTGCTAGGCATTGGGAGGCTTGCCAGGACGCCATCGGGTGTGTCTAAAGAGTCGTGGGGCATGGCGGGAAAGCCGCCCATGATATTCTCGCCTACTTGAGTTGGCGACGTCCTCGACGCCTTACTTGCAAGATAATCATCGATCAAGCTCTTGTAGTCTTTGAGGTTTGTTCCCCTCTCCTAAGTATTCTCCTCAGCATCACAGCCCTGCCCTTTCACCAAGAACTCTTGATGATATTTCCTTGAAGCATGAACCACTCGATCATCGAGAATAGCTTCTACACGCCTTATCCCGGTTGAATTAGGGCCTCAAATACAGGGTATTGTAAGTTGTCTCCGTGAAGGATCCTTCATGTCTTCCCGAAAAGGTTTCAAAAGGCTAACATGGAAGACTAGATGAATCTTCCACCAAGCTGGGGTATCGACTTGGTATGCAACATTCCCAATGCGTTTCTCAATGGAGAAGGGTCCAATGTATTTTTGCAATAGGCGAGGGTCATGTACCCCTTCAAACAAGTATCACTTTGGGATTTTCACCATCAGTTTGTCTCCTTCTTGGTATTCAACAAGACGATTTTGATCAGTATGCTTCTTCATCTACTTTTGGGCTTTGACAAGATAGACCCACACTATCTCCAAATTTCGCTACCATTCCTTCGAGAAGCTAGCAGCTCGAGGAGATTTCGACATGTTTGGGGCATTCACAGTATGTGGGAGTAGTGGTTGTTGTCCGATAACAATTTCAAAAGCACTTTTGTTTGTACTACAGCTCTTTTGTGAACTGAAACACAGTTAAGCAACATCCAGAAGCTTCACCCAATTCTTCTGTGATCCGGTAACAAAATTGCAGAGATATTCCTTCTACATGCCATTGAACCGCTCCATCTGACCATCAGATTGCGGATGGAAACTTAAATTGTGGCTCAATATGGACCTGAGGCACTTAAAGAGCTGAGTCTAAAAGTTTCTAGTAAAGTGAGAGTCGCGATCACTAACGATGTCTTTAGGCAGACCCTAATATTTGACAACATGAGAGAAGAAGAATTGAGTTGTATCTTCTGCTGATATATATTGTGGGGTTGCTATAAATGTAGCATACTTGAGAAACCGATCCACCACAACCAAGATAGTTGTAAGATCTCCAACCTTGGGCAATCCGGTGATAAAATCTCGTGAAATGCTTTCCCAAGGTCTCTTTGGAACAGGCAATGGCTCCAAAAGTCCCGCTTGTGTCAAGTGGTCTGACTTGTCTTTCTGGCATACTAGGCAAGTCTTCACATACTAAGCAACATCATTAGCCATTTGAGGCCAATAATAAGCACGGTACAACAACGTCGTGGTGCATTCTTCACATGGGTGGTCGGCCCACAAAGTATCATGGCATTCCATCAGAAGAGTCCTTTGAAGATCTCCTCCTTTAGGAACATAAAGTCGGTTCCCTTTCACCTTCAGGAACCCATCTTCCATGTAGAATGGAGAGTCTTGTATTGTCCTACCAAATCGACCAAATACTATACAGCAGGATCCTTTGGGAGTAGATCTTGTATCTGATCTCTTACAGTGGTGGCCACTTCGCTCCCCCTTGAGGTGGCGAGTAGGCACACCGAGGCTAAGTCAACCATCTGACTAAGCGCATCAGCAACTTGGTTAGTCTTCCCACTTTGGTCTCCAGGTTGAAGTGAAATTCCGCTAGGAGTTCCTGCCACCTGGCCTGGCGTCCATTCAGCTATGGCTAGGTCATGAAATGGCTAACAGCTGTGTTGTCTGTCTTGACCATGAACGGGGTTCCCAGCAGATAGTGTCTCCAAAGGCGTAAGCAATGGACGACAACCAACAACTCTTTATCGTGGGCGGCATAGCGTCGTTCAGCATCCTTCAACTTCCGGCTCTCGTGCGCAACTGGATGCCCCTCTTGTAGCAGGACTCCGCCCAGAGCATAGTCAAAGGCATCTGTTTGTACTCCGAATGGCTTGGCCAAATCAGGAAGGGCCAAGATGGGGCTACTAGACATAGCCGCTTTCAATACGTTGAAGGCCTCCGCTCATTTGGGACCCCAATCCCAAGGCATGAATTTCTTTAGGAGTTCTGTCAATGGAACTGCAATGAGAGAGTAATTCTTCGCAAATCGCCAATAAAAGTTGCATAGGCTAAGGAACGCCCTCAAGGTATGGATATCCTTAGGCGGCAGCCAATCTGTGACAACTTGAATCTTCTGTTGGTCCATCTTTATCCGCCCTTCCTCGAAGACATGTCCGAGGAAGTCAATCTGGGAGAATGAACACTTGGACAACTTCGCATATAATTCGTGCTCCCACAGTCGGGCTAGGACCTTCCGCATGTGCTCCATATGTTCCTCTAATGTTTTGCTATATTCCATAATGTCGTCCAAGTAGACCAATTAAAATTCATCAATTAACTCTCGGAAGACTTGGTTCATCAAGGTGCAAAATGTGGCTGGAGCATTAGTCAAGCCGAATGGCATGTACAACCCATATCTTGTCACACAGGTCGTCTTGTGTTCATCTTCCTCAGCAATTCAGACTTGCCAGTAACCTGTCTTCAGGTCTATTTTGGTGAACAACATAGCGCCACCAGATCTATCGAACAAGTTTCCCATTAGCTGGATAAGGTACTTGTTCTTCACGCTGATTTTGTTTAGGGCCCAATAATCCACACAATCGTAGGGTGCTATCCTATTTTTTTTTTTTTTTTGGAATAGCATAGGGGACTTGGAGGGCACAATGATCCCCGTGTCTAGCATTTCCGTCAATTGTCTCCGAAGCTCGGTGAGTTTGGGTTGTGACATTCTGTAAGGTGCCGGGGCAGGTGGCTTCGCACCCGGCACCAACTCAATCTCATGGTCCACAGTGCGCCTAGGTGGGAGTCGCCTTATCATGTCTTATGTCATGACGTCTTCAAACTCCTTTAGCAGCTCTTTCACGGGTGCAGGATTGGGACCCGAAGAGCGTTCTATATCTTCAATACAGAGGGAAGCCAGGAACGTAGGTTCATGCCTTTTGACCCCTTTCTTCAACTGCAGGGCCGAGATGTTCTCAACGCCCACCTTTAAGGTTGTGCATGGGATAATTCAGGGTTTGGCCCTGTTTGCTCCCATCATCAGTAGCATGTTGGCATAAGGTACAGGAATGGTGTTGGTATTCCTCATAAATTCCAACCTAACATCAGCTCGAAGTCATCTATGATCACCACGCGCAAGTTGAATTTTCCTTCATAAGGACCAAGCTTCACTAGCACTCCTTTGTCTATTCACCCACTAGCTGAGGCAGTGAGTTGATAGCCTTGACACGACCTCTACGCTTTCCCACAACTAGACCAAGGTGCTCTACCTGAGTTGAGTGCTAAGTAGTTGTGAGTAACGTCCGTGTCTATCATCACTCGGATGGGCTTGCCATTAACTTTCATCTCGACGAACATTAAGATCTTCTCTTAGTTAATAGGAGTCCCCGCATCCGCCTTCTTTTTCCCTTTCTTGGTGGTTGGGCATGGGTCCTTCTTCTTACGAATACCAGCACGGGTTCCCGCTAAGGCCTCAAAAATAGAACAAATAAGTGCGTTGAAGACACCTATTGGTTCTGTCTGGTCAGCATCATCTGTGTCGTCATCCGTCCTATCATCAGAAGTTTGATGGGTGTTCATCTGTGCCTGTGGGCATTCTTTGTTCCAATGTGGCCCGCCGCAATCACGACATCCTGAAGGGGCCTTCCTCCCCCGATCATTGTTGTGAGACGCAGCACTATTATTGCGTGAGGAAAGAGTCTTAGATTTGGTTGCACTCCGATATCCTCCACTTCTGCTAGGGCCACCATTGCTAGGTTGGCCCCCTTTGTATCCTCCAAGGACAGGCGTTTGAGGCCTATCCTTTCGAGCTTCCACTTGATAGTCCCCAAGGCATTCCGCTGCTTGGACGCCTTGGGTAAAGTGTCTACCTCCTTGTCTTTACAGCTCCATACGGGCATAAGTTTTTCAAACCTTCTAGGAATTTGAAGAGTTTGTCTTTGTCCCCCATATCCTGTATGTTCAGCATGAGCGTGGAGAATTCCGCACGTAATCCCACACTGACTTGGTCTGGCGTAACCCCTGTAGCTTCCTCCGTGCATTGTACTCTAGATTTTTGGGGAAGAACTGTAGGTGTATGACTGCCTTCAGTTCTGCCCATGTCTCGATAGTATCTTCACTAGCCCTGATGGTTTCGTATTTCACTTGCCACTAGAGTTAGCATCACCCTGAATATACATGGCAGCAGTTGCTACCGTTTTTGCTTCTTCTAACTCCCCCACAGCATCGAAGTACTGTTCGATGTCGAAGATGAAGTTCTCCACTTTCATGGGATTCCAAGCTCCATTGTATGGTTTAGGCTCAGGAATCTTCAGCTTTTGTGGCACAGGGCGAAGTTCGCAGCACCCCCGATCTGGTTTTCGCCTCCTCGAAGTAGGCCTTGTAGTAAAGCATTGACAATATTGAGCTGGCAAGTTAAGTTGTCTATGGTTTGCTGCATGTAAACTGTAGCGAAATCACTGGAAATGAGAGAGATGTGAGTGTCAATCATTCTGTCAGCATGCTCAAAGAGTGCTTTCCAGAAGATGGAGAAGGAGAGAATGCACTTACAACCTCTCTCTCATATTCACCTGCCAAGGCATGACATAGATAGTAGACAGTCAGCTCTCTTACAGCCAGTTACTGCGATTGATTGGGGAGAGAGTGCTAGTCTAACTGCCGGTACGGGTATGATAATAGATAGAGGATCTTCCAGTCCATGGCAGTCACTTTGACTGCCTCTTGTGCCCTATAGGTTAAATCCTCGATCCGCTCCCGTTGGAGGCCCTCGAATTTACCAGAAATCTCAGTTGCCTCTATGGCTGCTGTTTGCCGGTCTCCTTCAGAGTCGCGACTGATGTTCGCGATGTCACCTTTGGCCTGCCGCATCCTGCGACCCAGGTCGTCCAACCTTTGCACTAGGCTGGTTCTTAGATCAGTCACTGTATTTACGATGGGTCGTAATACGTCAACCGTCTCTTCAAGGGCCGCAATGTGGTCCCCATGATTCACCATGGTCAGAAATGGTGGTAATGGCAATGTGTTCCCCCGTCCGATGTCAAGCCTAGGCTCTGATACCAACTGTTACGCGGCGCCTTCCTGAGATTCCTTGCAAGGGCGACGTAAGGCTAAGCAATCGATGTCTGTGCAGTTACTATCCGCCAACTAGGGTCCCCTCCGTACACTAGACGAGATTGTTAGTGTAGTATGGAAAAACCAATATCAAGAGCAATTGAGAGAACATAAAAGAGAATTGAGAATGAAAGAAAACTTGATTGTATTAATGAAAGCTAATAGAGAAAAGCAACACGGTGTCAAGGGGAAGAGACACCAGTACAGAGAATTATTTGCTTGCTAGAAAGTTTGATTGCTTGTTCCCCCTAATAATGCTTAAAGAAAATAAACCAAAGTTACAAGACTTAACCTAACTAAGGTAGAGAGACATAATGGAAATACATGAAATAAAACTACTCTATATCGTGCTTGTCACTTGGCGTGGCCAAGACCACGGGGCCGTCCATAGCGCTAGGAGTTAGGAGGCTTGCCAGGACGCCATCGGGCGTGTCCAAGGGGTCATGGACATGGC
Source organism: Nicotiana attenuata (assembly GCF_001879085.1). Taxonomy (NCBI): domain Eukaryota; kingdom Viridiplantae; phylum Streptophyta; class Magnoliopsida; order Solanales; family Solanaceae; genus Nicotiana; species Nicotiana attenuata. The sequence continues at coordinate 15,215,569 of NC_031991.1, forward strand.
TGAAAAGCCGCCTATGAAAAGACATATGTTGTAAACCTGGACTAATTAGTATGTTAGCATTATATATCCCAGATTGTAATGATTATTTTCGTCATCAAAAGCAATGCCCTTCAGTTTCGATTTGAGTTGCAAACTCTGCTTCAACTCAAAAAGGCCCCAAAAGATACTTTATCTCATACGTGAATTAGCCGCATTTTCTTGAGACCCACCCTATTTGTACTTGTGGGTCACTTTGTTTGCTTTTTAAGTTAAATCTGGATACCACGAGGCTGCTAGATCTTATGTTTTAAAATAAAAAAGGGACGCTTTGGAGCCTCTTCATTGGATTCAATAGGAGGGGACCATAAATTTAATTCCTTCTTAGACTTCCTATGCTCAATATCATAACGGTCTGAACTCATATTCTATACTTCTGCTTTTCTTGTTTAATCATATTTAAACTCTTCTACTATTTTTCTGCCAGTTACTTCATTCGTGCATCACAATTGCTGCTCATAGTTGGATGAACACGAATTTAAAGTTGAGTTGAGAATGAGTGTCATCGTATTTTATGTGTACATTTTAAACTTTTTTTCACATATGTATGGTAAAACCGAAAAAAGATCACATAGCTTACGGGAAATCTGCGTTTAGTCAGATGAAGTGGTCTCATGATTCAGCCCAAATGTTTGTCAAAAACACTTCTCTCTCTCTCTCTCTCTCTCTCTCTTTGTGGGTCGGGGGAGTTGCAACTTGGTAGTATTATTTATGTACGATTGAACATGAATAACGACAAAACACTTTGCTGACTAAGGTTAACTTGTGAAAATGAAACCCTACCTGCCCACTAGCCAGGAAATTAATTAATTAAAACTAATAAAACTACAACCTGCCGTAGAAATTAACATTCTCTGACTACTCAGAAAGCTAGCAATGAACTCCCACCCCTCAAAGAAAACAGCTGCCATTAACTTCAACATGACATGCAACAGTACTAGTTGCTTGTTATGCACCATTATTGAAACACATACATCTGTACGAAGAAAATTAATAGCTCAATGCTTCAAAGATTTGCCTCTTCTCAGAGATGATAAAAACCTTGTCATCACCTTAAGATGCCTCTGGAATATTGCTCTGGCTCAACCAGACGACCCTGAATTTCCATATCTCGGCATTTTTAATTGCATGACTAGACTTCTCAACAGGTGCATCCGTGACCAAAAATGGCTTTCGAGTGGCAAAAACGTGTATGTTCCTTACTATGCAGCTCACATTATTGGCTCCTACACCATGAATAAATCTCGATTTTCTGTATTGGCTGTTAAATCAGCTGTAATTTCGCCATTAATAGAGCTTTTAAGAGGAAAGATAACATGGGTCGAGCAAAGAGTAGCTGTTAGAGCACTTGGTCACATTGCCAGACATAGAAGAACATTTGAAGACATTAAAGTCTACGAAACGGAAATCATAAAGCTAGCTATGGACATAGTTTCGAAATGCATTCAAACTATTTACACTGAATTTGTTATCAAGAAAAGTGAAAATAGAGTAGAATATCATCGTCATTTGATGATAAAAGGTCTAGGAGGATTTGAAATGGAGAATAGAAAAGCAGAGTCTTGGGCTTGCCAAATGCAATGTTGGTCTCTTTACCTTCTCAACTGCTTTGTTAGAAAGAAAAGAAGCATCAATTTGATATGCAAAGAAGAATTTCTCAAGAAATTATGTGCTATATGGGGTGGATTACAGAACCAGAATTCTTTCTCTGGCATTGGCCTGATCAAAAGTCTACGCCACAGTGAAATAGGTCGAAGAAATATAGCACAATCAGAAGAAATTGTAGCAAGTATTTGTAATATCTCTAGATCTTCAGACGAATGGCAATTATGGGCAATTGAAAGTCTTTTATTACTTCTCAAAGATCAAAATACAAGAAGCGTAGTAAGAAACATTGCCGCTCCTTTTCTTGCTGATTTAGTAGAGCTTAGAACTGTTAAAGGTAGAAGAAAAATGGGTGACGTGATAACGCAAGTAATCTTACAAGATTATGCAAAAATAAAGTATGGTCAATTGAGTTTCACCAGAAAAGGATCACAAAAGGCTATTGAAGAGATTTGGGAGTTGAAAGTAGAAAAAAGGAAAAGGGATAAATTAATGTCCGAAGAAGAAGTAAGGGAAAGAGAGCTTTTGGTTGCAATATTAAAACGTGAAGGAAATAGGAAATTTTGGTCAGCTGATATTGAAGAAGCCGTAAACAAATATACAAAGGCTCTGGATTTGTGCCCACTTAAGTTAAGAAAAGAAAGGATTGTTCTTTATAGTAATAGAGCTCAATGTCATTTAATTCTAGGAGAAGCAGAGTTAGCTATTAGTGATACAACTCGAGCACTATGTTTATCAGGTGAAATGAGGCCTCATATTAAGAGTCTGTGGCGAAGGTCACAGGCTTATGACATGAAAGGATTGGCTAGATTAAGTTTAATGGATTGCTTGATGTTCATTAATGAACGTAGCAAGTTCAATAATGGAAACAGAAGCAGCAAAAGGAAGATACCTTACTGTGCAATGTGCATGTTGAACAAACAGATAACAGCCACGTGGATTTTTGCGGGTGTCGCTAAGTCAATGGAAGATGACATTAATGACGATGGAACGCATAAATCCAGGGACGCCCAGCATGTCTTTGCAGGTGCAAAAATGAAAGGGAAGACAGAAGCAATTTTAAAAAGTAAGTGCTAAATTATTTTTGTTGATGCTTATTTCATATAACAATTTTAGTTCTACAAGTTCACATGATAGCGCAAAGTTTGAGTTCTCAGCTAAGAAAAGGATTTCTTTAGTTTGACTTCTTTACAAGTGTAAAAGAATTTGGAGACTATCAGATGATACAGATCACCTAAAATATGATGGCATATAACAATCTATAAAAAGAGGGATGAATAACCTGAAATTAAATATAAGACACGTTAAATTGCATTAAAAATGTGAATTTTTTAATATTGCCATGCTCCTTAAAACAGGCATGCGTACCCACGGGAACGACAAGGAGGAGCGGCTCTTGAAAAAGGGACGGCTTTGGAGAAGGCTGAATAGTACAAGTCGGAGAAGCAAAGGCGTTATTGAACCATTGCTGAAACGTTTCAAAGGAAGGAAAAGCGTAGATGTACAAGAAAAAAAAGTCAAATAGTCTTTTGTTCCCCAAGGAAACTAAAGTTGGAGCTATTTAAATAGTCCAACCAGTTTGATTTTAGAGAAGCTCATGTTCAATTGCCAATTAAGAATATTCTCTATTTAGATAGTCTAATGTCCACTTGAACACTATTCAACTTTCAGTCAAATTCTTATAACCGACATAAGCTTGCGGTTTTTTTTATAAGGTTTTGGGGAAACAAAAATCACTTGGAAGTTAATCATATTTGGGAATCTCTGACTGAAGAGTGAAGAAAAGATGTGATTTCTGTCCATCTTTATTAATCCCTTTTCAGGCAAGCTACTTTTTGGTTTGATATGGTCCTCGTTGACAAGACAACTCAACAAATGCACCTTAAATGGACACCAAATAGATAAGATTTGAAGCATAGATCTGCTGAGGTATCGTATCGTACCTAACCCGCTAAGATAGATTTGTGCGTTCCTAATGCTGAAAACTAGCGTGCGCTTTTGCGTATGTTCATTTATTTATTTTATTATTTACTTAATGGAGAAGGAGAATACAGCTTTTCTTTAATTTTTGGTCTATCGGTAGTTATTGCATCTCGCTTTACAACTATCTGATACGACTCATTTCTATGTTTTTCTTCCCTCTTTAAAGAAAATATTTTTTTCCAGATTAAATTTGGAATATATTTTCTTATCATTCAACTAAGGTTGTGGCCTCCGGAAAAAAACCCTATGTGGGCTCAAAAAGAAATTGCTTTACGCTATATCATTTTCCATCCTGTTTCTCGTCGCAAACCGTAGACCAGAAAGTTTTTCTATACTCTTCCGTCCTCACCAAAATAAAATGTTAGTTTCCAGCTTTAGGAAACCAGAAGACAACACAAAACTAGGGTATGAAATTCTGAAAATACACATTTGTGTGTTGAGCATGCATACCAAATGGTAGACTTATCACCAAATTGCAGCTCAGTTTACGTTAGAAAAAAGAGGCGCTTAATTCATTCATCACCACCCCCGCAAACTAGAGAAGAAACGGGCCCTTCTAACTGTATATAGAAACACAAAATACAGAGAAAACAGAGACTAGAAGACCCATTTATTATTCTTTTTAAATAAGCATCCTGAAATCTAACATGGTAATCTAAAAGAAAGGAAAAATGAGGTGGTAGATCATACACAATACAACAAATATACAACATCTCACAAGTAATGGTACACTTGGACTATGGCAATAATGTAAAAACCTCTCGCCTCAATTCATCCGTTACAGGATCAATAAGTCCGGTGCACCAGTGAAATTCCTCCAGATAAATTATCTCAGATGAAACCTATTTGCAGGGAATATATGGGAAAGTTAAGATGTCAAAAAGAGGTAATCCACTAAAGTAGTTGCAACCTCACATTTAGTAGAAACATTTCACATTGTTCTCACCAACAAAAAGAATTGCAAAACTTAGAAATAGTTAAGAGCAGCTTTAGGGCTCATGAACCTTGCCCTACCAAAGCCAAATAGCATTCATGTCCTTGTGGTTTAATGTGCTAGTACTGTACCCCATACTTTTACCACTTAAATTTTTAAGTAATTTCCTTCGATTTTCATTCTAATGACACTACACTTGACAGAGACCAACAACATCCAGTTGACTGAACAATCCTTATGCTTAGCACCAGAACCCCCAAATGAGGGTTCTAGTCTTTGTAGCCACCAACACTTCAAGCCTACGGCGCTGGTGGCCAAAAAGACTAGAAGAACCTCATTTGAAGTGTACTGTGCACGCACCTCTTTGTCAAGTAGATTAAGAATCTGACCCTGTCAAGTGCATGGTCTTAGTAAAATTGAATATTAAAATTGGAGAGGTGAAATACAAGGAGGAAAATCAATACACACAAGCACGTGCTCCACATTTTGCTGAACTACAAACAGCAAACTTAAAAATCCAGCCAGAACAGAGTAGAGAAATTTGTTTCCTGCATATGTAAAGCGACTTACCAATAAATGACGTATTTCCTTCAGTCTGAATAGGAGCTCAGAGCAGCAACAACTGATCCAGTTGTCTCAAATGTTGATGTGACATCTGGGTAAGTTTTCCAGGATGTGCTGACTTTGAGAGATGGGTACAACCACCTCTTTACAGAATCTACAAAAGAACTCGGGTCAAACTCCAGGATGGCTTCCCAATCCACCTGCAGACCTTTTGGAATGCTTCCTGGGAACTCCATATTAGCAGCTAGGAGTAATCCAAGCAAAACTATGAACCCAACGACAGCAGTTCCTCTGGAAAGCGGCATGAAATTGTACCTGCAACAATTATCAGCCAAATTTAAGCCTACACTTCCCTTGAGATCAAACAATCAAAAAGTTAATATGCCTTACCAGTAATATGTCATCCTTAAGATTGCATCTCTCACATTTTCAAGCACGTCAAAATCTGTTGACCCATAATTCTCACCACAGTAAGCATCGCAAAGCGCCTGCACAACCATTTTGTATTCAACTAAATTAACTAGAACACTATCATTTAAATCCCAAACAGAAGCCGCACACGTGTGTCTCAAGAACCAATAAAGAGCAGAAAAGGGAAGACAAAGTAAACTACACCAACCGAAGTAAGCAATAATTGCAAATGAATCGACATACATAAAGCCTAAAATAGTAGGTCTATGAACATGTTCAAGCAAGAAATATACACCAAACCATCACGACGATGATACTCACAAAAACCCAGGATCTTCTCAGTTATAATGATTACTTTTAGAAATGTCTTAGGCTGGAAAAGGCTCATTACTACAGCTGACATATGTGGCCGTGCCATATATAACAACGAACCCAGTATAATCCCACATAGTAGGGTCTAGGGAGGGTAATTTGTACGCAACCTTACCCCTACCTTGTGGAGATAGAGAGGCTATTTACAATAGACCTTCGGCTCAGAGAAGCATAAGCACCACGTTAAAGAAGAGAAAAACAAGAAGCGCAACAGTGAGAAGCCATGTAAAAGCAGCACAAATAACAACCAAATAATCAGGTGACCACAATGAAGAAAGAAATGACAGGTAGTCATAGAAATCTAATGCCAAGAGAATACTAAAGTACGTACTAATACTACTGGTATGACAGGGAGAACACTAAACAAACTATCCTACTACCCTAATCTTCGATCTCCACACCTTCCTATCAAGGGTGTGGCTATATATATATATATATATATATATATATATATATATATATAGAGAGAGAGAGAGAGAGAAAAACTCCTATACAAGTGAGTCTAATGAACACATTCTCGATCAGACTAATATAGGCTTAACTGTAAGACTTCACTGACCACTCTCTGGGCAGGCACAGGATGGATAAATCTCTTAAAAGTGAGTAGTCTAATGAGAACATTCCCAATGACTAATATAGGCTTATTGTAAGACTTCGCTGACCAATCTCTTAGCAGGCACAAGATGAATATACTATGCAAAATTGCACTGTAAAGTAATTATATGTCGACTGCCTTACATTCATGTTAAATTGCTTTTAAATGTCCAAAAACTATGTCCTGGCAGCAGAAAATGACTTTCTAGGTAAAAAAATAGGGGATACCTCCCAGGCGGATGTCATCTCCATATCAAAGTCATCCCATCTAGAAGGTGTACAAGGTGTTCTAATTGCAAAGTCGTAACCAATCTCACCCCTGGAAGGAACAATAAGAGTTGACAAGCAGTAAGAAAAATTGAACTAACATAAGCAATAATTTACTCAAGTCACCCCCTCCCTCTCCACACACACAAAAGGTTGAATTCCAATAAGGTTAGATGGTGTTCTACATTTTCACAAGTGTGATCCTTGTTCCTTCAAGACGCTTCCTGATCAATCAATAAGAAAGGAAGGAAAATTAGAAGAAGATCCTGGTGAGAGAAACTATTCAAGAGTGACATGCTGCTATACAGTATAAAGAGGACTACAAATTTTAAAAAAAGTACCCTTCAAGTGCCATACTGTTACACCAGGTGGCCAACCAAAAGTCTTGACCAACAACTCTGTAAAGGTCAGAGCTGGATTCTGCAGTCATTATCTGCAAAGTACAGCACAGCCGTTAAAATTTGTAGCAAGTGGAAAAAAAAAAGCATGGGAACAAAAGTTTTAATCCTAGCAAGTGGACATCTAAAAGGTGAGAACACGAAAAAGCTCCCGAAAGGATAGTGATACTGAGAAAGAAGAGATTAATAAGCAGCCAGTTTCAAGTTTCATAGGGCCACATGAAATTGCTTTTACAGTTTTCCATCTTAAAATATTTGGACGGAAGGTACTACTAGTTGGATTTTAGAGAGCCATTCAGATACATCTAAGGAAGAAATGTGACCAATATAAAATCAGCTAATAAAGATTTCTCAACTTGCTGGATTTATTGTCATGGAGATGCTATATACTTAGTATTTTGACAAGAACCAAGAAAACCAATTATCAACCACCAAAAACTATACAAGTGCAAAAGGTACAACATTGCAAAAGATTGAACTAAGGTCATAAGCAAAAAAACTCACTTCCTGCAATTTCCGTTCTTCAGAAAGATCAATTATCTTGTCTTCCTTGTTGAACACTGATTTCTTCTCCTTAATAACAGCCTTGGCAACAGTCAAGGTTCTGAACATTGACAGACAATAAGAACCTTGAGAAGGAGCTAATACAAATCAGAAAGGTTAAGTAATTTGACCGTAAAAAGCAATTTATTGATGTGATGGCCAGCAGCAAGAAGGTACTGTAAAGTAATTACAAGAGTAGCATCAACTACAAGTAGTGTAACGAGCTCAAAAGGTCAATCATGGCATCAGTATCATTTGCAACAGTCATATTACACCCAAAAAACAGTAAAGAAATACACCTATACTTAATCAGAAATGTTAAGCAATTACCTCTGAAAATTGGGATAGTAGCGAACAACTTTGGCTTGACCGAGAACAAGAGGAGTGTTAGACCCAAATCCAGAATTGAATTCCTCACTACGCAAAAACACGGGAATCTCAGCAGAAAGTAAAGTTAAAGCAACATATTAAAAATTAGACTTGGACTTTGAGAAGCTTAGATGAAAAGTCTGTTCCGACTAACACGGTCCTTCTCGCGGGTGTCAGAGAGAGCATGTTCTCTCGTCTAATATGTGAATATGCAGTAAATCCCAGTAGAGGCAAAAACACTAGGCGGATTTCTTCCGATCTATCCAAACCTTGGTGGACAGAGTTACCTAGTACCTATTGCTAGTGGGAGGTAGCAGGCATCCCGTGGAATTAGTCGAGGTGCGTGCAAGCCGGCCCGGACACCATGGTTGTCAAAAAAATGTGAATAAGCAGCAAATGTGGAACAATACAAAGAATCTACCTTAAATACCATCAAACAAGTGCATCTCTAAATTTTCTCCTACGAGTGAATTTGGACGGTGTGTGGGTACACATACAGTATCTGATATGATACGCTGAGGGTTCACATAGGATACAGCACTGTATGATTTAAAAAAATAATCAATATTTTCAAACATTTTACTTACAATTAGCCTTATTAAAAAATAAGGTGCCTTTGGGTTGAATTGGAAACATTTGGGGCCAAAACACAGCTTTAAACTATGGTTTTAACTTAGTCATTAAGAAAATTTGGTCAATCAAGTCTGGAATGCAGCAAAATTCCTCTTTTTACAGTTTTAAATAATGACTGGGCAATTTCACTAATGAAGTTTACCATTTCGACTTTTCCACTTTTGTCTTCAATAATCATAATGCTTCTTACAATATCATTTAGAATGTAAATATATAATGCGGAAAAAAAATGATTCCTGAGGTCTCAAAAAGTTCATTTTCGAATTGTACTCAAACAAAGTACAGTTTTCATATACATACCCATGCTACATAGAGATTGAGCAAATATAATGTGGATCCCATCCATATATTGACGCATAAGACTAAAATCAGGACCTTTTCCATAAAAGATACATAGATGATTGTACCAAAAGAACCAACAGGAGTGTTCGGATTTGGTTTTGGTCTAGTTTCTTGAATAGCTTAGACTAGCCTAGGTGACATTGTTTACAGTCCTCCAGAAGCTGCAACCACCAAACTTCAAGAGTCTTATATACTGCAATCCTTTTTTTCTTTTGATAAGTCAAAAGTTATAATAAAAATCACAAATCCACGAGTACTCCATATGAGAGTGAAGTAAAACACCACCAATAAAAAAAGAGCTGGAACGTAGAACTAAAGGATTGAGGGAAACAAGTTGAGGGGTTTTTTCATGCTCGAGGCGAAGCGAGTTATTTTAATAATCTTTATGCACTTAAATTCAAAAAGAACTTGGAAATGTATTTGTTAATATGCTGAGACCAAGTATAGATTTAATAACCTTTAATAGCTAAATAAAATTCAGTACACCAACACTCGGTTAAGGGAATAAGGGAAAACAAGATAGACTACCTTAACTTGTTAATCCACACCACTGGATCACATGGTTCAGATATTTGTCTCCATTTGACAGCCAATGAATACAACTGGTTCCATGACATTGTAGAACGCCCAGTTGATCTATCGTCAATCAAACTGTATGAAGCAGATGTTTCTGAGGAACTGCTAGTGCTACAACCAGCTCCACCTCTGTTTACACTAAGTGAATTTACTTTTTCCCTTCTCCTGAGTCTCTTCCCAGACTTTGCTGTGCCTTTAGTTGAGTTTCTCCATTCAGCTTGTAACGCACGCCAAGCTTTTGAGACTTTTTGTGCTATCTCAATAGCAGCTAATCCGGCCATGCGGTGCTGATAATTGCAAAAATATTCTCAGATTTGGATGAAAGAATAACAACAACGCACAAAGCATGTTTGTAGCTAAAAGAACAGCATATGAATAACATATCAAACAACAAAAGATAGTGTCGACTTTCACAAAAAATTACGAACTCATCATCTGCAATCAACATACTTATATCATATATAAATTGCAAAAAGAAAAGAATGTCAATCAAAAGGTCTAAAGGCGAAATTTTGATCATGGAAAAGCAACACAGGTATGGAAAGGCACAAACCTAATACTACAGTGTACTACCATTCACAAACTAACTCATCCAAATAACTACAAAGAGCATCACAGATGACAAAGGAAATTGTCCCACAACATACACGATTAGAGTCTGAAGCCCAACTGCTTCTTTTTTTTTTTTTTTTGAGAAGGTAACATATTTGTATATTAATATAAAGACTTCATTAAAATTGTGAAGTCACCCATAATTACAAAGGGAGTGAACAGACAAAAGTACAAACAACTTCTAATCCCTGGTCTTCTCACAAGGATTCTAAAACATCTAAAATGGATTCATGATCCTCCAAAAGCTTTCCTTTACACCAAAAATAAAAAAGAGCTAAGCATTTCATCTTTATCTTCTGGATGTTACTAGACTTGTCTTCAAAACATCTTTGATTCCTTTCTTCCCAAATTGTCCGCCATATGCAGGCTGGGACAATTCTCCATCCTTTTTTATCTCTAGAAAGTGAGCCCTCTTTACTCCAGCATGCTAGAATATCAAGGATTCTTCCCGACATTGTCCATGAAATTCCCCTTAAGCTGATGAAGATTCTCCATATCTGTAAAGTGAATTTGCAATGCAAAAAAAGATGGCTAATTGTCTCTGCCTTCTCTCCACATAAATAACATTTAGAGCACAATTGAAATCCTCTTTTGGTTAGGTTATCTTGTGTTAGCACTGCTTCTTTTGCCAATAGCCATGTAAAACAAGCCACCTTGTATGGAATTTTAACTTTCTATTATCTTCCATGGCCAGCAGCCTACCTGATTGTTGGACAAGTTGAAATCTCTGTAAGCTTCCTTAACTGAAAACTTCCCCTGCCTGTTCCCTTGCCATATAATAATATCTTGATTAGCGTTGGTACCACTGAACTGTTCCAAAGTATTATAAAACTGGATAATTCTATCAATTTCCCAGTCATTTAGCATTCTTCTGAAGGTGAGATTCCAGCCCTGGCCTGTCCAAACCTCTTCTATTGTTGCTTGTTGTTGCTGATTCAAAGCATGTATGGTAGGAAAGAGCCCCTTCAAGGTTCCTTGACCTAGCCAGTTGTCTTCCCACAATGAGATCTTCCTACCATTTCCTACTTTGAACTTTGCTTTGTTGATCACTTTTGGCCATAGATTCCTGATTGATCTCCACAAACTAACTCCATATGGACTTCTCACTGACTTAGTTGTCCAATTTCCTTCCTTTCCATACTTCTCCCTAATAACCCCTGTCCACAATGTTTGTTCATCTGCTGCAATTTTCCACAACCACTTCATCATCAGGCTCTGGTTCTGTACTTTCAAATTCTTGATTCCCAGTCCCCCTGCCTTCTTGCTAGTAGTCAGATCTCCCCATTTAACCAAGTGAATTTTCTTTTTATCACTATTACCTTCCCATAGAAAGTTTCTTCTTAGAGCATCAATTCTTTTCACTACATTGACTGGAATTGGAAATAAGGACATCATATAAGTAGGTAAGGCATCAAGCACAGAGTTGATCAGAATCAATCTACCCCCCATAGACAAATATCGATTTTTCCAATTTGCTAGCTTCTTTTCACATTTCTCCAACACACTGTTCCAAATATCTTTTGACTTGCTCTTAGCTCCCAAAGGCATCCCCAGATATACAGTAGGTAATTCCCCTATCTTCCCCCCAAGAATATTAACCAAACTTTGAAGCTGCATAACCTCATTGGCAGGGTAAATGAAACTTTTATGCCAGTTGATGTGCAACCCAGAAATAGCTTCAAAAAGAATCAGAATCACCCTTAGCACTTTTACTTGTTCTCTTTCAGCTTCACAAAAAACCAAAGTGTCATCAGCATACTGCAGATGTGAAATCCTCATGTTACTGTCAGTTCTATTACTCACTTTAAAGCCCCTTATCCAGTTATTTGTCTGAGCTACTTTCACCATGTCATTTAACCCTTCCATAGCAATTATGAATAAAAAAGGGGATAGGGGATCACCTTGTCTCAATCCTCTCTGTGAAGGGAAGAATCCAACTGGTTCTCCATTGATAAGTACTGAGAAACTTACAGTGGAAATGCAATATCTAATCCAGCTAATCCATCTTTCACCAAAGCCCATCCTCCTCAGAGTATCCAAAAGGTATTTCCAATTCAGGTGGTCATATGCTTTCTCAATATCCAGCTTGCATAGTATCCCAGGCTCTTTGCTTATCTTCCTTGTGTCTATACATTCATTGGCTATTAGCACAGCATCCATGATCTGTCTGCCTCTTATGAAGGCCATTTGTTGATGATCCACCAATTTGTTCATCACCTTTTTGAGTCTCTCAGTCAATAGCTTGGAAATAATCTTGTATATGCTGCCTATCAGACTGATAGGCCTAAAATCTCTTAATTCTTTGGCCCCAGCCTTCTTAGGGATCAAAGCCACAAATGTGGCATTCATGCTCTTTTCAAAGATTCCTTGATCATAAAAGTTCTGGACAGCTGCTACTACATCATCTTTTAACACATCCCAGCATTTATTGAAGAATGCCATTGAAAACCCATCAGGCCCTGGTGCTTTGTCACCTGCACATGCCTTAACACAATCCCATATTTCCTGTTCTCCAAATGGACTCTGCAGCATTAAGTTTTCTTCTATAGTGATCATTTGATTGTTTCTGATGGAACCTGTTGGCCTCCAGTCTTCTTCTTCTGTGTACAGCTTTTTGTAGAATCTGATTATCTCCCTCTTGATGTCTTCAGGACTCTGTAAGGTCTCCCCTTCCACAGTCAATTGATCTATGTTATTATATCTCTTGTGTGCATTGGCTGTTCTATGGAAATACTTGGTGTTCCTATCTCCCTCTTTCAACCAAAGAGCCCTTGATCTCTGCCTCCATGCTATTTCTTCTTGATTTGCAATCTCCTCAAACTCCATAGACAGTGATGTTTTTGTGTGAATTTCCTCCTCTGTCAAGCTCTTTTGTTCATGTACTTCTTCCAGTTCTGCAAGTTGATTGAGAACACTTGCTTTCCTCAGTGCTAGATTGCCTTGCATAGTTTTGCTCCATTCCTTTAGCTTTGTCTTTAGAGCTTTGAGTTTGAAAGCTAGTATATAGTCTGGCCTTCCTTCACAGATGAAGGATTTCCACCCGTCTTCAACTCTGTCTTTGAAGCCTTCAGTCTGCAACCACCAATTCTCAAACTTGAAATATGACTTTACTGGTTCCCAGCTACCACATTGAAGCATTAATGGTGAATGATCAGATGTAACTCTCTGCATCAATTGTTGTTTTATGTTCCTAAAGTTTTCATTCCATTCAACTGAGATTAGAAATCTATCCAATCTAGCTGCTATTACATGTCTGTCCCCTTTCCTCCATGTATAATCACCTCCAGCTAATTGTAAGTCTACCAGTTCCATATCTTCAATAAAGCTTGAGAATTCCCTCATTGCTCTTGTGATTCTGGAACAGTTCTTTTTCTCTGATGGGTACCTCAGAGTATTGAAGTCCCCACAAACCACCCATGGTCCATTGAATAGCCCTCTTGCCCCTGCCAATTCCCACCAAACTTCCTCCCTCTTTCTCCTGTCATTAGGAGCATACACAGCTGACAGATGCCATGTATATTCCTGGATCTTGCTTGAAATTTTGCAAGTGATTGTGTGAGCTCCAGTACCACAAACTTCCCCCTTCCATATTCTTCCATCCCACATTACTACAATACTCCCCCGGGTCCCACTAGCCTCCAGTTGTGCAAAATTTACCCATCTACT